>NC_139592.1:9861454-10461454 GCF_946808225.1 Silurus aristotelis | reverse complement strand
GATGCTATGAAGCGCATGCAGAACTCCAACGTGCTGATTTCAGGACTGCGTGGTCTAGGTGTGGAGATTGCCAAGAATGTCATTCTTGGTGGAGTTAAGAGTGTCACTCTGCATGACGGGGGAGTGGCGGAGTGGAGAGACCTCTCATCACAGGTTAGTGCCGTGTCTGTCCGGCCGTCAAACGGGAACACAGACAGTATTATTTAGCATGTTCAGTTGCCATGACAATGATCAAACTGGTAAAGCTTTATCGGGTTAGTTGATATGTTAATGTTTTTGGCTAAAAATGTTATACATATGAAAGTGTAGCTCAGTCTATTTGAGGTTGACTGCATTAAGTTTCGCCATATAGATGTGGTATGAATCTCAAACCCTGATTGTTGTGTTTTAGTTTTACCTGCGTGAGGATGACCTCGGGAAGAACCGTGCTGATGTCAGTCAGGGAAGGCTGGCAGAACTCAACAGCTACGTTCCTGTGACATCTTACACTGGAACTCTCACCAATGACTACCTGACACAGTTTCAGGTACTGCACATGCAGTCTTGAAGCATATCACCTGTATTAAAGCAGAAAGCTTTGTGCCATGTCCTGTCCAAATAATGGCAAATATTTTCATTTTTTAATAAACTTATGTGCCAGTTATTCATGTAAAATTAAATTAATCATAAATTGAAAACCAAATTTGTGGAAATTTACATAATGAAACGTTAAAGATGCTCTAAGTGAGAAATTTATTGCCATGTAATTAATACTTACCAGCATGAGACATTAGAGCATAAACAATGTTTTTAAAATACAAAACAAGTTATAAAATTGGTTTATATGCAAGTTGCTGATTCAAAGCATTTTTAACTTCTCTAGAACAGGCCAAAGTAACAGTATAGTTTTTACACTTATTAAGCAGAGGCTTTTGGTTGCTTTCCTGTAAAAATGTCTGTGCATTTGCAAGGTGCCTTTACTTTGTGCTGACTGTTGCATCAGCTTTGTACATTTATTTTAACCACACTCTCACCTCTTTAAAATTTAATGCATTGCCATCTGACTGCTCTCATGTTACTATCTGTGCAGTATGCTGTTTTCTAGTATGATACTAAACACATGCACAAATCTCACCAGGTAGTTTTGTATTTTCAAATGGTGGTCAAAAATGACAATCGTAGGTCAATGAAAAGAGCATTTAGTGAAGGTTAGACATTTAGCTTGGTAAAAAAAAAAAATGGAGCACGCCTCACCGTTATTTTCCAGGACTTTTTGTTATAAGGACTGAATGCGCCAAAAAAAAAAATTGCACCATGTCTGCCTGATTAATATTAAGTATGACTGATTTATAATCTACATGAACAACCTTTATTTAGATAATTGGAAAAGGCTTTAGAAGCAGGACTTGTTCAGTATGTTTTTTTTTATATACATATATAAATCCTATATAAATATCAAAGTAAATGTATGTTGATGCAGGTGGTGGTGCTGACCAACTCTACACTTGATGAGCAAAAACAGATTGGTGACTTCTGTCACAGCAAAGGCATTAAGCTGATCATTGCTGACACACGCGGATTATTTGGGTAAGAAGGTATTTTGGAGCATAAACTAAACATAGCTGAAAAACTGATTTGTCCTGTTGGATATAGACTGTCCAAATTTTCTTGTTCCTATTTACCTACTGTTTTTGTTTGCATTTGGTTTTATTTAGTTCTTCATATTTATAATAAGGACAGGTTATCAATAGATCACAACCTAAAAAAAATATTTGATTGTAATTTATAAATATTTCTCTTAGTATACTGACATCTCATGCATATAGAGATTTTTTTTCTTTATGAAAAATATTTAGATCTTGAATGACTGTTGAAGTTAAGTTTTTTTTTTTTTTTTTTTTTTTTCTGCAGGCAACTTTTCTGTGATTTTGGGGAGGAAATGACTGTATACGACACCAATGGCGAGCAGCCTCTAAGTGCCATGATCTCTATGATCACAAAGGTAAAAATTGTCAGTTTGTTCTTTCTCAAATTCAAATTTTACAGTAACAAAGACTAATAAAGACACTGACGAACTTTATGAGCAGCCATTATTCCCACATATTACATTGTTAGGCTGCGTTGTGTGTTTAGTCTATTTTTCCCAGCACCAACTGTCTTCAATTGTGGAACTAAAAATGAGCGTGGCTGTGTATTTTCAGGACAGTGCCGGTGTAGTAACCTGTCTGGATGAAGTAAGACACGGTTTTGAGAGTGGTGACCACGTCACTTTCACAGAAGTGCAGGGTATGACTGAGCTTAACGGATGCCAGCCAATTGAAATTAAAGTACTTGGTGAGTGTGTTTTCGCTGCAAGCAAATAAAATTAGTAATTTCTGAGAATTTTAATACTGCCATCTGACAAACGCACAGCATGTGAAAATAGTCATGTCTCTCCACAGGCCCCTACACTTTCAGTATTTGTGACACCACATCTTTCTCTGACTATGTGAGAGGTGGTATTGTGGCACAGGTTAAGATGCCCAAAAAAGTGGCTTTCGTAAGTCAAACTCTGGTTTCAGCTGACTTAAACACGATTGCAGTAAGTGTCTTGAATCACATTGCTCACGTTACCTTTCCAACTGCAGAAAACATTTTCGTCATCGATATCTGAGCCCGAGATTATGCTGACTGATTTCGCCAAGTTTGATCGTCCTGGCCAGCTGCATGTGGGCTTCCAGGCTCTGCACGCCTTTGACAAGAAACACAGCCGTTCACCCAAACCGTGGAACCAGGTCCGTCTGCTGTTTTCTTTTTTTTTTTTATACTATTTTTTAAATTATTTTATTATTTTTATTCTGCATAAGAACCAAGTGATGACAAACCCAATATTTAATTATTAGTAGAAAAAAAAAAATGTTTTAATACTTATGTAGGGTGCATTTATATACAGAACTAAAATGTTCATAGTTATTGCATTCCAAATTTGTTGGCACTGGAGTCAAATTACATAGGACCATAGGAAACTGCTTAGCACTGGCACTGTTTGGTCATTTTGTATACTGTTTAATGGAAGTTTAATTGTATTTAAAACTCATTTGCAAATGGCTTTTCCTAATTTATTGTTTTTTTTTATATATATCTTTATAGCCCCTAAAATAATTATCTCTGTGTACTGCTATGATTCTTGCTGATTCTTGTTTGAGGTGCAGCTGACTCAGCAGATGTTTTCTGTCCCCTGCAGTCAGATGCAGATGAGCTGGTTGCCCTGGCAGAGGAGTTGAATGCAGCTCAGTCCGGCTCTGCCAAGCAGGAGGAGGTGGACAAGGCACTGATGAAGAAGCTCTCCTGTGTTGCTGCTGGAGACTTGGCTCCAATCAATGCCTTTATTGGTGGACTGGCGGCCCAGGAGGTTATGAAGGTAATAAAGC
Organism: Silurus aristotelis; assembly: GCF_946808225.1. Lineage (NCBI taxonomy): Eukaryota > Metazoa > Chordata > Actinopteri > Siluriformes > Siluridae > Silurus > Silurus aristotelis. Next base: position 10,458,065 of record NC_139592.1, on the reverse strand, counting down.
TTGCTGTTATGTTCATTTACTTCTGTGCCACTGCAGATCTGACTGTGCTTCCCATATTAGAGATGTAAAATGTTGCATATGATCATAACTGTTTGATCCTCAGTGAAGTTTTTGCCCTTGGGGGAGTTTTGTCATCAGAGTCTATCTTTATTCTTACAGGCTTGCACAGGCAAATTCATGCCCATTTTGCAGTGGCTGTATTATGATGCACTGGAATGTTTATCTGAAGATGAGGAGGTACTTCTCACGGAGGAGGAATGTGCACCTGTAAGTTTGAAGAATGTTTTACCCTTGGCTTTTTGCCACATGCTCCATATATTTGTATATTGCACAACATATACATGAACAATGAAGTTTCAAACTCATTTTCTGTAGAGAGGCTGCCGATATGATGGACAAATTGCTGTTTTTGGCACCAAGCTGCAAGACCTGTTAGCCAAACAGCGCTACTTTTTGGTCAGTTTTTCTTATTTTCACTTAAATTATAATATAAGCAATTCTTTTTTTGATTGTAATAATAGCCTGTTGTTATTTCAGGTGGGTGCAGGTGCTATTGGCTGTGAACTACTAAAGAACTTCGCTATGATGGGTCTGGCCAGTGGGGAGGGCGAAGTCATTGTTACTGACATGGACACTATTGAGAAATCAAACCTCAACCGCCAGTTCCTTTTCAGGCCATGGGACGTCACGGTGAGCGCCAAATTAAGCACACCAGGTTTTTGTAATATCTCTTATGGCAGTGCAAAACCCTGCACCTTTAATTTGGTAAAATGACAATTTATTGTAACAACATGCGTGATGTTACTTTCAGTTGGTCTCATTAAAACCGCAAATTTGCAACTGTCTGTTTAGAGCGTTACTAAAATTATGATTTGTGGTTAAAGCCTTGTACCATGTGCCTCTGCTTTGTGCATTTTATTCCCTGGGAACTTCTCTACCTTCTCTACTTCTCTACACACATGTATGCTGAAAAGTGAATGTGTTTATTTTACTGTTCCGTAATTATTTTCATCGAACTCCAGGGTCCTTATATAACTTGGAACTTTTGCATTGTGTGTTGGTAACTTTAGGCAATAATAACAAGAGGTGATGATTGACTTATGTACCATTTAATTCTTACGAGCAGAAGATGAAGAGTGAGACTGCTGCTGCTGCCGTGAAGCTGATGAATCCATCTATCCACATCACAGGCCATCAAAATCGTGTTGGGCCAGACACAGAAAAAATCTATGATGATGAGTTCTTCGAGAGCCTTAATGGAGTGACCAATGCCTTGGACAATGTGGATGCACGTGAGTATAAATAGAGACGTTTCCATTATGGAATGATTATGAATTCAGTGTTAATTAATTGGCTGTTAGTCATCCTAAATGTATAAAGTAGGAGACAAACAAAACTCAGTGATTGGTTAGTTAATGAACCTCTCTTGTGTATTTCCTACAGGCATGTATATGGACCGCAGGTGTGTGTACTACCGTAAACCTCTGCTAGAGTCTGGTACTCTGGGCACTAAAGGGAATGTACAGGTAGTGATCCCCTTCCTCACCGAGTCTTACAGCTCTAGTCAGGATCCCCCAGAGAAATCCATCCCTATCTGTACACTGAAGAACTTCCCCAATGCTATTGAACACACGCTCCAGGTACGAATTTTCCCAAATGGATGCTTGTGTTGTCGTTCAGTTTCTATGGTCACTGGCCAACTGAGTTTAATTTCTTATTTGTAATTTCTTTGGCTCCTTTCTCAGTGGGCTCGTGATGAGTTTGAGGGACTTTTCAAACAGCCTTCTGAGAATGCCATGCAGTATTTAACGTAAGTCATTAATAAAAGTCTTTGGTAACAGTTCATCTTTTCTCTGCTGTAGTTTTAGTGTCAGTTCTGCATATATTACATGGACGACTTCTCGTTTTCATTTTGTTAACTTGACCTGCTTATAGAGACCCGAAGTTCATGGAGCGCACGTTGAAGTTGCCTGGTGCCCAACCCGCGGAAGTCCTGGAGGCTGTCTATAAGAGTTTGGTGTCTGACTGTCCTCGTAGCTGGGATGATTGCGTAGCTTGGGCACGCAATCACTGGCAGTGCCAATACAGTAACAACATCCGCCAGTTACTGCACAACTTCCCTCCTCATCAGGTACTGTGTTCTCACATCTGCTTCAGTTGAACAATACGCCCTTACATTCAGTTACAAACACCTTTTTAAATAAATATTAAAGTACAATTTTTTTGTTTGTTTCTCAGCTAACAAGCTCTGGTGCACCTTTCTGGTCAGGACCCAAAAGATGTCCTCATCCTCTGGATTTTAGCACCAGTAATGTGAGTGTCTGTCTTCCCTGATGCACAACCACACGAAGACTCAACGATGTGTTGCCACCTTGTTAACAAGTTAATCTAAACGTGTTTATTATATCTGGCTTAGGATCTGCACATGGACTACGTTATTGCTGCAGCCAACCTGTACGCCCAGACATATGGCCTGCAAGGCTCCACTGATCGTGAAGCTGTGGCCAAGCTGTTGCAGAATGTCAAAGTACCAGTGTTTACCCCTAAATCTGGAGTTAAAATCCATGTATCTGATCAGGAATTGCAGAGCGCCAACTCCTCAGTGGGTAAGGACTTTAGAATGAGTTGACTGCTATGGAACATATCCCCTAATCTAAACCAAGATTAATGTAACAGGGTTTCTGCAAGGGCTCAAAGTAAAAATTAAAAAATGTAATAAAAGATTTTAAGACTTGCTTAAGGCCAGTTGCATACAACAGTCGTGTAAAAGGTCTTAAAGTTTTACATTTGACTGAAACCTGTAGAAAATTTGGTAACAGAATGTCATATCTTGTGTAACAACTCCGTTTTCTCTTTTTTTCTTAGATGACTCAAGGCTTGATGAGCTGAAAACCCTCCTGCCTTCTGTAGATGCAGCATCCCAGTTTAAACTCTGTCCCATAGACTTTGAAAAGGTGCAGCAAACATTTTTTTGTATACAAAGTTTTTAGGGTGAGGTGTTTTTTTTTTGTATTTTTTTTTTTTTTGTATAAATCAATTTGAGTTTTTTTTTGTTTGTTTTTTTTACATTCAGGATGATGATACAAACTTCCACATGGACTTCATAGTAGCAGCATCCAATCTCAGAGCAGAAAATTATGACATTCCTCCAGCTGACAGACACAAGGTAAGTAGTAATTAGGGTTGCAAAGGATTTTTTAAAATTTTGAGAAACTTATGTAAACTATATCATATACAAATAAACCTTTGGTTTGGTCATATGCTGACATGCATGCAAACTAATACAGATTTTTTAAAATGACATTGTTAGTACAGTTTTGTTGCACAGGTACTTGGGGTCAACAGTGCAAAGTAATGGAGAGTGTGTGTTAGAGAAGGGAGGAAAAGAGTGCAGGCAGGGTGGAGTGGGTGGAGAAGAGTGGCAGGAGTGATTCGTGATAGAAGAGTATCTGCGAGAGTGGAAGGGAAAGTTTATAGGACTGTGGTGAGACCTGCGATGATGTATGGTTTAGAGACAGTGGCATTGAGTAAAAGACAGGAGGTGGCACTGGAGGTAGCAGAGCTGAAGATGTGGAGGTTTTCGTTGGGAGTGACGACGATGGACAGGATTAGAAATGAGATTATTGCGCATGTATGACGTTTTGGAGACATGGTGAGGGAGGTGTGATTGAGATGATTTGGACATGTACAGAAGAGAGACGTAGGTTATATCAGTAGGAGAATGCTGAGGATGGAGCCACCAGGAGGCAGGAAAAGAGGAAGGCCAAGGAGGAGGTTTATGGATGTGGTGAGGAACGACCTGCAGGTGGTTGGGGTGAAAGAGGCAGCTGTAGAGGACAGTATGAAGACTGATGATCCGCTGTGGCGCCCCCTAATGGGAATAAGAAGAATAGCTTACACAGCCAATGGAAGTTTTAAACATAAGTTTGTAATATTTATTAGGGCTGCAGCTATCGATTATTTTATCGAGGATTAAACTGATAAGTACTTTTTTCTTTAGTTAAAAAACTATAGTAAATATACAAGAGAGAATAAGACCGGTCTCTTAAAATGAGCATTTGTATTTTTATGTACATTCTTCATATATAAAAATATACAAGTTACGTTAAAAAAGGTTAAACACACCGTGCAGTGTTTTCTCGCCCCTCTCTGTTTTCTCCCCGTTTTTTATTTTGCAATGTTGTCTTTACCTTGGCGGGTAGGGCGTCAGTAATCCGTGGGGAAACACAATGCTCTGTGTGTGGTTAAATGAACAAAAACACAGCATCAAGGTGAAGTTTACCCAAGGATTTTGTATGCAGGATTAAAAAAAATTGTGCACGTGTGCATATATGACGGGTAGAAATTCAACTGAAAGTGCATTGAATCTGGTTGTTTTAATCAAGATTATCCTGCAAAAAAAATAGTTTTAAACTACATTTAAGTTTCCTGTTATCGGCTAAGCTGCAATTTTGTAAGTTGTTTTTAATTCCAGGCTCGAAAATCCCCATAATTTTTTGCAACCTTAGTAGTAAGTGGCTTTTCTTTAGACAAAAAAAGGCTGTCAATGGCCATAGCATATTTGTGATAAAATTGTTTCTCTCTCTTTTTTCATATACAGAGCAAGCTCATTGCTGGTAAGATCATTCCTGCCATCGCCACAACAACAGCTGCAGTCGTCGGCCTGGTGTGTCTGGAGCTGCTCAAAATCGTTCAGGGTCACAAGAAGCTCGATTCGTATAAGAACGGCTTCATGAACCTTGCCCTGCCTTTCTTTGGCTTCTCCGAACCCATTGCTGCTCCCAAGCACAAGGTATGTTTTTGGAGTTACGCTGACAAGTTGGGTTAATGATCCGGACACTTTTAGGGTGTTCATGCAAATATCCTTGTTTATCTTCTAGTACTATGACATTGACTGGACGCTATGGGACCGCTTTGAAGTGAAAGGCATTCAGCCAAGCGGAGAGGAAATGACACTCAAGCAGTTCCTAGATTACTTCAAGGTATTTATCCCCTTTATCTCTTGTCTTGACGTATCTTTTCGAACATCGAACCACTCATTCATGTTTATGCGCTCCTCAGAATGAACACAAGCTGGAGATCACAATGCTCTCTCAGGGCGTGTCCATGCTCTACTCTTTCTTCATGCCCGCTGCCAAGCTCAAAGAAAGGCTCGAGCTGCCGTGAGTATTTTCCACGCAACAGAGAACTTGGATGCAAATTGAATGGATAGTCTGTTATTAAGTAGTAACAATTGTCATCTCCCTTCTTTTCTTTTTCTTCTAGCATGACTGAGATAGTAACGAAGGTGTCGAAGAAGAAGCTGGGGAAGCACGTTAAAGCACTTGTGTTCGAACTCTGCTGCAACGATATAACCGATGAGGATGTGGAGGTGCCCTACGTCAGATACACCATTCGCTGAGAGGACGTCCAAGGTGGAGGGAAAGGGGATACTAGTGGATTCGGAAGGTGGATTAAAAATTCAAATGGTGCTTGAGGAAACTAAGGGGCCCAAAGTAAAAAAATAAATAAATAAAAAATAAACCAAAACATAATAAAATAAAAAGGTGATCATAAAATATGGGGTGGTTATTGACTGCAAAACTTTTTCTTTAAACCCGAGTTTGACCCCAGGGGTCATATTTCTGCATTTTTAAATGTTTTCTAGGCCTGTTGGCACGGATGAGAGAAATGTGGAGGAGATGTGAAAGTGCACCTTTTTGCGAATGAGTGCTTTGACTAACTGTTATTTAAATTGGTTGTAAAGCTTCAGCACGAGTAGATAAACCTGCTCATCAGCACTGTGTGTAAAAAAACAAAAAACAAAAAAAAAAAAGCTTGTTTTACCCAGTGTTTTGTTGCTTTCTAACAGCGTCTTACCCTTTCCCTCGTTGATGGGCAATGTCTCGCTTTGTTTTTTAATCCCAGTCATGCATATGGTATCCAATTGAATGAGGGCAAAATGATAATTCAAACTGGAAATGGTCATATTTCAATGTAAGTGCTTTAATCTTTCCCCTCACTTGCTGACATCATTTGATAAAAACATTAGTCTTGCTGTGGATTATATTTAATGGCACCTTAAACACATGCTGAAAAAGAAAGGTGTGGGTGGTGTTACTTGACCAGGTGTTACTTCTGGTTTATGTCTCAAGGCATGTTCCCCTCACGCTGACTCATTTTTCCCTCCATGGGTCCAGTTGGTGTGTCTTCTTTGCTTCCCTGGCTTATCTTCAGGTCAGGGATATAGAACCTGCACATAACCTGTATTTTGTTTTGTTTTTTGAGGGGGGTGGGGAGGGGGGATGGTTGTCATGGCGCACACCTTGTAGGACAAACTCTGTTCTTTCTACTTTGTTAACCTTCAAGTGACATTACAGTAAAATGTGATTTTATTCTGTAATGGGAGCACTTAGTCTGATTCTGATAGTGAATAAAGTTGTAAAAGATTCTTCGTCTTGGCCTTTTCTTTTTTATTTGTAGTGCTGTGTATGAAAAGAAATGGTCAAAGTGGATGTTTTTTTACCTAATGTACCATCTGATTATGATATAATTGAGTCTGTGGGAGAGTGTGAGGGAAAAGAGCTGTGACATTTAATGACTGAATCTGGTTACGTGTACACAAATTCAACATGCAACAAATGAGCTACGCCTCTTCCTGTTTTAGAATCTAGTGAAGCGCGTTTAAAGTTTTCAACAGGAAAAAGACTAAACTTAGGGGCCCGAAGTTTCAGTACTACCATGCAAGCTGCACAGTGAAATAAATAAATAAATGACTAAATAGGATTCATGCAACATCTTGCTCCTTGGGTAACTCTGACCTCGTTTTGACAAAATGAATCATTATATGTAACTTCCTCATGTATACTACTCATTTGTAAAATGTGTTATAAAGGCAGTTAGGCTTTGGCCTGTGCTTCAATCTGTTTTGTGCTAACAGGAAGCAAGAACTTGATACAGGATGTGGGTTTCAGACATGTAAGAGGAAGAGAGGAGGTGTATAGTTGGTACCGCATAAAAGAAAAAAAAACTGCTCTTCCATTCCCCCGAAGAGGTGCAACAGGTGTTGATAGACCCAGAGGACTAAAAAAAAAAAAGAGTCCTTTTTGATTGGAGGAGTTGGAGTTTTAATATCTAAATATGTTGTGAAGGAGACAAAGATGGAGCTTGAAGAGACGGAGACCAATTTGTCACCTTCCTGGTAAGGCTTCATTATTTGTTGCGGCCAGGTTTTTGTTAGTTATTTTCTTTGTATTCATTTTGCCTGCATTTATTTTTCTCCTATTGATCTAGATCATTAGTTTTAGACTTTCCTAATTCACACGTTTTGTCTTTTAGTGTAGTTCCAGGATTTCACACTTCTGTAATATATTTATCCGTTATAAGCATCCGGTTTTATGTTAACATGATTATTGTCTGACTTCTTTAGTCATGCCAACATCTAACTCGTTACATATATTTGAAGGTCTCCTGTATCAAGAGAGAGACTCCTCACATGTGCCAACCTTTCAGAGTTTGCAGGGGTAAGTTGCTTTCCTGCTCCGCCAGCTTTATCGCAGACTATGGGAGGTTAGGCCTAACTATGTGCCTTTAAGGCAAATCAATATTTTGTCTGTTACTTTCTGAGCAGAAAAAAAGGAAACAGGATCCAAGCAGTGATGCTGAATTTTCAGCCCGAATCTCAGAAGAATATGTGAGTTTTTTTTTTTTTTTTTTTTTTTTTTTTTTTTTTTAAAGCATAGAGTTTCAGTATATCTGCTGAAATTTTGAGTGTTTGAACTCAACATGAAATACATTATAAATGTATTGCAGCTTACATTTTTAAATCTGCATATATATAAAAATATATATATATATTTTTTTTAGTCCACACGTCTCAATTGCCACTGTATCTGTTACTATTAAATCCATTTTCATTTCAAATCCTCCTTAAATGGACATAATCGTTGCTCTGTTTCCGTCCGTAACAAATTCTTTCATTTTCTGCTTTGCCACGGAAGTTAAGGCCACAAACCTTGCTTCTGAGGCCAGGTGACTGTGATTCTCAGTACAGTGTGTTTTTTTTTGGGGGGGGTTCTTTGGCTCCTAATTCACCAACTCCTCCAGCAACAAATCACTAAATGTCAAAATATAAAATGTGTTTGAGAGTCAGCAGTGACTTTAGCGCTTCACTTGTCAGTAGGAAAATGTATTTTTCTCTCACTTGAATTCTTTTTTTTTTTTCTTTTTCAATTTACAATTCAGTTTCCTGTCATACCGGAAAGAGGCCTTACCATGTTCACAGCTCAGCTCCCTGCTATGTTTCTTTTATCTCTTGCAGCTTGACATGCTCTCATCATCTCTTTACCACAGAAACACCATCACACAACCTCATGTATTATTTGTTCAATAATTACCACAGCGTCTGCAGTGCTGGGTGTTTATTTTAAATAGATGCTGTGTATTAAAAGAAGACTATAATTGTTGGGGGGAAAAAAAAATTGCAGATTGCTAGATTGCATTCTGATGGCATTCCTTAACCCTTTCTGCGTGCACTCTTTATTTTCGGCGCATTCGGAACCAAATTTTGAATCCTTCATTTTTTTTCAGGATGAAGATGACTTTCCGGTTGATCCCCCACACGACTCTGAGGTACAGTATGTAGAGCTGAAGATGTGTGAAATCTGTAGAAACATGAATCTTTGATTGTAGAGGACTCATCTCTATCTTGTCTTGTCACTTAAATGGTAGGGACCTTGTAACAAGAGAGTAAAACCAGTGGATAGAAGTAGTGGAGTTACTGGTATTATAACGCCAGTGAAGACCCCTGCACTGAAGCGGTTGGGACAGTCCATCCAGGTAAGCAAAAAAAAAAAAAAAAGATAATTTATTGAATGTTAACTGCAGTGCAGTTGACACGTGAGCATATCTGCAACTACATTATTTCAAAACATTATGATATACCCCTCATTGGTCCAAAAGCTGATCGGAAAAAAAAAAATCAAATAGGTTTTATTGCTCTTATAGATCATTTATAACACACGTCCCTCCCCTGCTTTTAATATTACCATTAGCATTTACAGTAAATGGACAAAAGTTTGTGGACACCTCGCCATTCAATTTTTTCCGAATTTGCTATTATTAAAATCTCCACTGTTCTAGCATGTTTTCCTTTAGATTATTTAACTCAGTAAGTGAAGTTTGTAAAGTCACCTACTGATGTAGGGTGATGAGGCCTGGGGTGCAGTCAGCATTCCACTTCATCCCAAAGGTTTGAGGTCAGAGCTCTATAGTAAGATCTTTTGTTCCAACCCATGTAAGTCATTGAGCTTTGTGCACAAAAGCATAGTCAGGCTGGAGCAGGTTTAAATCTCATAGTCCAAGTGAATATTTAATGCTTCCACATCCAAAGGCATCCTATACAATTATACAAAATGCCTCCAACTTTGTGGTAACAGTTTGGGCAAGAACTATATATGACTGGACAAGTAAATTTTTCTGAGGACATTATTCCCATATAGTGTACAGCTGTGTGTGATTTTTAATTTAAGCAGTTAAAGTTCAATTAATGAGCTTCCTATAGTGTAAAAAGGGGGAGGTTGTAGCTTACTGGTTAAAGCATTGGACTTTGGATCTGAAGTTCAAATCCCAGCCACACCAAGCTGCCTCTTCTGGGCCCCTGAGCAAGGCCCTTAACCCCATAGCTACTAAGTTGTATAAATGAGAGAAAAATGTAAGTAGCTCTGGATAAGGGCATCTGCCAAATGCTGTGAATGTAAAAAAACTTGATGTTTCCTGCTTTGAGTCTGATGACTGATTTAAATCCTAACGACAGGCGCAAATTCTTGTGTTCATACCACTAGAGATCCATCAGCTTCCGTACGGAAGCGAGGCCGATGCCACCAATGCCGATTCGAACCCGACAGAAAGCTTCTTCATTCCCACGGAGACGCAGCAGCCAGTTGTGGAGTGACACCGTGGACAGCCTGAGCCAGGATCTTAGTGCTAAAGAGATTAAGAGACAGGAGGTATGGCAGGACAGCTGTCCGGGGATTGGAAACATTACCAGGGTCAACATCTGTAGTGTGTTCAATACTGTACTAGTAACCAAGGGTCTATTCTACTGTAGTTAGTGGCAGAGGCGCAAAAATAGGGTATGCAGTTTACGCAGTGCTTTTATTCTCGTATTTACCATTCTGTTCTCGAGGGGGAGGGGGCGCCAACCATGATCTTGCATACCCCTCAGCAAATGTGCAGTTGCACCACTGGGTAGTGGAATACAAGAAACCACTAGTTTGCCACTCACAATTGATTTGTTTCAGAGAAAAAAGGTGTTTATTTCTTTTCTGGTGATCAGTTTAAGTTCCTACAGGTTCCTTTACAGCATCCAAGATTTTACATATTGCAAAATCTCTAAAAGGCTGCTGAACTGCTACAGCAACATTTAGGCTGTGGCACTGAGGGATGTGTGTTATGAAACAGGAAGTTACTGAGCTGCCTCCGAGCCATGTTCTCTTTTTCAGATTTTAGTAGAGCCACCTCAGCAAACACAGCACTTGTCATTGGCTTGGTTTGTATGAACAGTCACACTATATAAATAGCTTTTAATACTGCTGCTTAGCATTGTATAATGGCATTATTATGCATTACCAGCTATCTGATTTATAGTCTATGGTAACAGGCTTTCTTTCTTTAACACTTTAACTAAACCTAATGATTAACTCATGAGTTGGATTTGGCATCCCTGAAAACTGTCCCATCTCTTAGGGAATAGAGAGCTCTATAGTGCCTATAGCTCTGGCAGCCAGGACAAGCATACGATGTATAGCGCTTTTTTTTTTTTTTTTTTTTTTTTTTTTTTTAAATTAAATTCACAGATGCCTAGTAGACTCACTTTCCTCTCTAATAACAACACCAAAACATTGTCAATCATGTTTCAACAGCACAATAAAAAAAGAAAAAAAATCATGCAGATACACATCAAGCTTTAGCTAATGTTCACATTGCGAAGAAAAGTTTGAGGTCTGTGACTAACCATGGCATGGTTGTCAGTACCGGATGAGCTGGTTCAAGTATTTCTCATCTGAGAAAGACAAAATGTCTACAAAGAATGGTGCAAAAAACACTGCATGAGCAAAAGTTCTGGGAATGGAAATAAATTGTTGACAGAGATGGCAAATGTACACATCCTTCATGCATGTAGAAGTACAGATTCTCATGTTTTTAAGGGCTTTGGTAAAAGTACTGACTACACTTTTTCACACAGTTTAAAGTAAAGAAATTTGGGCTCTGACATGTACTTAGGTAAAAAGTAGCCATTTCCACTACAGGTTTTGGTGTCGCCCTCACATCATATTGATCCAAAAGAATTTAAAATGTTATCTAATGAATGTATTCATTCTGAACAACCACCATATAGAACACAAGCAGTGCAAAGTTGATGATTAGTGGGATCTCTGTTCTCAGTCATGTTTACATCACTGTCTCCCTCTGTCTCATCCATGTTAGTTATACTTCTTGCTGCCTTCTGCCTTGCTCGTTGTTAGCTTCGTAAACTAGCCTACGTCTGTGGTGTGTAAGAGCCAGGAAATGATACACCAGTGGTAGATTGTAAAAGCTGCGCAATGACAAGAAATAGGTTGATAGGCAGTGAGGAAAAAAAAGATATCGATCATGTGACCAAGTAGATTACCAGTAAAGCAACGAGCCTGTTTTGAAAATGTAAGAAGTAGAGAGTAAAGACTTTTGTGTAAAAATGTAATGAGTGGAAGTAAAAAGTTGTCTGAAAAATAAATAGTGAAAAAGTACAGTAACAAAGTATTTGTAATTCATTACTTTCCACCTCTGATTGTTCATAAAAGATATCAGAGGAAAATAATTGATTTGAACTCCATACCATGAATAGTATAGTAACCTAAATGAATTTGCCACGGTGAGGAGAAAAACATGTAAACCGGCACAAACCATCAAACCTTGAGCGTGATCAGCTTCACCAGCAATAGAGCACATTGGGCTTCCTTTCTGTTTGCCAAGAACAAGAATCGAAGGCTAGCATGGGAACAGTTTTCCCCCAAACTGTACACTTAAAGATAAGCAAAATTCCAGACTTCAACTGTACAATTTGGGGGAAGTGTTGGGGGAGGGGGTGTATGTTTCCATAGTAGCTGCAGATTCTTTATTCTTGATGTGTTGTGTGTCCTGAAATGTTTTTCTACTCACCACACTTGTAAAGTGCGCTCATTTTTGGTTTCTATTGATTTCCTTTCATCTCTAAGTCATTCTTCTCTGATCTATTTTAACATGTTCCATAATTAGAAAATATGCAGTGGCTTAAAGCTGAACTTTTTGGATCTTATTTTGTGTCTCACAGGTGATCTATGAAATGACACAAGGAGAGAAACAGCTGATAGAAGACCTCAATTTGGTCAAAAAGGTTTGTTATATGCAGTAACCATATGTTGCAGTTAGTCTGCTCTTTGTGCTCTGTTAGTTAATACTTTTGTCCTGCTCTGTGGTTCCAGGTTTACTATGAGCCGATGCTAAAACTGGAAATCATGACTGAAAGTGAACTGGGTCAAATATTTGGGACTCTGGATTCATTGATTCCACTCCATGAAGGTGTGTTTGTAAATCTGCAACCAATTTATTTGTTTAAATTGGTTTTCAATAGAAAAAGTGAAATGTACCTTTACTTAGCAAACAAGCCAAATGGGTACAGATGTTCTTGTTCTACAGGCTTGATTGTCAGAAATCAGTGTATAATTAAAAATAATTATAATAGTTGTCAATACAGTGAGCAATGTTTAAGTTGTCACAAAGCGGTCAACAGTAATGTTCAAGGGGTTGAAGTGCTGTTTAGAAGATACAAAAGAAACTGGCAAACAAAGCATTAGTTTTACTTTATATAATTTATGAGTTATAACTAATGAATGCTTCATTCTGATTGGTCAGAAAGTACATATTTAAAAAAAACAAACAACAAAAAAAAGGATTGTGCTGGTTCTATTTGTGCCAGTGTACACATGGACTTTGTGTGGCTGCTGTATTTTAAAACATGAAAATGATAAAACAATGTTTTTTTCTTCTATTAAATAATCTGTTTGTAGCAAATTGCTATGGTTTAATATTTTTGGAAAAACCCCATCATGTATAATTCCAATTATATTATATAAAAAAAAGAATCACAAATTATTAAGTTAATATAATGTAAATTCTTCACTATTAATACATTTATTGTTATTTCTTATGTCTAATTGTTTTACATTGTATTCCTTGTTGTGTTTTTTTTTTTTTTTTTTTTTTAATGGCTGTTTGAATACAATACTTTTGGGCCATACTTGGTTCATAGTTAACCATAGGTTATTGATGTTTTTGTGTTGATGCAGATTTTTTGACTCGTCTGGAAGGATTGAGAGGGTCAGAGAAGACAGTGGGGGAGATTGGGCCGACCCTGATGGACTGGGTAGGTGTTATAAAAAAAAAAAAAAAAAAAAAAAGCATGCTTTTATAATGGAGCAGACCTCGCAAAAGAAGTTCATAGATAATTTTACAGATTTTGTGGATTTTTGTCATTCAGCAACTCTGACTACAGTATTCCTTCTATTTTAGTTCCCTTGCCTGGATGCATATGTCACTTACTGCTGTAACCAAGTGGGTGCCAAAGCCCTGCTAGACCAGAAAAAGCAGGTACGACGTGTAGAGGAATTCCTCCGCTTGTGCCAAGAGTCATCCTTCAGCAGGAAACTGGATTTGTGGAACTTCCTGGATCTGCCACGCAGTCGCCTGGTGAAATACCCGCTGCTTCTGAAGGAGATCCTGAAGAGTACGCCGCACGATCACCCTGATGAGGACACGCTGCCTCAGGCTGTGAGTTCTTCCCAAATCGAACCTACTGTGAATACTAGGGAACGTGAATAAATGATTAAGAAATGACTTGATAATGTGTTAAAAAGAGCTAAAGAGGAACAGATACAAATAGGAGGGACACAACGGAATAAAACTAAACGGGTTTTTATAAGACACATTCATTTTCAGCATTTATTCATCCTTAGTAACAGCATGAGCTGATTTGTGGTGCTTTGAATGAGACTAAACATGGGTAGAGGTGGGAGAGGGTGATAAAAACCATCCAGCCCATCCAGCACTTCTCTCTGTGGCCGAGAAACTGTCAGAGCTAAAAAGATAACTTTTTAAGTTTATATTTAGTATATTTATATTTATTTAAATACAGATATTTAATGCACTATAGGTAGAGATAATATTAATATAATATATGTAAACAGCCTGAATTTGTCTATGCATATAGATGGAGGTAATCCAGAGCATCATTACTGAGGTGAACAGTAAGACCGGTGAGGCTGAGTGTCAGTTTTACAAACGAGGTCTCTGCTACCCAGAGGAGGGTCAAAGAGTTCCAGAGATTCACTCCTCACGCTTTCTCTACTGCCACGGGGAACTCAAGAGCACCAAAGGACAGGTAAAGATAATCTTATACTTTTTGTTTTTCAGCAAGTCAAGTCAAGTGGCTTTTATTGTCATTTCTAGTATACACAGTGGTACACAGTAAAAGCGAGACAACATTCCTCCAGAACCCTGGTGTTACACTAAACAACAACATAGAGCTACAACACAACACAAAGCTACATAAAGTGCATCGAGTGCAACCCAGTGCAAACAGTGCAGACGAAAAACAGTACTGATAGACAGTGCAGACAGACAACATAAGACAAAACACTTTGTTGTTTGTTTGTTTGTTTCATCACTACCTGACCTCGGCAGAAGCTGCACGTGTTCCTGTTCGAGCTGGTGCTGGTTTTGACTCGGCCAGTGGTGCAGGACAAGGATGGCATGGTGCAGTTCCAGGTTTACCGTCAACCCTTACCTGCTGCCCAAATTTTCCTGGAGGACCTGCCTGATGGAGAGGCCAGCAGTTCCGGATCGTTCCGTGGTGCCTTTACTGGCAACGACAAAGGTAAAATGTACAGTATGTTTCTTTGCATAATGTGAACAGCTGTTTAAATAGGTGTGAGTGCGACACGGCCGGAGTCTAAGTGATCTTGTTATCCTAGTGAAGGATATTAGTTGTCAAATTAAAAGGTTTTAAACTTATATATTGGTATATGCATTTATTATTATACTAGCATTTGTAGCATTTTTTCTTGTAATGAGTAATTTAACCGTGTGCTTTCGATGATTAACATATTAATATTAACATATTAATTTGACTGTTATAATACATTATTATATGGGATACATTTATTACACAGTTTATGAAGCTCTCTTCAGTGTCATTGCTTCAAAACAGTCAGAAGTTTTCCGTTATCACTTATAAGGCTTTTGTGGTTCTAAGTGAGACAACAAACTGCATTCTTTCTTGTAATTGGCTGCAAGACTGGGGAAATATTCTGGTGAACGAATGACTAGTTATAGCTGGTTAGATGGAAGTGATTACAGAAAGTTGTGTGACCATTGAGGGCTAAAAAGTATAATGATAAAAGTATAATTTGTCACTTTAAATAAATATAAATATTGTTAGACTTAGCTAAACATATCAATAGTTCCATTTACATCCAATTCATTGTTATTATGGCATCGAAGTAAGATTTGTAAGTCACTGCATATCAGTTTAGGAGTGTTATTTTAAACCCACATCACCAGTTGAATGTGTTTGTCTGGTTGCTAATAACCTCTTTCTCACCATTACTCACAGTGAAGAACTGCTTCCGTGTGAGCAGCAGGGGGCGCACTAAGGCTCAATCGCACAGCCTGCAGGCCAACGACACCTTCAACAAGCAGCAATGGATTTCCTGCTTGCGCCAAGCCATCATCCAATCGCGAGACAGAGATGCACAGACCAGCCAATTCAAAGCTCAGCGAAGTTCTGAGCCCCCGCTCGACCACATCGCCGAACTGAGCCTGAATTCTGATGTGGAGATGATAGACACATAGGTCAGAGGTGACAAGGACAAAGCTATTGTTCCTGGTCCATGCAGTCACAATCCTTTCATGTAAGGACCTGATCGAGTTTACAAACTTTCTTATTAATGAAGTCAACGGTATTTATAAATAGTTGCATAAATAAGTGTCTATTAGGCAATGAGCCTATGAGCTCATTACTGTTCCTTATGTAGCTTATAGATGTATAATGAAGACTCACAAAAAAGTAATTTCAATTGTGCTATAATGATTTGTAGTACATTACCCTTTTGGTTACTGCTTGTGAGCAATGTGATAGGATCTGATGTTGAATGTGAATGTAGGTGCAAAAAATATTTTTTTTCCCTCTGTTAAACTGACAAGATTCATGCGAAGTTGAATTTCAACCATGACAATATGTCAGAAAGAGATCTCAATGTACTTATGAGTAAATGGTATTCTATGATCTATAGACGTATATAAGCTTGAAGTGCAATAACAAGCTTGTACACACTGATATACATGCTTTCGACTGTTATGTTTTAGAACTTTGTTGATTGTAAATTCAATTGTAATTTGGGTTCACTTTAAAGTCCACATTATATAGGGAAAGAAGAAGACGAGATGAAATATCTTGGGTTGTACTTAATGTGTTGAGTTACAGTGCTGTTCACTTCTAACTGCATATAACAAAAATGGCAAAACGATGTATGTTAAAATGTCATAAAGACAATGTTGTGTTCTTTGATGTGTGTTTCCAAACTTTTTCTTCATAACTGTTGCTTTTTACTTTTGTTTTCATTTAAATCTTTATCTTTCACTATTCATTTTTTGGGATCCTCTGATTATTCTGGTTTTTATTCATCTTGTTCTTGATGTTCTTGATCTTCTACATTTCTTCACATCACATTTGAAGATAAGATGGTCATGACTAAACTTTTCAGTTAATATTTGTAAATTAAAAAAAAAAAAACTAGATTTCAGTACTGAACCTATGGGTTTTAAATGTCCAAGCGACTGAAAGGCTAAAAATAGACACTCCTACTAAGAGACTTGAAAGATTAGTGGTGATTAAAGGTTTGCTGGTCTGAATGGTGGCTGGTGATTGGCAGCTATAGTGAGAGTGGAATGTAGCCGAAAGACTTGACAAACCTGGGTAAAGACAATAACCATATAGTAACATCTGTGTACCTTGACCAGTTAAGTGTTTTTCGGTATTGCAGTATTTCATAGAATTTTATTTGTGGGGTATTTATGCAATGCATTTTTGAAAACAGGCTAATGCTTGATTGATTCAATCCTCAAATTCGTCTCCACATTGCATGGTGTAAGTATAGAGTGTAACGGCTCAATGCTGAAGGCTCAGATGGACACCTCGTGCCAGGCCCTGTGTCGCTCACTGGTGAGCCAGAATGAAAACATGGACATCTCACAGTCGGTGCTGTATACTTCTCTCATGGGCTTGTTGCTGGTGGCTGACAAAGAGGTGAGATGCTTAGTGTTTTTTCAGGGGAATAGATTATCATTTACTGTTTTTTAATTTAAATTTTTTTAATTTTTATTTTTATTCTAACATACCTTATACCACAGTGCTCTGTAATTCTTAGATGTGATTGGTCAAATGTCTTACTTTTGCTAGATCAGCAGCTTTAACAAGAAGTTGTAATTAAATTAGGCTGTAAAATCATTTATATAAACTGTAATAATAAAACAGATTTAAAAAACTTTTAATGAAAAAATAAAATAATTAAATAGTTACTATGGTGACACTTGACAATGATAGAAGCAGGCCAGTAGGTTGTACTTTCTGGATTCTAAAAAGACATGCTTCTGTTCAGATTTATTAATTAATTTATTTATTTTTTTAGTTTAACATGGTTTTTAATTACAAATGAAATGATCAGCTGCAACTTTAATGTAAAATTGAATTTTAGAAATATTTGCATGAATTGCAGTATTTGCTATGTTCCATTTTTTGCTTTAACCTCCTACGACCTGGGTGTCCACATACGTGGACATTGTGCACAATGGTGTCTTTATTGTTTTCTGTAGATACAGACCGAGTGTCCATGTGGATCGCTGATGGGGATAAGGCTCAGAAAAAAGATTTCTCTTTGTATCAAGCAGTTAACATGCTCAATATGACAAATTTGCATTCATTTAAATAATGTGCTAGAAATTGTGTATTGAATGGTCGAGGTGTTGCACATTCTTTTGTTTTATTCAATATTTTAAATTTTATTAAATTGTTCTCACAAACTTTTATAATTAACCAGAACTAATATTTTTGTAGATGTTTTCCAACATAAAAATTTAAATATAAAGCACGTAAAGTATGATGTCATTCGTTAAAAAAAGAAATAAATATGTACGATATTTGGCATATACAGTATGTGGGGGTATAAATGAAATGAAAAATTTGTGGGAAATGTTATTATTGAAAAAGATTTGCTATCTGGGGAATAACCGTGTTCCTGGTCAGATTCTTTCCTTTATTCTCTTACCCTTTTTTGACCTGGTTGTATTTTGAAGGTTAAATTGGAGCGTTTCTTAGACCTTTAGTTTACGCATGTAGCATATTTACATTACAGTCATTATTGTTGCATAATAACAAAAACCCATGTGCACAAGTTTGAATAAAAAACTGTCTGAACTTAGTACATGCTTTTGTAGTTAACTTATGCAACCTCAATGAGCGTGTTCCCTGTATGTGATAATAGGATTAGATATGTATAATTGGAAACTGTACACTAACCAGAGATTTTAACCTGACAGGGTCATTTGATATGGTTTATTATGAAGTAGAATGAAATGATCCGTCTTTAGCCGCACTATATGGACAAAGGTTTGTGCTTCTTGAACATCCCATTCCACATTTAGTCCTTATTTGCGGTGATAACAACCTTTAACAAGATTTTGAAGTATGCTTGTGGAGATTTGTGCTCATTCAGTCACAGGGGTGTTTGTAAAGTCAGGTACTGATGTAGGGTGAGGAGGCCTGGGGTGCGGTCAGCATTCCAGTTCATTCCAGAGGAGTTTGATAGGGTTGAGGTCAGAGCTCTATAGGAGGCCACTCAGGATTTTTCACTTTGTGCACTGGAACTGTTTTGGGTCTACTAGTTCAACTGAAGAGGAAAATGTAATACTACCACATCCAAAGACATCCTGTACAATCGAGTGTCTTCAACTAGGTGGTAACAGTATGGGGCGGAACCACATATGGCTGGAAAAGTCAGGTGTTCCAAAATATCTTTGTCCATATAATGTACATGAGTGATTATAAGGGATGTTTACCAATCTCAAGTTTCACCCTACAGAAAGAGCTAACTCTTTGCAGTGGACAAGTTGGACTGCATAATTCTGGAAACATGGTATGTTAAAGTAATGTCAAATAATATTTACTGCTTTCTTATTGCCTCATTGAGTATTCGATACTATTGTGGTACAAATATTGTTATTTTTATTTATGCTCTCTTTCTCTCAGTGTTTCCTGAATGCTATTGTACAGTGTCTCTCGCATACTCAGGGCCTTAGAGACTACTGTCTGACTAAAACCTACATCCAGGACATGTGCTCTAGTCAAGAGCCAGAGCTGATGAATGGTGTGAGCAGTGTTCCCTATGATAATTCATTATGTCCAATTGATTTTCATTGCTTCACACATTAGTTATAAGACAGTTTCCATTAGCTTTAAAAAAAAAAATTTAAACAGTACATGCGATTTGATATTTTAAAAATAGTTTGCAGCAAAAAGTTTTGCAATATTTCATGCACTTGGTAATATTTTATGTTATATAATTAAAGGGTCAATACTTTTAAACTTCTGAAATTCAATTCACTTAAGTATACTCTGTCAGCCATACTATCTTTAATTCTTTTTTTCAGAATTCACTAAAGTTTTGGAAAAGCTGTGGTGCACAGATGAAGCGAAGAGGACAGTCAATCCTGAACGCTTCTACCATGTCTTTAAAGAGGCTATGCCTTACTTCAGTGGATACAAGTAGGTACACCAGCAATCTATTCTAATAGCTGGTGTTATATTGTTAATTGGATTCACAGAACTGACCAGGAATGTTGCAGTGGCATTACAACGTGTAGTAACAATGTACAATGTAGTATGTAAGCAAAACAGCATGGCTCATTTATCTAATTTTCATACGTTCATAACAATGTTTGATGGTTTTGAAACAACCACGAAAAAGTTACTTCCTGTTATGATTTCCGTTAGAAAAGCTCTAAACAGTCATTTCTTCACCAGCCTTTCTGGTTTCATTCACCTGAAGTTACAGCTTGCTGTTTTACAAAGAAACCGTGATTCTGTTTGTCCTGAAATTTTACTTTGTCTGATAACTGACAGCTTTATTTCTGACTATTACAAAGTGCTGACAGTGGATAGTCATTCAGAAAGGGCTACATAAATGTTTCAAAATAGGAAAAAAATTACACTATATCAATGACTACACTTTTTTTTTTTTTTTTTTATAAGCCATGCTGTTACAGAAAATGAATGAACACCATCTGACTTATCAGAATGGAGCAATCCACAGAACTATATTTGATATACAATATATATATATATATATATATATATATATATATATATATATATATATATATATATATATATATATATATATATATATATATATATACACAGTACATTTTGTAGTTAATAAACATTACCTCCTCACTCCTCTACTCCCACAGTCAGCAGGATGCTCAGGAGTTCTTGCGATTCCTTTTGGACCGATTACATACAGAAATCAATCGCCGACCCTCACATCACCCTGCCAACTCTACCACTCCTGAGCCCAGCAACACTCGGTTCAGGTACAGACAGAAAAAATCTCATCAAAAGTTAGCAGCTTTTCATCGGTATAGTCAATTAACTCTTACACTAACTATTCCAATTAGAATTTCAGAAGCTGCTGCTGCTATGTGGAAGAGACATGTGGATAAAGAGGACAGTATGATTGTAGGTAAGCATAAGTGGCAATATAAAATATTTTCCTTTTTTTTTAAAGGGCCGCTTTGCAATATGTGAAAGATATTTAGAACCTAAAACAATCAAGATAGGAATTGTAATTTGCAAAACCTAGTGTCTGCTTCCAGGCTTCTGTTTACATGTTCCGAGCCTGGACGTTCAGTTTAACAATACATTGTTACAATAGGAACTGTGTTGTTCAGGTTTGCCAAGTAATTATAATAATAAATTAATGCTCACTCATACTAAACATTGTGCTAACACAGTCCAGTCTCATGGCATTTTATATACCGTAATCTATTGATTTATGCTCATAGACATACATTTCTCTTATTTTTCACTGAGGATGGCTTTCTATGTAAGGTATTTCAATAGGAAGTATTTTTGGTGCCTCCGCCAGTTTTCTTTCTGCCACTGGATACCACAGACGCTGTTTTTTTTTTTCCCTCCTCGTTTGTTATTGATTGTTTTTAATGTTCAAGCACTATTGCTTAACATTTAAGCAGGGGATTTAATCCTTGTCTTTATTGCATTGTAGTCATTAAGCTACTCGTTATTATAAACCATCGACGGTGGTTCCTTCCAGTCAAAATACAGTAAATACATTCTCCCGGTTAGTTAAGGAGACTGCGTTAATTAGAGACACACACATTTATTACACTATAAACCTTACTGTTACCCTAACCGTAAATGTTCTGCCTTATTTTCTGATAAAAATGGGGAAAATGGGAAATAAAAAAAAAGATTACCTTTGGTATTTCTGTCAGCAAAAAGAGGGAAATTTGTGTCCATGAACAGGAATCAATAGATTAAAATTACTTACTATATCACGAAATATGCTGAGACTGTGTTGGCTAACAGCTGGTATCAACAGATATACAATTGAAGCAGCTTGCTATATTGAGCTCTCTTTGAGCTGTAATTTCAGAGCTGGAAAAGGTACTTAAAAGAAAAACGCTATGATTTTCTTTGCTCTAAAACCCCCTTTTCAGAATGACCGATTGCACCTTTAATTTAACTGCTCATGAGTCTTATACTGTTTGTTCTCTGATTTTTTGCACTGGTTACAGATTTGTTCTCAGGACAGCTGCGCAGCTCATTGCACTGCTCTGTATGCTCACACTCCTCCAACACATTCGATGTGTTCTGTGATCTTTCACTGCCTATCCCAAAGGTAACTCGCACCCCCTCCTTAGGCCTTGTCTGGGACATGCGTAGACCTGACGTTCACCTGTCTTCTGTTTTAGATGTGTGACACCAGAGCAGGTGTGACACTCCGGGACTGTTTGGATCTGTTCTCACACAAGGAAACACTCAGCAAAGAAAACTCGGCTGTAGGTAGTCATCTCAAGCTTCTGCATGGGCAATGCTCATGCATACTTCTGCATGGGCAATGCTCTATGTGTTTGCTTAATGTAATTTGTTTAATGTGGTTTAGATGTGTGAGAAGTGTAATCATCATACAGAGGCTACAAAAAGCCTGACCATCCAGAGATTTCCTAAAATCCTGGTGATACGTATCCTTTACACTTTATTTACAGGATAATGGCAATTAACAAAAGTGATATAATAATCTATACTTATATAATATATATAATCATTAAGTAATATTGTAAGTGTTCATAGGAGTTCACTTAACTGCCATTCTTAGACTTGAAACGCTTTACAGCTTCAAGATATTCAATCCGGAAAAACACCATACCTGTGTCATTCCCTCTTACTGATCTTGATTTGGGACCATTTGGACCCAGTGGCTGTGGTGAGTATTCAGATAGTGGGTCAACATTTAATCTAATCATTCACAGTTCATTATCTTTGATTAAACGAAGGCTGTTTGGAGGACACATAGCAGGTGTGAGGCAAAGGGTGGACATAAGAATAATTAGAGAACATTTAGATCATTAAAAAAGGGAGTTGCAAACATCTGCACTGATGTTTTACATTTTTCAATTTAATAATTGGTTTTGTACAATTTCCTGCCACTATACTATGAATTCTCTATAAGGGGATGCAAATATTTGCCCTCAAAATAGACACACACACTGGTCATATTTTGTTTAAAGAATGCTACATGAATTCTGTGTAGAACCAACCCCTAAACATTTACCCTTAGAAACACCATCGATCCTTTGTGCATTTATTGCATATAGAAGACATTCATTTGCGAATTTTGGCCTGGTTAAACATTACAAATCCACTCTGGATTTGTCAGCAGAATGTTCCTGCTGTGAATCTACCATTTTATTTTTATTTCACCAGATTCAGATCTGGTTAAATAAAATGAATTCAGTGTTATGTTCATGGAACTGTTTTGGATGATGTGTGTGCTTTGTAACATGATGTATTATCATGCTAGAAGTCATTATACGATGGGTAAATAGTGGCTATAAATATATGCTAAACTCTGATAAATTGTGATATTCCAGTGGTTCTTGACCCAAGGCCTACTAAAAAAATCATTCCCCACACCATTCCAAGACCTCCACCAGCCTAAACTGTTAATGCTAAATTCTGACACCTTCATTGTTGAAACCAACATTAAGGTCCACCAGACCAGGTGACATTGTTTGATCTTTACCTGTGTAGTCTTGGTAAACCAGGGTTTATTTTGTGGGATTACATTATTGGATTATAGTTATGAGTGGTTATTTTAGTTGCCATCTGCCATGCCTTTGTCAGGATCATTGAAATCACTTATTTATACATTCTGATTGTTAAAGCATACAGAGACCTCACAGAGACAGTAATCCAAACTCAGGACACCGTGTCTGCCTTTTAAACAATAGATACTACCTCATTTTGAGCCAGATTTCCCTTAAATACACATGACCCACAAAACACAATACGCCTTGCTCAGCAATGAACCATAATTACATTAATATGCAACAGATTAATATTTGTGTGTTTAGGCCCGGTGCTGTATGACCTTTATGCCTTATGCAACCACACTGGTACTGTGAATATGGGTCACTACACAGCTCTTTGCCAGGAAGAAGGAGGCTGGTGCTGTTATAATGATTCATGGTGAGTGGAAAACACTCTGATACTAATACTGTTATGTCAGTGCACAACCTTTCTTACAGTAATCCCTGATCATATTTTGGGAGTCTTATCAATAACACAACGCACATTTTGAATATATAGAATGGTATAAATTCACTGCACATCTTAAAAAAACAACAACAACAGGTGCTTAAAGCAACTATATTGAAATTAAGAAAAACAAATATATTCTATATACAGATTTTTCTTTTTTGGAGTTTGTATACTTTGTGTAGATTTTGCTCTGTTTTATGATAAGATTTTTTTTTTTATAATGATGCTATGATAATTTTCTAATCAGAGCAAACTCTGATTACCCAATATTACACTATGTATACAAAATTTTTTGGAGACCTGACTTTTAATTTTTTTTTTAATGTTCCATTCCACATATAGTGTCCTTTTGCTGTTATTATTACCGCCATGCTTTCGGGAAGATGCTCCACTAGATTTTGGAGTGAACATGTGGAGATTTGAGCCCATTCAGACACAACAGCTTTAGCAAAGTCAGGTACTGATGTAGGGTGCAGAGGCCTGGGGTGCAGTCGGCAATCGAATTCATCCCAAAAGAGTTCAGAGTTGAGGTTAGAGCTCTAGTGAAGGCCACTCAAGATCTTGCACTGCAACCTGTAAATCATATCCTCATGGAACTCTCTTTGTGCACAGGGGCATTGTCATGCTAAGTCTGCTAGCTCATGTGAAGGGAAAAGATAATACAATGTCATCTAAAGACATCCTATGCAAATGTGTGCCTGTAGAACTCTGTGGTAACAATTTGGGAAGCACCACATATGACTGGGAAAATAAGGTGTCCCAATACTTGTGTATTCCAAAACAAGTTTTGTTTATATATTCTCTTCTGTCTTTTCTCACAGTGTTGCACAAATATCTGCGGATCAGCTTCGGTCCAGCCAGGCATATCTTCTCTTCTACAAACTTAAAAACAGCATGACCTCCAGGAAATGAATGTTATGCCAGATTTTAGTGGGGCATTTCCACTCCCAACAGAAAGAAGTTGTGGAGGTGTTTACCAAAACATGTTAGAAGAAGCGTGAATTCAGTGAAGCTTTCAGTCCAAATGAAATGTCAGCAATAATACTGTTTTATTTAATGTACAGGAATTATTTTTGGTTTAAACATTTTCTACTAGGCTTTCTTTTTAAATGTGCTACATCTATGTAAACAGGAAATGAATCCATCAAATTGTATGACTGTATTTTGGCTTTGGTAATGTCTTAATCCATAAGACTGTAGTAAATGTGTCTCCTTCTGTATGCGTTGTATGTGTTAATGTGTGTTAATGACTGCCTGAAGTCCAGACCCATGGACATCAACAAATGCTGCGTTTTCTCTCTTTAGATGCGGTGCCAGGACTTTTCTGCTTACACCTGCTTCACTCAGTAAAAAAACAATGCTCAGTTGGCTTAAATTTCAGCGACTGACTTGTTCATTAAACGTGGTGATATATAACTTCGTTTTTTCAATTTTTTATTTCTGTAATATAACTGTTAGACCTGCAGTTCTCATTTAAAACAGTTTTACATGGTATTCACAGGCTCAAATATATTTCACCATTAGATGAACAGTGATCCCTTATTCTCTTGAGAAACTGGTAATATTTCAACCCTAATGCAATGCACTATATGGCCAAAGGATTTTTTGACACATGACCAAGATATGTGTGACTTCCCCAAACTGTAATCACAAAATTGTGTACATCCTAACTGTTTAAGATGTACAATTTCCTTTACTGCTACTAAAGAGGCCAAACCTATTCCAGCATAGGCAAGACAAGGCCCCAGAAGGGTTTGTGAAGTTTGGTGTAGAAGATCTTGAGTGGCCTGCACTTTAACCCCACTAACCACCTTTGGGATGAACCCTGCATTTCTTCCTGATCTCACTAATACTCTTTTTATTGAATAAGAAAATCCCTATGCTCAAAATTTCGAGTTTGAAGGCTTCACAGATCCATGGAGGTTATTATAAAATCAAAGCAGTATAAATCTGAAATGGGATGCTAAATAAGCACACAAGGTTCTAGGGGTCAGATATTCCAAACCTTTCGCTCACAGTGAAGGTGGCTGTAAAGCTTCAATGCTTCAAGAAGCTTTGTCTCTCTATTACTAGAACATCACCATCACTTTGTCTCACCTTTACTATAAGATCACCATCATTATAAGGTCATCACTTTGTCCCAAGATTACTATGAGAGTAGGGATGTGGATTGATCCCAGAGTATCAGTATTTCTGATATCTGTGTTGTACAGAGAGCTTTGGTTCTCACATTTAACTACACTATAGATCAGTACAGGGAGATTTTTTTTTAATACAAGTAGGATTAAAATATATCTAACATAAGTATAGGAACTTCGCTGTACATCCGTACATTGTACAAGCAAGTCAGCATTCCGCCACTCAGTCATATATATTGGGATGACTGCATTATCTGTACTTTTAATAGAATTTGTTTAAAAAAACAAAGCAGGAGTTCAGTTTAAAAAGAAGCAGGCTGAAAGGAAAAAGGTTGACTTTTTTTTGTTCCTTTATGAAAACTTAAAATAGGAAGGAAATGTAGTTAGTCTGAATAATAACGTTTTGAACTAAATGCAGCACAAAAGAAGTCAATTCATCTTATTTTATTGCGTACAAATAAATTATAGTTTTCAAAAATACTGATAATGGTACCGATATCGATGATACTGAAATTGAAGGTATCGGATCTATAGGAAAATAGATGGTATCGTCCATTAGAGGTTTGTTAGGACTGCATAGCAGTGACTTTGTCGCCATCTGCTGGACAGATGATTATTTTTTTTGTTTTTGGAAAACAAGTAATTCATCACTTCCCTCCCCTATTCTATGGTATGTTCCGTTACCAAGGTGCTTGGCCCAAGCTCCTTACAAAGATATGGAGCAGGCCACCGCGATCCTTCTGCACTGTTGACACTCAGTGCTAGCCGCATAACCTGATATTATGTATTTATTTTTTTTGTTTAAGTTGATTTCTGAAGATTTTGTAGGCTGTGACGAATAGTTATGAAGCCATGGGTAACTTTTTAGCTTGCTAATACGTTGTGTTAGGTTCGAAGTGTTCAGCTGTACCAAGTTTAGCTAGCTTTAGAGCTAGATACTGTTAGCAGTGACGACAAATAGCGGTGTTTGCACTGAAACAGGAACGTATATGTGCTTTATATCTGCATGATCAGGTTTATGCTGTAACACTAGACGTCTCGGAGGGCTTTGTGTTAATGTCTGTAAAAAAGCTGAGGACGATGAGCAACAGGTTTACGGTTGCACTAGTTATACAGTGTGTGCAGGAGCTGTAGCAGTTTGTGTGCCATATAGAGGATGATTTTCAGGAGAATGTCTGATCAGCTTGCTTGGGATATTAAATGTTGGACCCTTCATGCTGAGATGATGTTTCTCTCACTGCTCTGTGAGCTGATTTACTGGTGATGAGTGGCCTGGACTTCAGCTGGCCATGGAACAGAAACGGGTAGGAAATGTTTGCATGCTTTTTTTCTCTCTCATGTATGGATCAGTTCATTCCTGATTTCTTTAAGTGCTCCTGCAAACATCATGAGAGCTTGAGTTTCATAATCATCACAAACCTAAACACCTTTACAATAGGGTAGAGGTGCCCAAACTTTTTTTTTTTTATTTATTTTTTTTATTTATTTATTTTTGTGAAAGGCCAAAAATCAGACTTGATTTCATTATACCAAACTGCATTAAATTAAAATATGATTTGCATTGGTTCTTCACATTTATGATATCATAATAAAAACAAACAAACAAAATAAAACATTCATCTGTAACTTGCATAACTTAATCGTGGTTTATTTGTAAGGTTTTCTACTTTAGGGAAAACTAATAGTACAATAAAAATAGTCTATAGAAGTAAAAATATAGAGTCCAAAGCCTAATACAGCTATTCAAGCTCTAAGCAATACAGCCATATGCTTGTAATGTCAGTGATTTCTAATTAAAGGCAAGTTTTTCCATATTGGGCTTGAGTTTGCTTCCTGACAAACTCTACATATTATGTAGATGAGAATCCGATATCTCGGTTTACACAGTTTTTCAGACCGAATGTCTGCTCACAGAGGGAGGTATTGCTGAATATGTTGCTGCTTAAAAATAAAACACAAATTGTTGTATTACATTAGACGATCTGTGTCAGTGTCTGTTTTTTTGCCCCTTTTTTCTCTCTATACTTATATACGGTATAGTAGGTCACATCAAATGTCAATACTGACCAACTTTGTTGTTTATCTCTAGAATAGGACATCTAGGGGGAAAAAAAGCTTAGGAAACATTCTAGTTTCAGGTTTATAGTTCATTAAATGATTAAAAATGTTGAATACTCATTCAGTACTGGGCTTAGGTTTTCTATTTAATTGCTTTCAAGGACATGCAATCTATTAAACTGCAACTGTTTCGTTTTGGTTTTGCTGTACACTGAATACCTCAGAATATCAACTTTCATGACCTGTTGTTTACATCTGAATTTCTTTTTGAACCCTCCATTTTTCAAGTGATATTGGAACATGAGACTTGTTACTTCTTGCCCTGATGTGCCCTGTTAGATGGATTCTTTAAGCAATTGATAGTTTAAAATGTCTGGTTCAGGTGCTGTGCTTCACCTGTAAAAACCTGTAAAAACTATTATTTTATATTTTAAAAGAGATAAACCAACACAAAGAACAGAGAGCTGTCAGTGATAGAAAAACAAGCCATTTAAAAGTTATGAACAATAGGAGACATTTATCAGAGCCATTGCGAAGCGATTAGGCATTTCCTGTACTACAAAATGTCTTGGAAAAAGAAAGAAAGCTCTGTTGTTCCTACAACCAGACATTGAACAGATCTGGCCATAGAAACTAGGTTAGATGATGACAGAAACATTATGAGAACTGTGAATATAAATCTAAAAACAAAATACCACACCAACAACCTCTACAGGGCAGAAGTGAAGGTATCACAATCCACTGTTTGCTGTAATTTCTGTAGCAGTAGGAATCAGAAGCTCACATTGGAATTTGCAGAGAAAAAAAAAACAATAAGGCACAAAGATTAACCTCTAAAAAGTGATGGAAAATCCGTAGTGTGAATAAAGATAGGATCTGTTCATGATCTCACTGTTTAAATGTACGAGCAGGGTGGAGGCTTACTTATCTTTATTTAACAAGCTCACTTATCTTTATGGATGATATAACTCAATTCTGAAGTCTTCTGTCTGCCAGTTTGCAGAAAAAATGAAATGAAATGAAATAAAATGCAGAAAATGCTTCCAATCTAATTGGGAGAAACATACAGCAAAATAATGAAATAGTAATTTGCTGACTTGATTCTTGTATTTAGCGTTTGCTCCAATGCATCCGCCGTGGCATTGTTTCGATAAGCTTCTGCAGTGTCACAGCATTTATTCCTGTCCAGAGATGCAGCAATTTTTCACCAAGATCTTGTATTGATGATTGGAAAGTTGAATCGATGTGCAAAGTCTTCTCCAGCACATCCCAAAGATTCTCAATGTGGTTAAGTTCTGAACTCTGTGGTGGTCAATCCATGTGTGAAAATGAGATCTCATGCTCCCTGGACCGCTCTTTCACAATTTGAGCCTGATGAATCCTGGCATTGTGATCTTGGAATATGCTCGTGCCATCAGAGAAGAAAAAAATCCATTGATTGAATAACCTGGTCATTCGGGTAGTCAGCTGACCTCATTCTTTGGGCACATAACGTTGCTGAAACCAGACCTGGCCAACTGCAGCAACCCCAGATCATAGCACTGCCCCCACAGGCTTGTACGGTAGGCACTAGGCATGATGGGTGCATCAGGGACTCATCAGACCACATGACCTTCTTCCATTGCTCTAGAGTCCAATCTTTATGCTCCCTAGAAAATTGAAGCCTTTTTTTTTTCTGATTTGCCTCACTGATAAGTGGTTTTCTTAAGGCTACACAGCTGTTTAGTCTAAGTCCTCTGAGTTTCCTTCACATTGTGCCTGTGGAAATACTGTTTCCAATTTTTGTTGCATTCAAGAATATCTTGCTAGCTCAGATTGATTGAGAACATGCCACATGCCTTTTTGTGATGAACCTGACAGTCTCCATCACCATCTGTCACTGACAGGCATAGAGTGGGGGTAAAAAAAAAATCCTTAACAGTTAAACATTTTTTCATTATTTATCCACCCGGGTTGGTGTTCAGGGTGGGACCTGAATGCGTTTGATAGACAAGTGGGCAATTTCTTGATTTACTGTAAAGAAATACATCGACATATTAAATCAGGTCATTTCATGGCAGCTTTAAATTCAGCATATTGGTGTACAGATGCTCTGATAGCGGACTCCTAAAACATTGACATTGGATCCATGTTGGATCACACTTAATTTATTTTGTCCTGATCCACTGTATATTATGCATGAAAGCATTGATGATATTGCGATATTATGGTTAAGGCTTGTGTGCGATTTGACACCAGATGCTTGTGGCACAATTGACAAGAGGGTGTATTGGATCTCCGACCTCTAAACTTCATCATAATACAGCTTAGCTGCTTTGCACAATGCAATGTGTAGATTGTCTTTATCTTGGTGTATAGACTAACCCAGGTCTTGGGTACAATTTCAGTTCTTATGAACGATGGCTTGTTGGTGTGTGAACAAGCATCTTTCGATTTCTCGTCAAGGTTAAAACCGAGCTGAAGGAGCTCTGCATGCGCTTGGAGCAGGACGGCATCCCGCCTGAGGCCTCGGCAGACGAGCGTCAGTGCCACTTGTGGCGTCTGCTCCGGAGCAGCGAGGGCAGTCTAGCCTCAGCCGCACAGGACCTACAGGCTCTCCGTGAACAGCAGGCCAACGAGATAAAAGAGGTGAGTGTCCAGATGGCAGGCTCAGGAGCCACTGTAATGCATAGCTAATGATCAGTTAATGATCCCCTCCTACAGCAACGTTTTATCATGATTATATGGGCTTGGCTCTTAACAAAGTGAGATGATCATGATTTTACAGTGTTTCTAACTGATACTATAAGTTATATGGCTTTTATTTTAGTTGACAGACAATAGTTGAATATTTGAATATTCTATTAAGAGTTTTAATGTTAGAAAAATGTATTAAACAACAATAATAAAAGATATTACATTTAAATAATCTTTTGTGGGACAACATGCAATTCAGTCCAAATTTAACCTACTCAATGATCTTGTTTAAACTTTGACCTTATTTTCATCAAGCTGAAATGCTTGCCTTAATTATAGATGATTATCAAATTACATTCTAATGACCAGTTTTTAATAAAAAATTTTTTCGTTCCCTTCTCCATTTTCTCCCTCTACAGAGTTGTGATGCGAATTCTGTCTCCGTCACATTAATTAGCTTTTGTGGTAAATGTATTTTATAACATCTCTAGAAATAATTGTAAATTCAACAAATCACTACAAAAGTGCATCCCTACATTAACTTTATTGTGTCTGCTATTTAGGTATGTCATCCTGAAGATTCATTTCCATTGATCTCTCACTTAGACAATATACATAGATGCATTTACTTGTTACATTTCAATACAGTGAAATTATTTCTTTGCATATCCCAACATATTGGGAAGATCAATGCACAGGGTCAGCCAGTATACAGCAGAGAGAGTTAAAGGCAGTGGCAACAGTGGCATCTTGGCGTTGCCAGGGCTTAAACCCCTGATCCCCCAGTAACCCAGAGCCTCAGCTACTGAGCTACAAGTTCCCACATATAGTACATTGTCATCAGCTTGACCTTCACTTTCACGCTGCTTCTGTCACACAGTTCAGAGCGTCGAACTGTTAAACAATGAACAGCTCATATGTTAAAAAGAGATCTCCATGGAAACATTTTGATTAAATTACACAACAAGAGAGAGTATTGAAGAAAATACTGTCATTGAGTTAAATATATGAATGTTTGTTGCAACCATAGTGTTGTTTATAATACATTGTTTTGCATTCACAATTTTCTGCTTTGCACAGAGAATAAACAGATCATCACCAAAGGTTGAGCAATGTAAAACAGGGTGTTTGTGTCATATAGGTGGAGAGTTATGTGGAGCATATTCGAAACATGCTGGAGGAGCGCGAGTGTGTGACAGCTGAGTATGAACGGGACAATGAACAGCTCCGGGCTGAGCTCGAGCAGATAAAGCACCAGCAAGGCAAGTCTTTTAAAATGTTGTGTCTACAAGTTTTTACTCAATCCAATTATTTTTGAGCGGCTGCTATTAATTAAGTTTGATATGACTTGTTTAACTTTAATATAATCATTTTCATAATGGAACAAACGAGTTTGGGGCTGAAGTTCATTTTACAGCAACTTAAGCGGTGAGTGGAAAAAAGTGACATCCTCATTTTAGTGTGCATCAATGCATTAAACCCAACATGGAAGCAGTTCTTGGATTAACCTTGTTTCTTTGTCTGAGGGGATTAAAAAAAAATTATTATTATTATTGTTATATTACTTTATATGATTTTAAAAATGTTAATCAACGCACTGAAGTGTCAGTCATTCACTTGCTTACAAAACAAGTGATTTTTATACATTCATTGTTTTTTAAAGAACATATTTAAAATGTTACTTGCATAGTTTGAGGGGAAAAAAAGAGAAAAAAGTATTTTTTCTGTTGGTTGCCAGTTTTGGGCACAAATCACCAGGTTATACAAATTAAAACCCTGGACTTGCCAATGTAAAAATCACAGTTCTTATTATCTGGGGCTAAAATTTCCAGTACATTGTGGACATTATTCAAGCCAATTCTATAGACTTGTACTTGCTGCAAATACAAAGGCTTTCAATACTTATTTAATTTTATGGCTCCTTTTTTGTCTGGTTCTTCTTAAGGTGTTTTAGTCATGAAAAGCCACTTTGTGACCGTATAATAGATTGTAAAAAGCTCTATACAAGTAAACTGAGTTGAGTCTCTAGACTTCAAAGTTGTTCTACCCTCAGACTGTTTAGAAAAGGTAAACATTACTGTCATTACATTGCACAAGCTTTCAAAAAAAAAAATGCTTGTGGATGTTTTGCAGAGTGCCAATATAAAGAGGTGATGGAGATGCTTGAGCAGGAAGGCTTGGCGGAAATCAGTAACAGCAGCTCCAGTGAGCAGGTCGCTTACTTGCTGGTTGAAAGAGTCACATTGCTAGAGAGGCTGGAAGCTGCAGAGAGGAAGTTTGATACTCAGACCCTCACAGGCAACCTTAGAGAGGTCCACCTACAGGTACCAGAAACAAACAGAGAGCGTCACACATTTTGACCTAAAGTTTAGAATATAATTTAGAATGAACTCTGGTTGAATTGGTCATTTGCCTGGTGTCTTTAATGGGAATTAGGAGGAACTGGACCACATCCGGCACACCCTGGAGGAGGAGCTCAGGCAGCAAAAGGAAATGATGCAGATCACGAAAGAGAGTATGACCAAGGTGAGGCCACTTCAATCTCAGTTCATGCTCCATGCCTGGCTGTTCTCTATTTGAAACCTTCATTTGAACAGATGCTCTTTTTTTGTCAGTAAGTCTGAAAAATGCGCAAGCCTTTATGAATCTACATCTTGAATTTTATTTCCAAGGAAAAAGAATCTGCAGCTCAGAGTCCATGGAGGAAGCTTTT
This sequence comes from Silurus aristotelis, assembly GCF_946808225.1. Lineage (NCBI taxonomy): Eukaryota > Metazoa > Chordata > Actinopteri > Siluriformes > Siluridae > Silurus > Silurus aristotelis. The sequence continues at coordinate 10,424,527 of NC_139592.1, read as the reverse complement.
TGGTGTGCACAAGGCAACAAAAATGGCACAGAGCCTCCCTCTTGTATGTTGCCATGACTGCTGTATTTGCTCTTGCCTGAAACTTTAATTATGAGGAGGAATGTGTATTCTCTCAGCTATGCGGATCTTGCTCAGCTGACACCCCTAAATAAACGGAATGTATGCAGCTTTTGGCATGTCTTTCCATGTCTAACCGCTAGAACTTAGTTTTTAAGAATATTTTGTCTCTTTATTGGTTCTTATTGGCTGTGTTTATATGCTTAAGATCCTTTTGGGAACCGTAATTACAGATCTGGAATGTGCTTACATGAACCTAAACACAGCCTACATTTTTGTAAAACTCTGACTTTCTATCCATAATACATTTAGAACCAAATTAGCATGCATGTAAATATGACACTAGAATCTACATCACCATGTCAACCTGTGAGTTCTGTCAGAATTGTATAAGCATTGTGCTTATTCTCAAAAGGTATTCAGTTTATGAAAGCTATTAGAACCATTGTGGCGATTATTCCTCTATTTAATGGGCTAGTGTATAGATTCTATTTGTTTTGTTGGATAGTAATTGTAGTTCAAGTGAAGTAGGCACATGATTGTTTTTATTCCATTTGGGCAACTACATATGTTATTAACATGAGATTAGGCTGCATGTAAACAGATATAGCTGGTGTATGAGCCCGAAGTGGCTGTTTTCAGCTCTGCTCACACTAAAGCATGGTCCCCATTGAACTTCACTCAGACTCCTCAGTGTGTCAGATGCATGGTGAGCTGCATGGATGCTGACCTGACTCCTAACAACCACAGAGGTGTAAATGCCATTTATTTCCTTTAGACCCACAGTGTGGAATTTGAGAAGCAGCTCACTGAGAGGAAGAAGCTTGAGAGGGATCTCGAAGAAGCATCCTGCAGACTCGGTATGGCTCATCAGGAGATTCGGCACCTAACCGACGAGCTAGATCTGGCTCGGAAAACCCAGGAAGCTTGTGGTGAGTGCATCACGAAGAGGCACAAGTTTTGAATTGTCCTCTTTACCATACTTGTGCTTATTCATTATTTATACAGTTTATTATAATTGTAAATGTGTAAATGATGCACTGGGTTTATGTTAGGTCCTGACCTGCAGACAACTGGAGAGGAAGTGGCACGGCTAAAACAGGAAGTAGAACAGTTAAAGCAGTGTGGTAAGAGCTGTTTAAAAGTTTGAATACTTTTGATGCTGTAAGCAAATATCATTGCTTTTAAAACATAATTCTTTGGCAGATATGGTGGAGCTACAGAAGGCAAAGGATCACAATGAGAGACTTGATACAGAGATTCGTGCACTGAGAGACAGGGTACGCTCTTTGGACTCTGAGAGGAAGACTCTTTTGAAAATGGTATGTTATATTTCTTTATAGAATTGTGAGTGCTACCTTTCTGAGGTTGAATAGATTTTTTTCTTTCCTATAACATCTTATGTAGAATATGATATAGACTAATAAGTTGCATTAATGGGTTTTGAAACATTTAGGGATGGTTTTACTTCTTCACTGTCTTGTCTCTACAGATTGAGAATTTTAAAATACATCCCAACTGTGAAGCCAAACCTGCAATGGATCATGGATCTCCTCGATCTGTACAGGTGAATTACTGTAACAAGTGCTTCCATTTTTTACTTTTCTTAATTCAGTGCTTGCCAAAATATTATTATTATTATTATTATTATTATTATTATTACATTTGAACAAAGCTAGCCTACAAACCAAATAATGTGTTTTAGGTTGATGGAAATGCTGATCATTCAGAACAGTCAGGTCCACCGATAAATAATGAAAAGGATCAACTCCATAAAAGGTAATAATAGTCATATTTTGGTAGATAGAAACGGGCAGTTAAAATCTTTTTGAGCTGTTTACTTGTGTTGATTGCAGTTCCATAGCAAACACCAATAATCAATTTGCTTCCTCCTACCCTGTCTGTTGAAAGAATGTAAGAATAGAAGAATAACTTTTATTTGTCACATAACCATTACAGCACAGTGAAATTTGATCTTCGCATATCCCAGCTTGCTCAGAATCTGGGGTCAGAGCGCAGGGTCGGCCATGAAATGGCACCCCTGGAGCATAGAGGGTTAAGGGCCTTGCTCAAGGGCCCAGGAGTGGCAGATTGGCAATACCGGGACTTGAACCCCCCGACCTTTCTATCAGTAACCCAGAGCCTTAACCACTGAGCCACCACTCTGTATACTTCATTATAGGGCCTTTCGGTTTTACCCTTTCAGTTTTACGTGCGGAACATGCTTAAAATAATGTTCCCTCACAAATATATTAAGTGGTTGACTGCAAGTTTGTTTAGTCTCCACCTCGCACTTTGGGCGCTTTGTCACCGTGGCTTCTTGATCTGTACCGGAAATATGATTTATACTGCGCATGTGCGAAATCGATTACTTTCTGTCATCACCAATCTTTTTTTTTACGATAGTCTAGTGATTATGGATTCTTCTGCATTTAATCTATAGCTTCAATAATTTCTCATAAGAGGAAAATTCCTGACAAATTCTGCATATCGAGGGAGTGAGTGAATGAAGGAAGCATGGAAGGAATGAATTGATAAATGTAATGGATAAATTAATAACCATCTTGTGTATTTCTTAAATGCAGACATTTGTTAAAGTACCCTGAAATAAGTAGAAAATTTCTTTAGAAAATTGTATATATTAAATGTGTATTAAATGTAAAAACACGACACACTCTTATATACACGTCTGTATTACTCAAATGGGGTCTAACAAATGTAAACTATTTAATTACAAATTTAATTTATTTAAACAATTAATTTGTGCCAATTTAATACTAACAAATTGTATTGTATTAACTTGATTTATTCTATTTTGATTTGATATATATTTAAATTAAACCAAGCAGGCATTTATTTAAAAAAAAAATAATTTTAATGTTGATGTTCAAAGATGTTAATAATAATGAATAATGAATAAAAACAATGTTAAAAAAAAAACGACAAGCATTTTTATGTTTTACAATACTTCCCCTAACTGTACCGAAATTGAAACGAACCATGACTTAAAAACTGAGGTACGTTCTGAACCGTAAATTTTGTGTACGGTTACACCAATACTTCGTTACTTTATAAGGAAAATTGCAGAGCTCTGTTCCAGCTATTTCCAGGCCAAAAGAATGTAAACTTGCATGATCAACAGCATGGCACTAGGTAATCAGTTATGCTCTGGAAAAACTTATTAAATACTTAATAAAGCTTATGAGTTTTAGTTGACTGATTGCTGTATAAAACTGCTGTATAAGGAAATTGTTTGTGGAATTCCATCACACTTATTTTCTGATCGTACTTTTCTGTACGTAGCTTTGCGGATGTATTTGTCTGTGTTTGTGAGTAGGTGTCGAAGAGAGTCGGAGGACAAAGATTGCCGTCTTCGTGAGCTGGAGAGGAGGTTGCAGAAGCTGCAGCAAGAATATGAGGAGCTGGTGGAGAGAAATGAAGAGCTAGAAGCACTGCTGGGGGAGGCACAGAACAACGCGAAAGAGGAGCGAGAGTCTCACGAGTGTGAGGTGGACAGCTTGCAGAGAAAGGTCAGCGCAAAGAAAGTGCTGGGAGAACACTTTACAATTAACTCATTTAATTACAATTATAATTCTCGTTTCACTTTGGGAGAAAGTGAAAATGAAATTTGTCTTTGCAGATTAAAAACATAGAGGCAGAGTTAAATGTGAAGAGACCTGTGGAGAAGTGCGATCAGACTAAAGAGATCTCTGAGGTAGCTGCACTCCGTTTTATTGTTTGTAGATAATGGACACTACATGATCGGGTAAAACTATGGAGGTTCAGATTATGACTTGAGGAAGACATGATTATGACGTGACTTTGTAGCTTGCTAATGTTTTGTCACAAGCAGAAATAGAGTAAATGAAAAATGTGGAGAGTAAAAAATGGAGAGATTGTCGATTGAACCATCTTTCCATTACTAAGCCTACTCCCTTCTGTTGTGCTCATAATAAACTCAGTGTTGGATTTTACATATCAGATATCCATTTTCTTTTTGCTAGTTACCAGACAATACAGATTGAAAATGTCAAGTGGTCACTTTGCATTTGTTAAGACATCGTATTTATGTGAATGATTATGTAACTTGTTTGAATCCAAAGCTACAAGGTGGTGTTCAAGAGAGGCTGACATTTCTTGAGAATCGGCTTGCTGAGGAGAAGGACTGGAGAAAACGCTTAGAAGTGGATTTAACAGTCGCCCAGTCTGCTCTAAAAAAAGAAAAACAAGTAATGAAACAGGCAACATTTATATTGTATTGAAATTGTTTAAACGCATTTATTACTGGTAAAAGCCTTAAAGTAAATAAGTAGAAAATTCATATGTACGTGTGATATATATATATATATATATATATATATATATATATATATATATATATATATATATATATATATATATATATATAATGCATGCTATATGCACTATATACCATATTTGTAGGGTAAGTACAATTCCCACAGATACCACAGTTACATTTTACAGTAACATGTTTTGTATTATATTGAATTGAGAAGGCAATGGAAAAACCCTTAACTCAATACTCACTTTTGTTGAATTTCATCAATATGTAAAGAAAAAAATGTGAGGATGTGCTGTTGTTGTTTTTTAAAAAACATGGTTGATTTGTTTTATTTTTCTTATGCTGCAGCAGGTTGCCAATAATTGTTTCTTAATTAAAGAATGTTATTTTGTCTTTTTATAGTTTATAGTTATATTCGCTTCTATTAAAAAAAAAAGTTTTTAATAAACAGCTCATTTCTATCCATTTTTTCAATGGTGTGTGTTGAAATTGCCTGTGAGACTCACACCTAGTGTACAATACAGTTCTAATAGAATTTTGGAAAAAAATGCTTGTTTTATTTTAAAGAGTACACTGATTTATATACAGAATATGGACTTCTTGTCCTCAGGCACTGCAGAGAGAGCACGAGGAGCTGAAGAAATTGCGCATTGAGGTGCAGAGCTTACAGGCTGAGTGCCAGCAAGGGAAATCCCTCAACGCAAGCCTCACACAGATAAAGGGAGAAAAGGGAATTTTAGAAGAAAAGGTGATGTCAGTATGTTGACTAATAACTGACTTGCCATTAAATATCAGCCTGTTTACAGAAAATCATAAACAGATAACATGAAGTGGTTATTAATTGCACGTGATGTTTTAGGTGGCCCAGTTGGAGCGCGCTCGGTCACGGCTGCAGGACGATCTGGCACAGCACATAGAGGGCAGCAAAGTGCAGGAAGACCTGCGAGACAGCAGGGAGCAGGTGAAACATCTTAATGCTCTAGTTGAACAGCTGCGATCAGAGCTGTGTAAACTGGAGAAAGAAAATGGCACACTGAGGTAAGGAGCGCTATAAGTTAGAAAGTGTTGCACATTATACATCCGTGTGCAACTGAGGAATTGCAAATGTGCATATGGTGCAAATGTAGCAAGTGTAGTGCTCTAATTGAGTCCTCTTGTGTGTGTGTGTGTGTGGTTTCTGTCAGGTTTTTGAGTGCAAACTATGTTTTATGGTTTAGAGACAGTGGTATTGAGTAAAAGACAGGAGATGGAGCTGGAGGTAGCAGAGCTGAAGATGTTGAGGTTTTCATTGGGAGTGACAAGGATGGACAGGATTAGAAATGAGTTTAATAGAGGGACAGCGCATGTAGGACGTTTTGGAGACAAGGTGAGGGAGGCGAGATTGAGATGGTTTGGACATGTGAAAAGAATGCACATGAGGTATATCGGTAAGAGAATGCTGAGGATGGAGCCACCAGGAAGGAGAAAAAGATGAAGGCCAAGGAGGAGGTTTATGGATGTGTGTGAGGTAAGACATGCAGGTGGTTGGGGTGAAAGAGGCAGATGTAGAGGACAGGGGGGTATGGAGGAGGATGATCCGCTGTGGCGACCCCTAATGTGAGAAGCCGAAAGAATAAGAAAAAACTTAAATATGTACTGGATTTTTGCCAAATTCTTTCCACAAATATAGGCTAATAGCTTCAAATGAGGAATGCTTTCGCCCGAGCACCTCCGCATAACCGGGCCTATTAATAATAAAAAATTAGTAATTTATGTTAAATACAAAACCTTTGACATGGAGTAAATAAATATAGTAGAAAGACAGAAAGTGAAAATTACCCCTCAAAAAAGTCTTCCCAAGTGACTGTTTATTACATGCACCCGGATCCCCCCAGACCCCCCCCCCCCTCAATTCGAGCACTGCGCAAATGTGCATATGGCTCTTCATTAATAACTGCTTTATCTAGTGTGTGGAAATAATTATAATTAAGTGGCTAAATGTCTGTCACTTCAAGTGAAGCAAGACATTTATAAAATAATAGATCTTTTTAATTTTAACTATGCAGTAAAAGTACTTCAGCGGTGGATGTGTTGTGCTGTGTGTTAGGAATGAGATGGTAGAGAATCGCAGGCAGGTGATGACGCTGCAGGCTGAACTGAGTATCAGAGCCCAGGAGAGGCTGCAAGCCGAGGGCCAGGCCGAGCGCCTTGGTCTGGAACTGCAGCTCAAAAAAGAACAGCTTCACGCTGTCAGGCAGGAGAGAACACATGACCCTAATCCCAAATCTTCTACAGGAAACGATGACGAGCTCAGCCAGGCAAGTCTCTTAATTCACTAACTGAGCCGAGAATGCCGCTTTGGCTTGCATGTGTGAAGTAAACTTTAGCACAGTATGTCAATTACAGCAGATATTATGGGTAGATTTGTGTATGTAAGATTTAAATCAATGGTTGTTTAATTTGTGAAAGGTTATATGGGATTAAGTGCTTTTTTTTGGAAGCTTGCACAGAAAGAAAGCCTTAAGCCAGTGCTTGTGTTTTGCTTCTACAGGTGATCTGTGTGAAGTCAGAAATGAGTAAGCTGCAAACCACCCTGGAGCACGAGCGAGTTTTGGCTAGTCAGCACCAGCTGGCACTGCAGGCTCAGATCAGTGAAACTCAGGCCCGGGTCAAGGTCCTTACACAGCTACAATCATATTACCTAGGCACTAGAAACATGCATATTATGGTACTTTCATATGAATTCTGTTTCAATTCTAGTTCTGAATCTATTCCCAGGCTCAGGACTCTGTCCTGCAGCAGAAAGCCGAGGAGCACAAGCAGCTTAAGCAGGACCTGCAGAGGACCCAGCACCTCTTTACATCTGCTGAACGAGAGCTGCGTTATGAGAGGGAGAAAAATCTTGACCTTAAGAGACATAATGCACTTTTGGACCAAGAGAAGTTAAAGGTACTTCTAATAGGAATTCATGGTGAATATATGGTTAAGTCTGATTGCTTATTTAAAAGATAATCCATGTTAATTATTGAACTACTATTAGCCATATCAGATGCTGAGTGGTAAAATTCACTCATCAAGATCATTAGGAAATTGTTTATTTGAGCACAAAACAATATTCATTTTTGCACCCCTAAATCTTTATGATGGCAGTTCGATCATTCTGCTGTACCTCTTTTGTGCTGTGCTAAGCTGAATAACAACTCTGTGGTGTTTAGCTGTGTGCCGAGCTGAAGCAGGCTCAGGCCAAACTGGCACAGCTGGAAACCAATGCAGCAGCACAGGCAACAGAGCTGGAGCGGCTGCAGCAGAGAGCAAGGGATCTGGACCTGGAACTGGCCAGGAACAGCCAAAACCGACAGAGCAGCAGTAGCCTCCGGGAGGAGCTCAGTGCTGAGAGAGCACGTGTTATTGTTGCAGACAAGAAGGTTAGTGCTGAGCTTTAAAAAAGCTGCTTATTGCTCACATTATATAAATATGTACTTAATGCTGTTCTTGTTTCGAAGGTGCTGGAGCTTCAGCAGCAATTGAAAAACGCTCTGCATCAGCTGCGTCTGGAGGAGGCCAGAGCAGGAGAGACCAGCAAGTTAGAAAGAGACACCAGAGACATGTCTGATAACTTGTCTGCCCTTCGAGCAAAACTGCAGGAAGAAAAGCTCCAAAGGTGAGCTCACCACCAGACATACCATAACTTAGAGGCACACAATTCAACTTCATATGAAAAAAATGTGTTGCGTTAAAAATCCCAACAACTTAATATGTGAATAAGTGCCAAAACACTAGTGTTCACAACATGCTTTTGACTTATCCCTGTTGTTGTGATGATAGGAAGTTAGTGGAGCAGAGGGAAGAAGAGCTGCAACAGCAGGTGCGCTCTCTGCGGATGAAAGAGGCTACCCTCGGTCGCACTAACTCTGAGCTCTCCCACCGCACCCAGCAGATAGAGACAAAGCTGGCGGTGCTTGAGAACGAGCTGAGCTCTGCCAAGGAGCAGGTTTGGTTATTTATTTATATATTTATTCATCAGAAGCGTGATTGTTATTTAAGGCTTTTTAGGGGTCCCGTCTACCACTGTGGTGTCGCGGAGATGAGTGTTAATGAGGCAGACCTAATGGGCTGACAGCTAGTTGAAGCTGGCTGCTGTAAATCTCTGCATGGTGTGATCTGTGATGCGAGTTATTTTAGTCACAGTTTTTCATGCTGTTGTCTGTTTCCTCCTGCAGCAGAGCCTCAGTCAGAAGAGTTGCCATAACCTGGAGGAGCAACTCATGTCCACCCAGCAGGAGTCAGAAAGGCTGCAGGAGGAACTGCAGAATATTCTTCAGCAGCTTGATACCAACATCAGGTAGGGACCATAAACAAATATCATGTATGCATGTACATTACAAGGCCAAATGTTTATGGACACTCATGTCCCTCATGTCCATATTTATTTTTTTCCCCCGGACATCCCATTCATGATTTTGCTGGAATTTGCTGTTATAATGACCTCCACTATTCTAGAACAGTTTTAAACTAGATTTTGGCGTATTGCTATTTGGGTTTACCGTAATTTCTGGACTATTAAGGGCACCCAAATATAAGCCGCACCCACTGAATTTTACAAAGATTTTTATTTTGAACATAAATAAGCCGCACCTGTCTATAAGTCGCACATTGAAACTAATGAACTTTACACAGGCTTTAACGAAAGACAGTGTCTGTTACACGGCGTGTATCTAAACAGTAGCCTACCAAGAAATTCATTGTTCACTGTCTTCCTCCTTCCTTTCACAACTATTCTCTCGGGAGTTTATCTTTTGGCATCGTCGTGCGTTAAAAAATCATCATCGGTGAAGCTTTTCTCCCGATGCCGTGCAGCTCAGAACACAGGTGAAGTGTGTATTTTCATGCCCGGTTGTTTTCAGCGTAACGAATGATTCACTTTTCCTGTAGACAGTCCGAGTGAGCGGCAGGTCAAACGTCGGAGGAACCTTATCCATATTTATGATGTGGTGCGACCCGATTCAGTGGGAGCGCATCTGATTTAATATAAGAGTTGTTTCATCTGAACCCGTTCGGCAATTTCATTGGTCTAATGTTATGGGGCTCAATGTTTTGGCTTGAAGTTTGTGAAACCCGGGAAAAATCCATAAATTAGCCGCTTCGTTGTTTAAGCCGCGGGGTTCAAAGCGTGGGGAAAAAAGTAGCTGCTTATAGTCCGGAAAATACGGTAGCCACAAGATCATTAGTGATGTGAGGCCAAGGTGTTAAGTAGGGTCCAGGTCAAAGCTCTGCCCATTCAAGTTCTTCCACAGAAATCCTGGCAGACTATATCCTCATGGACCTTGCTTTGTGCACAGGTGTAAATATCATGCTGGTTTCTGTACCTTAGAAAAAATGAAAGGAAAACTGTAATGCTACAGCATGTAAAGAACTCCTGTACAACTGTGTGGCAAGAGTCTGCGGAAAATGTGTCTGCAAAAGTGTCTGCAAAAGGTGTCTGCAAAAGTTTTTGGCCAAATTGTGTCCATTTGATAAAATCATATAAAATGAGTAAATCATTTCTGACATTATATCTATCTTTTTGTCATAAAGAAAACTTTTAGTGAATTTCACAGTTTTTTTTGTTTTGTTTTTATGTTGTATTTATTTAATACTAATAATTTTGATTTCACAAGGTTTTTAATCGTTGCTGCAGTAGAAAGTTGTGTTTTAAATTGTCCCCTTTTTTTTTTTCTTTTTAGGCGATACAATGAAAAACATTCTGTACATAAATCCAAGCTACGCAGGGCGAAGCAGATGTTCATGAAGGCGACCACTCAGCGAGACTTGAAGATCCAGATGCTAGAGAATGATCTAGCACTTGCACTGAGTCTGTCGGAGAAAGTGAGAAGAGTGTCTTTCTCATATTCCGAAATTCAAAAATATGCAAAGTGCAATATTTTGTCCTTTTGTTCCATTTTGGAAAGGAAAAGCATTGGATTAGGACCGTGACTGAGGAGAATGAACAGCTCCTGCTGGAGAGACGAGAGTTGCTGAGGAGAATGAACGAGGCTGAGGAGATGGGCAACAACGGAATGCGCACCGCTACAGACACTAAGCAGAGGTATACATTTTTTTCAGTTCATTAAGATCATTGTTTAAGGATTCCTGATAAAGATCTGCTCATCTCTCTTTCATAGGGTGAAGTTCTTGGAGTTGGAGAATAAGCAGCTTCAGGACAAAACCCTGATGCTGGCAAACCAAATCGGAGTTTTAGAACGTGCACTGAGAAATCTTCAGTCAGTATGTAATGCGGAGGTAAAGCTTAATTAATGTTGCCTGTGTATAAATGTCCTTAAAATAGTTGGAATGGATTCATATTAATATTTAATATATATTTGACAGGAGGTTAAAAGGTTCTTTCCCTCTGGTTCCTTTCCTGATGGCCTCTTCCTGACATCAAGGTATGCCTTTATTTATAAAAACAAATTTCACATATATAGGAAAATGATAGATGTCACATTAGCTGCTGTTTCCAGATGTGCATTGTAACTGGACAATTTTCATTTTAAGGCATTGCAAATCTTTGTTGTATATGAGGCTTACATCTAAATGCTGTATAGTTTGGCAATTATTTTTAAAGAAAAAAGTGTGGGGGGAAAAACAGTGAAAAATATGCATTCCAATATCATTATGCTGTTGATGAATCTGTCTAATGCTTTATGAGGTGTCAATCATATAGTTTTAGTAATCATATAGTTTTTGTCTTACAAAAATTCTGCCATCTTATGTTGATAAAAAGTCCAAAGCTGGGGCTCGGCGACTCGTGGGGATTATTGGATGCCATCTGCAGGGTTAAAGTGGGCGAGCACGTCAAAAGCCTGGAAACGTCTGTCTCATTGGCCACCTCTCAACCATCGGAGATTGGCTACCTGAACGTGAGCTCCTCCATGGCCCCGAATGTCATCCAGAATCAGGAGGAGAAACACAGCATCTCCAGCGAAGATGCCTAAAGAATCTGCACCTCATCACCAAGATTGCCAACTATGTTCAGATTTTATAAGCAGTCTGTAGTGTCAATGGGTAAGAAGTTGCCTGATCAAAGATTTTGTAGACATTAACTCGAGACGTAACAGGACTAGACTAAACAGATACGTTTTGGCTTCCATGCCCTGTGTTTTAATTTTGTTAGAATTGTGGTACAAATTCACTGTGAAATCTGAAGTGCAAGTCCTGTTATTTTGCATCAGATTTCTAGGTGATTCACTTTTTTTTCACAAATGCTTCCTCACACCCAAAAAGGAGGGCTAATGTTTATGAATAGTAAATATATTATAATGAATATACATAAAGTAAACAACTTCACTGTGACTTAAGCAATCATTATCATTTTTAGAACTTTTTAGTTTTTTAAATAATGTATTAGATTTACCTTTTATTTTACTCAGGGTCATTACCACTCAGCTTTTATTGCCTTTGCCACTCGTATCATGTAGAGGTCTTTAATCCAGTTTTTGAGGACTTGTATTCCAGATGGCCATAAAGCTGAGTCATGTGGTCAGAGTTCCACAGCGACACACCTGACCCTCCTGTTCTCAGCGCTGTGAAATGTCAAAGGAAACTGATTAGGATTCTCCAGAACCTGAGCAGGAATTCTTAAGCTTCGAGATCCAATAAATCCAGGTACCTGCTTCCTGACTTCGAGCGTCAAAGACTTTCCCATGCTGGATTGATGTGTAATGTGTGACAAAATGTAAAAGCAATATACTTTATATGATATCAAGGCCAAAGCACAAATTATAGCCTTATAAAAGCTGGGGGGAAAAGATAGGAAACATTTTGTTTTATTTTGTGCAGCTGTAATATGCCGTGTGTGTGTGTGTGTGTGTGTGTGTGTGTGTGTGTGTGTGTGTGTGTGTTTATTTTACTGTGTTTATAATATGATAATCCATAAAGGAGACATTTTATGATGGGTATTAAAAATAAGAGGGATTTAGCTTAAGCACTTTTAATGTCAAAGGAAGAATTGTGAATATGTTTACAATCAGAAAACGGGTGATTGGCAACAGGGTCTAAAGCAGAATGGCAAGTTTAAAACAGCTCATGTGTCAAATCTCAGCATTTTAGGAACATTGGATAACTGAGATCTACACTGTAAAATAAATCATAGTTAAGATTTCCCTCCCTTTTTTTAATACACAATATATAGATAAAGGTTTGTGGACCTGATTATAAGATTCTAATAAGATTCTTTTTGAACATCCAATTCCACATTTAGTCCGCATTTTCTGCTATAATAACCTCCACTCTTCTAGCAAGATGTTCCACTAGATTTTGGAGTGTATTTAGGGAGATTTGTGCTCATTCAGCCACAAGGGTGTTAGTCAAGTCAGGTACTGATGTAGGGTGAGGAGGCCTGGGGGTGCAGTCAGTGTTTCCAAATGATCCCAGACGTGTTCTATTGGGTTGATGTAAGAGCTCTATATCAGGCCACGCAAGATCTTCCTCTCGTACCATGCAAAGCACGTTTTCATGGAACCTGCTTTGTGCACAGGGGCATTGTTATAATGGAAAACCGAATGTGACTACACAATTCCGGTGTTTTAATACATTTGTTCATACAGTATATATAAATATGTCTATTCTCCATAACTGTCTGATGATGGTATTCTGATCTTGTACTTAACTTGCTCTTATCCAAAAATGTACAAGTATTCTCCATATCCGTGGTCCTGTTTGATCGTGACACATGAAAATACACACTGCTAAAAAGGGGAAAGACTTTTACTAATCAGATTTGATTATATTTGTCAGTTATCACTTTTCTTTACCACACTTTGGAAACTAAGGGTACTTAATGTTAAATTGACTAGATTATTAGTCAACACGGTACTCTAACAATTATTTCACCGTCTGAGGTATTGCACTACAGTATATGTTATCATCTCCAGTTTTATTTAAAGCGCCTTACAGTGTTTGTACATACAGAATGAGGTACAGGGGTATTGATTTTCTTTTCTTTTTTTATTGTGTGATGTAGTATTATTACATGATCACCTGCAGAAAAAAAAAAATCACTATCCTGCATGTTTTGACAATGAATGCTCATGGCATTTTTTTTTTTTATATACCACTGTGAAACAATTGAGCACAAAAATGTGTATTTTCTTATTAAACAGTGATTATATTTTTTCAGCGTTGTAGTCATTTGATTTTTAAGAGAACAGCATATTCATATCAAAAGCATATCCTATAAACAAACATTATGAATCAACTTAAAAAAAAAAAAATCCCCCAAACACCAAATAGAAAGTTCGCATCTATAAAGCCCAAAGCACAAAGCCTTCATTTGAATATCAGTTCAAAGAACATGCATATGGTATACATGCAAATCTTGTTCTAGCATTTTAATCAGTCACAATCCATCTCCTTTGCCTGAAATACAGTATGTTTTTTTTTTTTAGGAATTATGCCTGTTCCTGAATTTAAAGATCTGTTGAATTTAATAAATAATTGACAATAAACTGAAAGTTAAACAGTATGTTACTATAGCTGCTGTCTCTATTAATAAAAAATGTAGGGGGGGGGGGAATATGTTCCGTGTTACTTTAAGATGTGTTTACTGACAAATGTCCAAATATATTTATAACGTTATATTTTTTAATATTTTTTCCAATTTTATTTACTGATTAAAAAACCCCAAAAAACCTGCTATGCTTCCTTGCATTGCATTGGATAATACAGTTCAAGATTAAAAATGAGGCCACATAAACTGGCAGTTTCTTTTTATTACACTATGCCCAAACCCCATGATAAAGAACTGGTTTCCTCCTCATACTGGTTTTTCCTTTACATTGTCGCCTCTGGCTTGCTCATTAGGGATAAACGTATAGGGACTTATTTCATATTTTTTATATGTATATACGTAATATATTTACTTCTGTAATGCTGCTTTGAGACCATGTCCATGTATTTATCCATTGCTTTTAGATGCAGTTCTGAATCTCACCACTTTATTCATACTGCCTAATGTGGCCTTCATGTTTCACAAAAAAAAGAAATAAAAAAAAAAAAAAAGACTTTTTTCAGTAGGGAATTCATGTGCTCATTACATTGCTAATGTTACATGTAGGTTATTTATGTTCAAGTTCATGGTTTATTCAAGTACTTTTATCGTAAATAATGTAGCTTGCAAAGTTTTACCGTTGGTTCTTTGTGTACTTTGTAAAAACAAAAGCAGTAAACCTAATTTTCTGTCCTATGTTGTTTGTTTTTTTTTTTTTTTGCTACCCGAATTAACCAAAAAAGTTGTAGTTATGTGCACACACATATAACAGTCTGAGTTTATTAAACAAGATAGATACAAAGTGTTCTTGACATTGATATTTTCTAAATTAAATCTCGCTGTATTGTCTGTGCATATTGAATTAAATCTTGGAGACCACAATGCAAGACAAATGAAAATGTAATAATTTCCAGACATATATAACAATGTCATATATTCGTTAACAGTTAATAACAATTACCGTCGGAGAAAGTCCATGCGGAAACATAAAAAAGGCTTAACACTGAATACTGAAAACGTCAACATGGGGGGAGTGAGGGGAAGGAAGTGAGGGGAAGAAATACAACCATCAAGGTGAATATTCAAGGTACAAATAAGTGATAAAAAGAATGGATATTAAAAACAATCAGTACTTACAGAGATAATCATCAATAACTGGAAATACAGATGGAAAACAAAAAAGAAAAAACAAATTGAAAACAAAGTACACTAGCTAAAGCTTGTTATTTGCACTATTAATGATGAATACATGGTATATTTTATAATAAATGTACACATCTCGTTGATATAAAGAGATTTCGGCAAGTGGACAACTGGCTAACGTAATCTGGAGTCCCAGTTAGGATGTATTGTTTGAGAGCTAAATAAAACAGGACTAATGTGCAAAAAAATTGAACATCACAATCAGTTTCTGCCAGTCTTCTAAAAGAAATGTGAAAAGCAACATGGGCAGAACATACTGACTGGGGCTTTGATATGTAAACATGCTTGAGTTTCATTGTACAGCTTTCTACTCAGGTTTTTTTCTTTCTTTCTTTTTTTTTTTTTTTTTTTTTAAACACAATGAGGACATTCATTTGTAGGCCACAGACACACTGAGATGGGATCAAACCAACACTTGAGCCTTGAGAATGAGGAATAGTTGTATACCCCTTTGCTTTCTTGAATTGCAGAGATGTCACTGTATCAGACAAATCACAAAATTACTCCTTTACTTAATGCAACCTCAAAAAAATCAAAATTCTAAATTCAAAAGCAACATTTGGGCCACTTACAAGTTAAAACTGACTATGTTAAATCAGAAAACTGAAGAAATCCATATTTAGACCAGTGTAATTTCGGCCTATTGGAAGCAACAACTTGTGAAATCTGTACACATGCAAAACAGTAACCAAGAAAAACAGCAATAATAAAAATAAAAATAAAAACCTATAAGAACATTTACATGCTGATAGAAACTTTCTGGCGGTTGCCTAAAGGATTTCCACTGAAAAAACAGTACGAGCTTAACAAATGACTGGTATGGTATTACTGATGGAAAACAAAATCTGTTTTTGCTGTTTGAAGTTGTTGCTGTGTTTGACAACATAGAAAGTCAGAATACAGAGTACTGCTTTACTGAACTGCAAAAAAAAAAAAACAATGTTGGGTCACTTTAACTTTACTGTATTTACTATTTTAAGATTTTACAAACAAATGTATACTTTACAATTTCAATTCTTTTATAAAATTTTTTTTTAAATCATTTGCAAACAACCTGTCTGGGCCCACATTCAGGGGAATTTCTTGGAAAAAAAAAAAGAATACTGAATACTAAACATTTGTCCTGTACACTGATCATACGGAATCTATACTTGATTCAAACCAGGATGAGCTTTAACTTATCTCCCCCCACTATAAATCTGGCTGTATGCTAATGTCTATTTTATCAAGATATTTATTGAGAAATAAAATTGAGAAATACACTAGTCAGGCTAGGATTGTGGGTAATATACTGTATGTAAATGTAATCTCTTTTACATCAAATTGAAACTGTATTCATATATATCTAATAGTCTATATTGTAGGCAGTCGAGTGTTTTTCTAGCACTTCAGCTGGCTGGTACTGGATAAATAAACGCTCTTGTTTATCTCAACCCAAACGATTTAACTGAACACAACATTCAGCTGAGAAGTTCTCAAATGTACAATTACGTTCTAATGTGTACTTTATATTGTTTGAGCGAGTCCATTTTAATACTGTTGCTGCTTTATTTCCTTTACTTTTTCCAATTGAAAAGTGTTATTTTTAAGTAAACCCTCACTATAGCTGATCTTCTAAAACTAGACAAAACTTATAATGCATTTACAGGTGAATCTTTTCCATCACTGGCATTCAAAAAAAGGAAAAAGAAAAAAAAAATGTAAGTTTTATCACTACTAGAAAGGTCAGCACTAGGTTGCTGCTTTCTTGTCCTCTAATCCCAAAGCTCTTTGCAGCTTCTCAATCTTTTGTCGAGGTGCATCTACAGTACTTATTTTTACAAGCTTGGAAAAGGCTTTGAGGAGTTACGTACACCCCCTGATTTGCACCGCATCAATACAATAACCCATTTGATGGACAGCGTAAGATGTCGTATGATGAAGTGCTTATAAAAAAAAAAAAAAAAAAAAAAAAAAAAAAAAGCTTTCCTCACAACATTAGGATTGGCTTGAAGGACAGGACAGGAAATCAAAGCGATTTCCATCACATTGCACGATAAAAAGGATACACTGTACATCTGTGATGTAATTCATAGACGAGATTATAATTTTAGAGAGCATCGGGTCATACTGATGCTCTTTGTACATTTTTCTATAGTGCCTCCATAGAAAAATGCCTTAAAGAGATAGTATAAAAATAAAAGGAACTCTTACCACATAACCCCGGTGCACGCCTACTACATTAGAGTTGATAAGGTGTGGGTAAAATGCTTATGTAAGGTGTGTACATAATAAAAGGAAGCTAAAATAATTGATCACCAAGTCTATCATTGTTGTTCTCTGAACACAATGACCACAAATTAATCCCATTAGGTCGAATCAACCTTGCCAAGTTTACACATCACAATATTTTAACTTGCAAAGAAAAAAAAAAAAAAAGAATGATATATTACTTGTTTTTATCCCAATGTCTGATATCTGTTTATCCATGGTTAAAGGAGCATAAAGTGGAGGCATTGTCATATCCACACTAACAATAAACACTTAACCCTGTAAAATCTGATTCTGCCATATGCTTATGAAAAATTTTAAAAATTCAAATAAAGAGACAGAAACTGACAAACAAAACAGCCATGACACTAAAAGACTGTTAGCCCCAAATCAAGGCCTTACGTCCTGTCTGAAAATTTAAACATTTAAGCTGAACTCCAAAGACTGGAAAGTGCTTAAAGCTTATCTTTGGATGCCACCCTAAAACACCCTCAGTAACATAAGAACAAACAAATGAAGAAAAAAAAAAAATCTTTTTGGAATGCATGTCAGTTACACTGGTGTCCGTAGCGAATCAGCAGCAGACACCTTGGTGTTCAGATGGCAGCCAGTCGAGCCGCTACACTAATTTTCGCTAAACAGCTAAATAAAGCAAAAAAAATCTAATAAAATGGCAGACAAGGTGTCCTTTTGAGGACCGCAGTACTGTCTATTCCATTTCTGTCTTCTATTTTCTTTTCTAAACAGAAGATCAGTCTGGCACACAGAATAAGATGAAAAGGTCAAAAGAAGAGCACAGCAAAACTCAGATGAGAGAGACACGTATGGGGATACTGGGAGATTCTGTTCTCTGTGGAGAGTGGTGGCTAACCAGATGTTCCACCACTGTGTGTTTGGACATGTGCTTCATAAGGTAGGTCTCCTAAAAAATAGAGAGAAAAAGAGAGGGAGGAGGAAAACAAGAAAAAGTCAGTTTTGTACAGATCTAGACATACTAAAGTTCCTGAGTGAGCTTTAAAAAGGAAGTGATGAGTGAAACACTTCATTTCTTGAACACAAGCACATCGTGTGTGTTAACTCTGAGTTTTGTCTAAGTTCTGAGACAGTAACAATGTTTCCATCAAGTTTGTATTTCATACTCAATTATACTATTCTTTCATGCTCAATTATACAACTATATAGTATGTATTATCAAAATGCCAATAAAAACCTGGCTACTCATATATATATATATATATATATATATATATATAAATAAAGGACGATTGTATAATAAACAATGTTGAAAAGATGTTTAACCTCAGGGCTATTTCCAGCCTTTTTTGCACCCTATGAAAGATTCCCATTGTCACCCCCAATGGCGCTGCCCTCCCACCACAATGCTTCACCCCCACACCATTCAAATCATTCGCAATCTTCCATAAAAAAATATATAACATTTAATAAGCATTGCAAACATGCCTGAATTGAAGCACGTAAACATGTACTGTACATGAAACTTCAGCAGAAAAATGGTAAAATAAATGGCGAAGGACGGCTGCGCTGCAGGGACCCCCAACTTTTTGTACCCTAGGCGACCGCCTAGCTTACCTATGCCTAGAAACAGTGCTGGTCCTCCTAGAACTATGGAAGCTACAGAATTGCACTGCACCTAGCTATTGCTTAGGGAGTGTGTCCTTTCCTGTCATGAGACCAGGCTTTCACTTGATTGGTAAGTCACAGCTCCACACATTATAGTTCACCAGTAATTCTGGCATTCAGGTGAGCTGGGATGATCTTGCAGACACAAGCAACTCTCAGGACAAGGGCAGTTTTATTGTTAAATGTTTTGTTAGAGCAAAAAAAAAATTTGAATAATAATAATCCATATACTCATGCTGTCCCTTGCATGAAGTTCAGATAGGATTGAATTATTCCGTTCTGTTCATCATTAACTCACTGGGGCAAACTATCATTCTAGGTAATCTGTAGCTAATACAACATGATCCTAGGATAAGCTGGTCGATAGCAGAAATGCTGTTCAGTAAGCAGGGTGGCACCAAACTCCCTTCACACTTCCAGTGGGATTTTGCTATTAACCGTCTGCCAGGGACCTTTAGGCAGGCATTCATTTAACCACCTCTGATAGAGAGCTTCATTTTCATTGAGAAAACTGTGGGGGGACTCCAGATGTGTAGTGATAACAGAAAACTAAACCAGGTCACCAAAAAGGTTAATTATTCCTTGCCTTTTTTTGATTCTGGCACTGGAACATTTTCACTGAGCAAGAATTTGTACAATATTATGTAAGATTGCCTTCTCCATATCCATGGGGTACTAAAAATATATTATGATGCCTCAAGGCTTGGCAAACATCCCAGCTGTTTTCATTTTTCAAGCAAGTGTTCTGATTTCAACAGAATGCTGCAGCAAGATTTGGTGGAGCCAGTCAACTGTGAAAACCATTACATCATAGTGTTTCAATGACCTCATATTCTTGTAACCTGAAGGAGCACTTGGTGCTTAAAAAGTACATGTTGATGTGACTGTTGGACTACAGGCTGTGCATTAACCATTGTGCAGGCAGCGGATTCGCCTCTTTCACTGCATTTTTTTCTTATTAGCTTACTAAATGTATTACTCCTAAAAAATAATGGGAGAAAGAATCCAAATGGAAAACGTTTGTAGTTCCAAATAAAAACACTGTGTTGTATGGTAACACTGCTTAGAACATCCTAACTGCTCTTGTAAAGATTTGATCCCATATCCCTGCTTGCAGAGGTGTGCAGATGATTACTCACTGATGTGTAGGCGCGGCCACACATACTGCAACAGTAGGCTTTAGCGTTTTTCACGGCATGGGCTGACAGGTGGATCTGTAGAGAGGCTGAGTCTGTGTAGGCACGGTAGCAGTTCGGGCACTTGTACGGCTTGTCTTTGTTGTGTTGCCTCTGATGGGACTAAGCAATGAAAGAAAAAAAATGTCTGTCATTTGAGAAAAACACTACCAAAGCAAGCCTTCATTGAAGCAGGTTCTTTTGGTTCTATAGTATTGGGCATATTGGGGTGAAAAGTATGAGAAATGTTGAGTGACAAATTACGTATACTCAGATATGAGTGACAGCCAGCAGTTATAGATCGAATAGAAACAAGACAGTATAAATAATACTACTTTTCATATTTAATTTCCGTTTGTGCTAGTCCAAATTAGTCTACAGTCAATCCCTATTTTTCACTAGTTTTTCGACTAACTATCAGATTTTTATTCCTGTTATACTCACCTGTAAATTCGACAGCTGTGTGAATGCTTTTTCACATCCAACATGGCCGCATTTATAAGGTCTGTCTCCGGTATGAATCCTATATAAATAAAAAAAAGTACATTTTTGTTGAAGAATAAATGCAGTTGGTGTAAACATGAATGCAAGTTTTATAAAAATAAAAAATAAATAAATAAATAAACAAATGGAAATCAAGATGCTTGTGGAATCTTTACCTGACAGACCTAATGCTGATATTAAGCATAGCTGAGGCACAACCGAGTTTTAAGGAAGAAACATTTTTCTGAGAAGCTTATGTCCATTGTGCTCCATGTGATATGGTGCACAGCATCTTAATCACCAGATTATTTAATATTAAATATTTTTAAGTAATTTGTTAATTCAATTTTATTTCACAGCAGTACTTTTGTGTAAAACTAAAAACTTTCCTTTGAATTTGTACTTCTTGTTGTGACAGGCCAAGTACTAATGAGACAATACTGTTCTGTTATTTCTCATCCGGGCCTCAAGGGAGCTGTTTTGTCAGTATAACTGACCTGGTATGCTGTTGCAGGTGAGAGAGCTGGCGGAAAGAGTTCTCACAGTAGGAACAGTGGTAAGGTTTGATCCCTAAGTGAATCCGCAGGTGCTGCGCTAGATACGAAGCATTGGCAAAAGACTTGGAACAGTGAGGACACTTATGCGGTTTGGCCTCCGTGTGGGACTTGGAATGGATCTGCATCTCTGACTTGTTGAAGAAGGTGAGAGGACATACTTTACACCTGCACAGAATAGACACCGACAAAAGTCAAGCAATTGCTATAGTCTTTACAGGGAAACACAGTCAGTATGGCATTGCATAGTACACACAGTAAGTCGGACACAAACTACACAGTCATGTTCAATAAAGGAAAGGAAAACAACCACTTAATTTGCATACAAAATTATCATATCTATTGACTAGTTAAATAAACTATATATTGGTCATCAGGATTTCCAGTAAGGGATGTCATCTATAATATCTATTAGTACTAGACCTGTAAGTTTTCCCCTCTTTTGCGATGGTGACTGACTGGTCAGGGCCCGATGCCAGAATAGGGTAGGGCACTACCAGCAGGGGGCCTGTGTTGTTTTCTGCTTTGATCTTCTTGCGTCCACGTAGGGGTTTGGGCTGTGGCCCCAGCATCCCCGCCAAGCCTGCGTTCTTCACCTGATCCATGCCAGGAGCACTGCCCAGGCCTGAAATGACATTCAGAGAGGATGCTGGTCCTAGTCGGCTCTGACTGTTGGATGTGGTAGTGGACGTCATGGCCTGCGAAGTGCTGTGGCTGTCTGCACGAGAAGTAGGTGCCAGACCTGAATTTAAACAAGTAGAACATATGTAGAGATTTGGTATTTAAACACTGCTTTCTTTTGTTAGCTTTTACTTCAGGTAATCGCTAACAGTATCAGGAATACTTCCATCTTCACAATTACAATTATTATATGGTTGTGAGTTTCCAATTGGCTAAGATTTGCTACTGTTAGACCTTTCAAAACAGTCTTAAATCAATACCTTCTATTGGCTCAAATGTCTGCTTTAATAATGCCTCCAGCACCAAGGATGGATCCCAAATAAGCTGCCAACTGAATGGCAATAAAGAGTTTACTCCCTTCATATATCTGTACTTGACATGCTGACAAAATGCATTATAGAAGGGGTATGCAGTATAGAAGTATGTACTATGGTCTATAAGTGTAATACCTCATCAAGACTCACTTCAGCATAAGAGTCAGCACCTAAAATTTTTGGGCAGTGAACAACTGATGGATGTCCATAGCTGAGAAGGTCCGCTTCCCACGGACTACGATGTTCCATCAATAGTCTTATTAGGCCAAAAGGAATAAAAATTATATCAAATGGGATGACTGGCTGAGAACCTGAACTAACTCACCCTAAATAACACAAACAGCCAGGCCTTTGGTTAAAAATGAGTGGAGTTGTGGGTTTTCCTAACAGTCACAAAAGACATCTAACCCCAGAACTTAGTCAAGTGGCCAGGATGCTGGCAAGTGGCTTGGACCTTCATACCCTCGAATAGGGTCCACATAGGGTGCCTTTCTGGGTAGGAAGAAAACAAACACCTGCTCCTTTTACTTCATATCTTTACTGCATGTGAGGGTTACCAAGGGGCCTGGCTTAGATACACAGGTGTAACTGTAATGTGCTTTTTCTGTCAGACCAGAGAGATTGGCCTAGAAGGAACGTTTCATCCGCAAGAGAACCCATGGTTTACCCATGGAATACTATGCTACAATTAAAACTCAATAAATGTGACAGACAGGCATGTTTAAAATAAAGTAGAGAGTAATGTTAAGGTTGCAAGAAAATACATGTTTACTGAAAAGGGTGAGCTTGGTCAAGTTTTATATGCCTGCAGTCAGGACACGTCCTTTCTCAGGATTAAATACCCATTCCTAAAAGACTAAATTTGCATTTGTTTCTATTATGGTCAGGCACAGGCGTTCCTCCCATCGCTAGTTCTCAGAGAGCACATAAAAAAAATAAAAAATGAAGTCAACCAACATAGCTTCAGAAATGAAAAAGATTACCTATACCTGAACGATGGTTTGCTCTAGCAGCCTGATCCACAGCTTGGCGCATGTGCCAGTCTTCCCATAATCCTTTAGCCTTCACAGCTGCCTTGTCATCCATGGTCATTTCTTGATCACAGAAACAGAACAAAGAAAAACACCATGCACCATTAATGCTGATAACATATCCACATGCAATATATTACAAACAGCCCCCAATGGTTCTGTGATAAATAACACCTACAAAGTACAAAACCATTCTCTGAAATCCAGAAATATACTATACACTGCTGTCGTCAAAGTGTCATACAACAGGTTCAGTACCTGGAACAGTACTGGAGGCTGGACGTGCATGCAGGGCAATGTCGGGTTGGGTGGAGTTGTGGGCCTGCAGACTCTGCACTTGCTGCAGTTTGGGAATTTGCATCATGTGCTGCGCGGCTTCCGAGGGCGGCGAGGCCACCAGCAGCGTCTGCTGAGAGGGAAGAGTGGTGGGTGGCAAATGCGCAGGTCTGATCTTTTCTGCCATCAGCTGCTCTTTGATCTTGTCGATTAGTACCAGGTTATCCAGCTGTAAGAATCATTGGTTATCCTCAAACTGGGGACATTATTTAAAAAATAAAATAATAAAATACTAAATTAATAAATTGAAATAAATAAATAAATAAATAAAAAATACTAAGATCTATGACCATATGCTAGGAGATCTTTATTGCATATGTTTGCATATGTATGCAAGTCATAATGTAAGTGGCATGTGTTTTGCAATATCCATGGTGGTTCATTGTAGGACGATCCAAAATAGTAAGAGCTGATAAGAAAGCAGATGGCAGACAATACCAAGTAAACCGTACATAATCTACCCATCAAACATTTATTTTGATTTTAAAGCAATTTATATTAATGTAACTTGTTACCTGAGATTTATTAATATATAATAAGCAGTGTATTAGTCACACACAGGTAAGTTTAGAGAATTATAACCCACATTATAACATGTAATACACAGGTGAGTTAATTATTAATAGTTAATTATAAGTAAATTATACAATCTAGAACATTTTTTGTCACATTTAAAAAAATCTAACAAATTTAAAAAATCTGATGACTAAAATGAATGTTGAGAATTTGACAGTGCAAGTTGAAATGATTTGAAAGGTAAAGTCTCACCTGAGCAGGCATAGAGGGAGGTGGTGGCCAGAAATAAGGATTATTGAATCTAGGTTCTGCCATGCCTTGAAGGGAAGAAAAGTATATATATATTTAAAAAAAAAGTGAAATATTAAAGTGTACAGTGCGAAATTTGTATTTGTACATTATGCAAAAATGAATCCAAAATTCTTTGACATCTATGTCTTCACCATTTCACAGGCAAATTTTAGATGCCATCATTTTTAATCCTGGTTTGGATTCATCAGTAAACGCTGACCAACTTTATTTCTCTTACTCAACTACTTCAAACTCTGGTTTGGTTAGAAATCAATTTCTTGCATCAGATTTCACCTTTTTTTCTACCTTTTAAAAAATGGCTCAGTAATGAAAAAGTTCTGATCAGGTAAATTGGATGTTGCTGTCAACCAGAAGTTTCTAATAGTTGCTCTGATATAAAAATGACTTACTTTAGCACAAATGTAATAAGCACAAAAACTGCACAATATGCAATCCAAAATCCTACTATTACAACCGTAACACAACAGTCAGCATTTCACGTGACACGATTACTTTTATTATAATGATTTATTTCACCAGCATGTCCAGTCTTTGATTCATATAAATGTAACAGACCACCAAAGAAACATTCAACTGAAAGAAAAGTGATCTAAATATTGTAGTTATGTGGGATAAAAAAATCAAAAAGCTTAAACCTAATAAATGATTCACAAATGACATATTGTGTATTGTGAGAACTGATTCCAGTTTATGGGGGTGTGTTCAAGGGGATTTCGACAATTCCCAAATATACACAGCAACTGATGTGCACTTATAGAGCAAAATAATAATAAATTCGTCCAGGGTGTACATTTGTGGCGTGAATGTCAAATTTGTAGATGTCAAAGTTGCAGAACTTTTTCCAGGATTGTGTGAAAGTAGTCATTAATGAGTAAGTCGGCGCTGATGAGTAAAAAAATAAACCCTGATGCAGGCCTTCTCAGACTTTTACCCAAAAATGAGACAAAAGAAAAAAAAAATGGCAGCCTGTCTTATTTTCATATGGAACGACGCCATATTTCACACACCCTTCTCATTTGACACTGGCTCTATGCTTTAACAGGGACAACGTCCGAAGTGCTAATGTGTGTATTTGTTTACACAGATTTGCACCTTTGAATTGCCCGGCCCCTTTGAAAAAAAAAATGACACTTCCTACAACAATCATGCCGTGCAGGGGGGGAAGAAAATGGCTTACAAACGCTGCGGCGTGCTCACAGCTGGAACCGGACAGCGTCCGCGTTAACGAGCGCGTTATAACGCTGCATAGTATAACGCGCACGGAAAAGATTTTTTTTTTTTTACCGCTGCAGACGGAGATTCGCATAATGACGTCTGGGGGCGAATTTAGCATGCCGATGCCCACATAAAAGACAATTCTTCTGCGCCGAGGAAAGCCCTTCGTGCCAGTGAAACTGGGGGGGAATAGGAAAGGAGGAATGAAAAAAATGGTGCACACAAACCTTGTGCTCGGACTGCAGTTTCCCTCGCAGGAGAAGCTTAATATTAAAAAAAAAAAAAAAAAAAAAAAAAAACCCTAAAAGACCTCGGTGTTCTTTCTGTGCGCCTCCACGCTGCAGCGCTTCCGGGTCGCCCAGTGTTCACTTCTGGTGCTTCCCACAGAGCCGTGAACGCTCCCAGAGTGTAGAGACTACAGTGCACTGGGTGCTCCGAGTGAGCACAGCCTTTCCTCATATTCACAACAATCAAACTAGCAAATCATTCTTATGTAGCAATATGCATAAAGAAAATCAAGTGTGTTGAACGAGTTAGTGTGGTGCCTTTTTTTCTTTTACTTTTTGTCATTATGTTTCTATCATGCAATAAATATACAGTATGTTCTGGTATACAGTCATATCAGTCTATTCACAGAAGTATCATTAGTACCAGCACACCTAAAGCATTAATGACAACAACATATCTTGCTTTTGAGCGCTTTTCAAGAGAAAAAAAAATGTGCCAAAAGGACAGAACACCATGATTGAAGTGGTTCTTGGGACATGAATCATGTGCTTCCATGGAACTGAACTTAGTTTGTTTCTTTGACTTGGCATTATAACTTTTAACATTGTTATCAAATGTGTTACTTTTGATAATTGGCCGCAACATCATCCATTTAAATAGTGGAGTATAAGCTATATAAGATTATACAATACAATTTAGTTGTTTGTTTTTTTGTTTTCTTTTTCTTTAATAAAACTGCTCCCTTTAAACTTTCACATAAATAAAAATAAAAATGTATTTGTGTTCAAATGCATGTAAGTCCAAAGTACTAGGATTTATTATTGCTATAATGTCTTATCATTTTTGACTCTTTGCTTATTTAGCGCAGTTTATGTGAAAAGACTTTGTTACTCTTAGTACACCAATCTACTAATAAAATTACATTAATTAGTCAGACACTGATTGATTAAGATTATAACAAGCAAAAAAAAATATCTTTTTTAAAACTACTATAAAAAAATTTTTTATAGCACAAATAAGGCCACAGGCGTTGTGGTGTTTTTTTTTTATTTATCAGTTATTACTCTCAAAATGTTATGTTTGCTGTTAAACTGATGCTGAACTGTATGTTTGTACTAAATAAATATCATCTGAAGGAAATCAAAACAAGTTAAAAAAAAACAAAGTGCACGCTCTACTCTGATTGGTGGCTTGCTGTGTGCTTGACCAGTTAAGTTTTTATCCACTCATCAATAAAAAGTAACGACTGATTTCGCAAAATGTAATTGAGTACAAAGTAATAGATTTGACTTTAAAATGTAGTGAAATAAAAGTCTTCCCAAATAGAAATACTTGAAGTAAAGTACAGATACGCAAAAAAAGCTACTTAATTACTGTAATGAATTCATTTTACTTTGTTACTGTCCACCACTGGGGAAAAAAAAAAAAAAAAACACAGCTTGTCACATTATGTAGAAACCAGAAAAGCAAACAAAAAGAGTCCCTTTTAAAAACATGTTGCAGAAAATATTAATGATGACAAGTTTTTTTGTTAAATAAGCAACATTTGTTAGAATGTAAAGTGTCCACCTTACAAGTTCTGTAAACATTTATTAGAACAAGCAAATGAATAGAAACCTTTCGTTTTACAACTAAGCTAATGGAGGTGGTAGCTCAGTGATTCAGCCATTGGACTTTGGATTGAAAGGTCAAAAGTTCAAATCCCACCAACAAGCTGCCACTGCTGGGCCCTTGAGCCAGGCCCTCAAGGCTATGGAAGAAAATTAACACCTTCTGAAACATTAGATTTAGATCTCTTGCATCAACAAATGTTGATCCATTGTGTATCTACTTTGTGTCTTGTTGCCGTGCTCAGTCTTGCTATGGTATGACCTATGGCATGAAACTTTCAAAAACTTACCTAAGCAGAGTTTGCCTGTTCAAGTTTGCTCAGTCAGGTTTAAGCCTCCTTTACAGCTGTTTCTGTTTTAGTTAATGACTCAACCTATATATGAAATTGGTGATCATTAGCACCTTCTTGGTATCATTGGTTAATCATACACCAGACCCTGAGCAAATCTATAACATGTGCAGTAGTAAGAATTAAAAGGCAAAGAGTAGTCACACCAAATATTGATTTAGAGTTATTTACTCTCCTGTTCATTTACTGTCCTTGTTGTTTATTTATAAAAATAATTTATTAACTCTCTGACTGAGCTTCAGAAATCTTGTGTGAAGATGTGACAAAGTTCCAGAAGGACAATCAACACTGCAGCCATCCACCAATCTGGGCTTTATGGCATTGTGTCTAGATGGAAGCACCTCCTCAGTGCAAAACACATGGCAGCCTGCTGAAGTTTAAAAAAAAAAAAAAAAAAAGCACCTGAAGGACTATCAGACTATGAGGAACAAGATTCTCTTGTCTTGTAGGGCGACTAAATTTATTTAAGTAATTATTATTATTTATTTTTTTATAATTTTTTTTATTACTTAATACATTATATTGTATACAGTATTTTGAATATTTAAATTTGTTTTAGTAAATTTTATTGTTTATTTGATAGTATTTATAGCTCTTACATCATTAGGAGATATGCGTAGTCAATAACGAACACAGTAAAAACTTACGAACGGTCGTTCGGAACTTAACTCGTTCGTAAGGTGGGGAGCGTCTGTATTGCATAAAGGGTCTAAATACTTATGTACATGTGAAAATTTTTTACTTTACATTTAGAGATTACAAATTTACAGATATTTCTAGAATTCTGTTTTCACTTTGTATATATACAGTGAGGAAAATAAGTATTTGAACACCCTGCTATTTTGCAAGTTCTCCCACTTAGAAATCATGGAGGGGTCTGAAATTGTCATCGTAGGTGCATGTCCACTGTGAGAGGCATAATCTAAAAAAAAAAAATCCAGAAATCACAATATATGATTTTTAAACTATTTATTTGTATGATACAGCTGCAAATAAGTATTTGAACATCTGAGAAAGTCAATGTTTGGTACAGTAGCCTTTGTTTGCAATTACAGAGGTCAAACGTTTCCTGTAGTTTTTCACCAGGTTTGCACACACTGCAGGAGGGATTTTGGCCCACTCCTCCACACAGATCTTCTCTAGATCAGTCAGGTTTCTGGCCTGTTACTGAGAAACACGGAGTTTGAGCTCCCTCCAAAGATTCTCTATTGGGTTTAGGTCTGGAGACTGGCTAGGCCACGCCAGAACCTTGATATGCTTCTTACAGAGCCACTCCTTGGTTATCCTGGCTGTGTGCTTCGGGTCATTGTCATGTTGGAAGACCCAGCCTCGACCCATCTTCAATGCTCTAACTGAGGGAAGGAGGTTGTTCCCCAAAATCTCGCAATACATGGCCCCGGTCATCCTTTCCTTAATACAGTGCAGTCACCCTGTCCCATGTGCAGAAAAACACCCCCAAAGCATGATGCTACCACCCCCATGCTTCACAGTAGGGATGGTGTTCTTGGGATGGTACTCATCATTCTTCTTCCTCCAAACACGTTTAGTGGAATTATGACCCAAAAGTTCTATTTTGGTCTCATCTGACCACATGACTTTCTCCCATGACTCCTCTGGATCATCCAAATGGTCATTGGCAAACTTAAGACGTGCCTGGACATGTGCTGGTTTAAGCAGGGGAACCTTCCGTGCCATGCATGATTTCAAACCATGACGTCTTAGTGTATTACCAACAGTAACCTTGGAAACGGTGGTCCCAGCTCTTTTCAGGTCACTGACCAGCTCCTCCCGTGTAGTTCTGGGCTGATTTCTCACCTTCCTTAGGATCATTGAGACCCTACGAGGTGAGATCTTGCATGGAGCCCCAGTCTGAGGGAGATTGACAGTCATGTTTAGCTTCTTCCATTTTCTAATGATTGCTCCAACAGTGGACCTTTTTTCACCAAACTGCTTGGCAATTTCCCCGTAGCCCTTTCCAGCCTTTTGGAGGTGTACAATTTTGTCTCTAGTGTCTTTGGACAGCTCTTTGGTCTTGGCCATGTTAGTAGTTGGATTCTTACTGATTGTATGGGGTGGACAGGTGTCTTTATGCAGCTAACGACCTCAAACAGGTGCATCTAATTTAGGATAATAAATGTAGTGGAGGTGTACATTTTAAAGGCAGACTAACAGGTCTTTGAGGGTCAGAATTCTAGCTGATAGACAGGTGTTCAAATACTTATTTGCAGCTGTATCATACAAATAAATAGTTTAAAAATCATATATTGTGATTTCTGGATTTTTTTTTTAGATTATGTCTCTCACAGTGGACATGCACCTACGATGACAATTTCAGACCCCGCCATGATTTCTAAGTGGGAGAACTTGCAAAATAGCAGGGTGTTCAAATACTTATTTTCCTCATTGTATATATATATATATATATATATATATATATATATACACACACACACACACACACACACACACACACACACACACACACACACACACACACACACACATACACACACTTAGCTTCCATTAGTGGAGTGTCCTAAAGTTCACAAAAAGAAAGGATGTTCTTCTGTGACCAAATTTTACCATCCAAACCTACTATCTTCTTCTAAAACACCTGTTAAGAGCTCTGATTGGAGTTGTTGGTTTGACGTATTTTCCTGTCACATTCTGAGAATTTTTTTTTTACTTCATCACCACATATAGTTTCAAGTCCTCAAGACAAAACTTCCTGTTAGTAGTAGACCTTTTGTGGAAGTAGCAGTTTAATCACATCGGCAGTAGTCGTCCTTGTGTGAGGCTACAATGTAGCAGAAATCGATTATTTGTGTACATTTTGGTTATTTAATTTATTTTTGAATGTTTTCTTTGGCCAAATGTGCTTGTTGAAGTTAAGATTTTTGTTCATGGATATTTGCCCATGACCATGTCGGCAATGCTTATGGTGAGTAACTACATACTTTTAAGCATGAAATTATTAGTTACCTAAAGTTACTTTCCGCCTGTTGATTGTTAAACGATCACACATTATAAACAAAAAAACACAAGTGTACTAAGTGTGTTTTTATCATTTATTATTATTACTGAAATCTGATAGTTATTCCATTAGTTTATCACCTACTTAATTCCACAGTAATAGATCTATTCCTTTTTATAGATAAAAGCTCATAATACCATAGCTAAACCTCAAGCCAAGAGTCATCCTTTCTTTTTTGAAATCTATAAAATTAAGTGAACACTGGGTTTTGAAAAACTGAAAAGGACTTGTTGAATGCCAGAGACACCAATCCCCTTTCCAGTTGTCAGGTCTAGTTTCAGATAAGGGCTGGGAGGAGGGCTATAATTTATATGGCTTTACAAATTACTTCTTCAGAAATGTGGTACAGATGTTTATCCTTTAAACCTTTCAAAACCTTTAAATCATGCCTATCCAACTGTCATAGCAATGTAGATGTGTTTAAAAGATAAAACAAACCTAACGTTCTGTCAGTGGGCCAGTAATGCACCTTCAATAAGTCTTAAAACTACACATAATATAAAATAATTGGTTTGTTTGCAATTGCATTTGCTTACAATTTGAATAAGTGTGATATTTGAGAACTGTTAAAACATTACTATGAATTAAATTCTACAAATATTTTATAATTGTCTATAATTGCAGTA
Organism: Silurus aristotelis; assembly: GCF_946808225.1. NCBI lineage: Eukaryota > Metazoa > Chordata > Actinopteri > Siluriformes > Siluridae > Silurus > Silurus aristotelis. The sequence continues at coordinate 10,393,103 of NC_139592.1, read as the reverse complement.
TGAATATATATATTCTGTTTTCATGTTGTTGCAATGGGCTCATTTGTTGGCTTCATTTAAACATGAAATCGTGGTACAGCTTAAAGATATCCAACGTTTTGCAGATTGTTTATATGTAGTGTAACAAATGTTAAAACTGTGAACAAATAAATATTGCCCATTGTAATCAACCTTAAGTGGATCATCATATTTCTTTATACTCCAGGTGTTGGCTCTGATTGCAGCCTCTCTGTGCCACAGTGGAGTCTATGCATTAAAATGTTCAGAGCCCCTGCCTGATAATCAGATGCTTTCCGAAACGAAGTGTTTGGCAGGTAAACAAAGTTACTCCTTTTAATAAAAAAAATAGAATGTTGCTAAGAGAAATTGTTTTGAGCAGTTACTTCAGCTTATTTTAAATCTCTTTGTAAATGGAATCAGTGTCATTAATATCAGCTTTTATACCACTAACGATGGGGTCCAGATGGAACTGAGCCTTTCTTTACCAAAGAGCAAACGTGCTGCATGTTGCTTTGCTTAGTCAATTTATTTATGTTATTATACTATGTCTATTTATACACCATATAGTCAACGGTTTATGGACATCTAACCATCATGCCTATATGTGGTTCTATCCCAAAATGATGCCACTAAGTTGGAAGCACATAAGTGAGTTGAGTTCTGTGTGCTGTAGCACTAAATATCAAACTTGACCCAGAGAATAATAATACTACTGTGCACAAAGTGAAACTCCATGAAGACATAGTTTGTCAAGATGAGAGTGGAAGATGAAGCATGTATGGGTATAATGTTCATGTGTCCATAAATATTTATATTAAAGCATTAATCTGAAGCATAATTATAGAATTAAACACAAGGGGGCCATGCAGTTATAGGAAAATAATTAACAATGGAGATGTGCGACATGGTCCAAGTTACTATTTTCACTCCTAAGCTGATTATTTTTCAAATACAGAGTATCCTGGCAAGTGATTTGACAATGCTTGAACTTTCGGATAATTAGTAACAATATATTAAAGAATAAAACATTGTACTTGTAAGCATTAATCTGTACATTTCCCATTGTGGACCATCCATGAAAGAAGTCATATACGTTTCCAGTTAGAAATAGTCATTCCTTTTGAGTTTCTCTCTCTCTCTCTCTCTCTCTCTCTCTCTCTCTCTCTCTCTCTCTCTCTCTCTCTCCATCAAAGAGTAAAAATAATAAAATATAGATGAATACAATACACCTTCTGACATGCTGAGATAACTTTCATCAATGTAAATATAGTGTGTGCTTACAGACAGCTTCACCAGCTATCATCCATTACTTCATTATGCTTTTTACTATTAATAACAACACATTTTAAAACTTTGATTATGAGGAACCTCTGCCAGACCTGTTTCTGCAAATATGTTGTTACTATAAAAATGATTAAATACTAGAATGATCAAATGAATATAAAAGACTTGAATGAACCTGTATCTGTCAGAGCTGTTCTAAATTAAGCAAAACCTTCTGGCCAATCAAAACTGAGAACTCAACAGTTCTGTGGTATACATAAGATTATTGTATTTCAAACTCCTTTTAAAATGTGTGTTTGTACAATTAGGTATCTTTTGTATTTAAGAAACCTAACACAATTCTACACAATTTTGTTACTTTCCAGGCTATTACAAAAAAGATACCTGCAAGGGAAAAACACTCTGTGAGAAATGTGGAAAGGAGAAATACACAGAACTAAACAACTTAATGCTTGAATGCATTCCTTGCACAATCTGTAATGAAAGTAAGCAAATTCATTATCATTTTAAATTCAGATGCAAAAAAAAAAGAAATATTATATATTTGTGGAACACAAGGTTTGAAAGAGCTCTCTTTCTGTTTGCAGATATGGTTACCAAGAACGAATGTACAAGTCAAAAGGATCGTGAATGTGTCTGCAAAGACTCATTTTACAAAATATATTTGTCTCAATCTGATTGGACATGTGAAAACTGTGCGACATGCACAAACTGTAGCAAGTGTAAGTGAAATCAACTATGAACTCAATCATGTGTGTTTGCAAGCTGTAAATGTCTGGAGTCAAACTTTATACTAGTAGTCAGTTGTTTTTCAGCATCTGGAGTTCTACTTGATTACAGTAATTATACTATTATGGCTACAGATCAAGCATAATGATGTAAACCAGCAATTTTAATCAGGGAATCTAAATTATTGTGAAACTATTTTGTTAACCCTAATTTAAAAAAAAGTAACATAGAGGCCCTTGGATGATAAACCTTTATTGCAAAAACCACTCATAAACAATGCTACTATCAACTGTAAACCACATTGTGATGGGCCTGAAGTGCTCAATCACAGAGGTAAGATTAAAGAATAAAGACATTTCTCAATTTACTGAAGATTTATTCTATAAAAAAACATCAACATTTAACCTTGGTTTAAATCTCAAGTTGTTGAGTAAGTAATTTAAACCAAAATACATAATGATAGGATGCATTAAAATTTTATGAGAATTTAAGCTGTTTATATCTTGTTCTTCCTTAGGCTTTGAATGTACTGATATTTGTGAAAGGGAGAATTGTAATGAAGGCCAATTTGCAGATGAAAAGGGAATTTGCCGATCATGTGCAGAGTAAGACATCTTTTTTTTTCTGTGGGATGTTATTTTTTTTGTTTCATGCTTTAGATGGCTTTAAGGTTTTTTTGGAACTCTGTGGTGATCGTTGTCTAAACCGTTGCTCATGTCTAAGAGTTCAGTTCGGTTTATTTAGGACTGACAAGCAACAACCACTAAAAGAAAAAAAAATCAAAAAAGTTTGTGAAAACATTTTTTTTACATTCTTTTTGATTCTTCAAAGTGAAATACGATAGAATTTAGGTTAGTGGGTTGTGGGTTTCCTGCATATAGGAGTTGAACATCTTTGTCAGAATTTCCTGCCATTTTACAGAGATCTGCTAATCAGCTCTCCTGAAGAAATGTCACAAACAAACTGTGTGTCTGAAATATGCACAGTGGCCACGTCATTACACCCACTCTTCTACTTAATAGCAAACCAGTACTGTATACAGTTTACCATAATCCACACACTTTTGGCACTTTTAAAGTCAGTGGTCTGGTTTTCTCTTTCATTATACTCATTTAAGTCTAAACTAATATATGCTTATAATTTTTTTTTGCTCATTGTTATTGCAGTCACAATTGCTCAGATAAGTCCTGTAAAACCTTCTGTAATCCAGGTAATTAAAAAACACATCTCACTTCTTGTCAAACATTTTGAATTAATTCCATATATATTTATGTGCTCTTTAGATTGTTTACCAACACTATAAAATACAATTAGGGTAATCAGGGTAATATGATATTGATGATGTTTTGTCTTGTTTTATTGTCAGTTCCTACTACAAACTGGATGTTGATACTTGTAATCACCCTGGTCGTACTGGTACTGCTGGGATTTTTGGCTCTTTTCCCCTCTATGTGTGAAGCCTGTTGCAAGAGACAACTTTGCTTCTTGGCTCATAACAAGAATGTGAATAAAGGCCATGCTGGACATGATGGTCATAATGACATGCCAACTTTACCTGGTAAATTTTCTTTTTTCCTCTAATATTTTGGATATTAATATTGGAAACACATGATCCTGTGCATTGCTTGTGTGTGCCTTTTACATGTTGTAATAATTAGTCGCCCCCTCAACAGATCTGCCTGGGGACCAGCCGAACATTCCTTTGCCTTTGGTATGTTTGACCTTTCATGAATAATGCACAAAAAAAACTTTCAATGTGCATGAAATTAAAGCAAGCAACCAAACAATATTTTAAAATGATTTCTCTCTTTTTAAAGAACACAATTTCTGGAAGAGCAGTGAAAGAGCCAGGGATCAGTGACAAACAAAGACATCTGGACATGGACCGGACTGGAGAAACAAATCCCCTTATAATAAAATGGGATATAAAAGGCATAGTAACTATATTTTTATAATTGTTATAAGATTTTGATCAGGATTTATCTGAGAAATGTCTTTTCATTTTTTGCTTATAAAAAAATAATCATCTATATAATTATTTAGAAAACCTTTAAGAAAATGAACAAGCAAACAATTATTAGAGCTAATTAAATTGTACATATACATGATCATATACACATATTTATATAACATAGATGAATAATTTTCAGTATACATTGTGATTAAACTGAGGACGCTGAGTTTACTTATTTGCGTTTACATATTTATTCTAACAAAATGGGTGCTTTTCAGATTTAAAAAACAAAACAAAAACAGAAGTCACTAAAATAAGGTTTTCTTCTTTATTGTGACCACAAAATTACAAGGCATTAAGGCTGGTTTCCTCATAAATCTATATGGAAGTCTACCCAAATAAACTAATGCAGTTTTAATGCCAAATAAATGGTGGTCAAACAAAATATCAATCTGATGTTAGTTTTACTTTCTATTTTTCTTTATCATATTTTTTTTTAATTTATTATTTTTGCATTTGAGATAACAAAACCATTGCAAATCACTGCATATAAAATTTTCTTTACTTTAGAATTGATGATGGTTTGACTTGTTGTTCTGCTTTTTCATACCCCACTGGTTCACTAGGTCACGTTTTCAGAGTATTCTTGTACTCTTGTTATTTTACATTGTAGTGAACAGAAATGATGTTTCCTCTCAGTCTCAAAACCGACTATTTGGAAATCACTTTATCAAACCTTTCAAATTGAGAGCGTGTATGAGAAACCTAGCCTTTCCTGACACCTCTGAGCCTTATCCTTATGCCAATCAAGTGGGTGTTTGTGACCGTGTCAACTAAGCTGAAGGCTCAGTGATGAACGTTAGTGATATGAGGAGTACAGCGAAGTTGCTCAATCAGATAGGAGTGTGCAGCATATGTGTGCTGTACGTTTCAAACACTTCCTGTTGCCTCTGGCACTGGCAAATTTCCAGTACAATTATTTCTGCAGAATCTCACGAGGTCTTTTCAAATAAACCAATGACTGTAGATGTAGGATTTTTCCCTGCCATAGAATTAGTATTACTTCAGGAATAAAATGTTTTATTTAAGTAAACAAATTGTTTGGGTAAAAGGATTAGATTGTGGTTAAATTCTTTTAAACACAGTATTTGGAATCTTAAATATTTAATTTGTTTCATTTTCCAACACGTCCTTGATTTATTATTTAATGGGATAGAATAATAATTAAACATTCATTTAAAGTGCTTCTCTGAGGTAATATAAATTAAATATAGTGACCTGACTGCAATAAAAAAATGCAGTCAGAATTCATTTTGATGTTTGTCATAAGTCATGAGCACAGGTACTAGATACATAACTATACCTCAACAACTGTTCATGCTATTTCACCAGATCTCACCAGACATGAGCAGGAGAAGGAGATGTGGCCAGCCCCAGTGCTCTACGCCATCATCCGACAAGTTCCTGTTCGGCGCTGGAAGGAGTTCTTACGGTTACTTTCCCTATCTGACGATCAAATGGAGAGAGTGGAGCTGGAGGCAAGAGGCTCCTATCTGGAGCTGCAGTATCAGATGCTACGTCTCTGGAGCCAGATGAATGGCGCTTGCCTGGAGAACATCTACTCTACACTACAATATATGGACCTGTCTGGGTGTGTGGAGGACCTGCAGGAGAAGCTGAAGCAGTTGCAGGATAACATGGTCTAGATGAGTCGGTGAATACTTTGACCTCTCATGTAGGCCATGTGCTGTAGTGTTCTCAAATACTCCAAATTCTGAATGTCTGACACAGTTTGAAACATTTATTTGTGTTATTTACCTACAAGAACAATTGTTTAAGCTCAGGTTTTATAAAGTGTACATAAAACAGTGTATAAAGAGACATGGGAGAAACTGTAACCGTGAAGAATTATTTAACTACAAGTATTAAGGGCAGCTCTCAATGAGGTCATATTTAAGATACGTTTATGTGAAGCCATAAAGGTACAACAATTAAAATGTCAATGGTTTATGACATTTTACTGACATTTTATGGTTCATGGTTCATTTTACTGTTAGCCACACAACAGCTATTGTTTTATTATTTTTATTTCAGTACTGTACTTTTTTTTTATTTTTTTAAAGAAACAAACCACTTCAGATAGAACTGTAGGTTTTAAAAACCATTAAGTGTTTTAGTATTATACATCCGCTGCCACAAATGGTGGGTTGAGGGTGAAGTACAGTATGTGACATTTCTGAAAGTCACGCTGGCACTTTACGTGCATTTATTATTATATTCATTCTGGGTCATGTTACCTTTGGTATGTTTGTGTCTATCCTGTAAATGTAAAGTGTTCTGTTTGTGTAGAATAAATGTAATGTAGTTTAAAAAAAATTTTTTTATTTCTGCATATGTGTGTGTGTGTGTGTGTGTGTGTGTGTGTGTGTGTGTGTGTGTGTGTGTGTGTGTGTGTGTGTGTATGTAAAGACAACATGAACAGACAAGTCTTTTGAGGAAATTTTTATCAGAAACACTTGTTCTCATGAGCCAGGGTAATCCAGGGTTTTTTTTTTATGATAATGAAAGTTATTCAATATATATATATATATATATATATATATATATATATATATATATATATATATATATATATATATATATATATATATATATATATATATATATGCCATTTATTTCCAGTTATCACCAGTAACATACTGTAAGTCACTTGGTTATGTTGACCACCTGTCTGAATGTTTCAGTCACTCATGGCTTTGTGAGATGCCCCAGAACAAAACTCCCCGGCTACAAAAGTGCAGCCACAAAGGATTACCGTGGATACTGGGCAGTCTGGTTACTCATAACATGACAGGAATTCCCCTGATGGTTTTCTGAAGATTACAATCGTGTACACTAACGTGTATTTTGTAGGCATCTTCCCTTCACAGCCCACACTTCTCATTAGCGCCGCTAAAGCGCATGCGCGAAGCGGAACGCTTTTCCACTCGCCTGTCGATCTGACGTCCGTCCAGGAGTCACGTTGTCAGGCTCAGTGACGCATTTCAGTACATTATTTCCACTCTCGTTTTATTCTCTTTTCCCCCACTTTTTCATTTTTTTCATCGGTTTTTTTAATTAATTCCACGTATGGGGAATATTTACAGCCTAATTTGTATAGGAAAAATATAGACATCAATGAGCAATGAATTGTATAGTAGACTGAAAGAAAACGGGATTGTTCAGGAGTTGCCAGGTCCGGAAAAATACGTAAACCGTAAATGAGAAACGCTGTAACTTTTTAATATTAGGATGTAATAATGTTAAAAACGCATTTTCCTAAAACCCAAACAAACAAACAAACTTATTTTACTATTGTTCCCAGTCTGTAAAGATATATTTACCTGACATTAATGCAGAACGAGTAGTCTAGCTCACTGTCCCAAATCACGAAAAACAACACCGCATATTTATGTTGTAATCGTTTTTTTTTTTTTTTAGTACATACTAACATGAAACATAATACTGGATAAATCTAGATAGGGATAGATGTTTAGAAGATTGTAGGAACTGCCTAAATGCAGGGGTAAAACTGCATCTCTGGCAACACACTGGTGACACATTGAGAGCGCGTGTCTAAGTTTCTATAGCAACTAGGAGACGCAGGAGCGTGTGGGTATTTGTAAGTAGCACAATTCATTAAACTTAAAATGTAACCTGCAATTCAGTAAGCGTTACCACCAATCTAGTTTAAGCAGGCTATGCTAAACGGTTTCGAGCAACCTTAAGAACGTGCTATGTTTGTTATAGTCATCAATCATTACAGCTGAGTAATATTGTCCCCTCTGCTAAATGAATGAGTATCTGTGGACAGGTTAGTATCAGACTATATTCAGCTGTGGGTAGCAGCCGAACACATTTAGTCAATAAGTGTTGTAGTTGTGGTGGTTTACAAAATTTTCGCTTTTGTTTGGGATTCCTATCAGGTTTCAGACATGGGAACAGCATATTGTGTTTCTGACAATGTTTTACGGTATTTTTTTCAACAGCCTGATTGTTCAGTGGGTAAACCCCAAATTTCCCTCTATGTCCTGTGTGTGTACACTACAGCACTATGAGACAATCACTTATGACTTACATTCTGGGTAACTAATACATGAATAACACAAAACTGTTTGATATTTCCAGTTATTTCAATGATCTTTTCCTGTGACTAACACTTGAAAAAGAAGTGCACCTTTAATTTTATGTTAATGGACAAAAAGTATTGGAACACCTGACTTTTTCAACCATATGTGGTTCCTCCCCAAACGCCACCAATGACAATGCCCCGTCCACAAATCCAGCTCCCTGAAGATATGGTTTAGGCAACCAGTCAAAAGTTCGGACACACCTTCACCATCAGTGTTTTTTTCTTTGGTTTTATTATTTTTTAACATTGCATATGAATACAGAAGACATCCAAAATGTGGATTATGTAGTAAACAAAAAGTGTTAAACAAGCCAGAATATGTTTCATATTTTACATTGACCAATGTTTACATTTGGCTTTGATGGCAGCTTAGCACACTGATGACAATCATTCATCAGATTCATGAGGTAGTCACCTGAAATGGTTTCCAGTTCACTCGTATGCTTGTCAAGAGTTCATTTGTGATATTTATTGCCTTTTAATGTGCTTTAGACCAGCGGTCCCCAACATTTTTTGCACCACGGATCGGATTAATTTCAGACAATATTTTCACAGACCGGCCTTTAAGGTTTGGCGGATAAATAGAACAAAATAGAACTAAATATAATAATACAAGTGAATCCACTGTGTTGTTTTTTTGTTAATTTCACTAGCTTGGGGGTTTCAATTTAGCGGTAATGTATTGTGTTACTGGCCGGACCAGCCCCTTTAAGAAGGTAGCGGATGTAGGTAAGACATGTGACCGAGGCATCATGACATGCATCAAGAGTCATAGACAGATGTGGCGGAGAGAATCCGGTAATGTTCCAAAATAAAACATCATTTAGAATCAGATAATAAATAAAACGGAAATAATGTAAGTTATGTATTCTTCTGTGCAGCCCGGTACCAATTAACCCACGGACCGGTCAATCCAAAAAATCTCAAGAAGTTTAAATGTATTCCAAAGTGCAGTCATTAAAACCATCAAATGCTATGATGAAACTTGCTCCGATGAGCACAATGCCAGAAAAGGAAGACCAAGAGCTTCCTCTGCTGCAGACGATACATTTGTTAAAATGACCAAAATCTGAAGGCACCAATTTCAACATCCACTGTTCAGAGAAAACCGCATGAGTCAGGCCTTCATGGTCTGCGGCGAAGTAACTGTTACTTCAGAAGAACTTCAAACAGAGAAGACTTGATTTGGACAAGAAAGACAAGGAATGGACATTAGATCAGTGGAAAACTGTCATCTGCTCTGATGAGTCCAAAATGTACAGAGTGTGAATGGACAGTTCCTAAATGTGTGGAGTGATGGTGTGGGCGTCCTTTGCTGGAGACACTGTTGGTGATTCAGTCAAAATTAAATGCACACTCAACCAGCATGGCTAACACAGCATTTTGCACAGACATACATGTACCAACACATCTGTTTTGCACTTAGTGGGACCATCATTTATTTTCTAACAGGACACCTCTAGGTTATTTTAAAGTTTTTTTTCAAGAGGGAGAGTGATTAAGTGCTGCATCAGATGACCTGGCCTCCACAATCACCTTATCTAAATCCAGTTCAGATGTTTTGGATGAGTTGGCGTGGAGAGTGACCAAAAACACAACCAAGAAGCATTCAACATTTCTAGGAACTCCTCAAGGTTGTTGAACAACAATTCCAGGTGACAGCTTCATGAGGCATGAGTGAGTTAATGCCAAAAGTGTGCAATGCTGTCATCAAAGCAAAAAGTGGCTACTTTGAAGTAATGTGTTGTTTGACACTTTTTTGTTTACTATATAATTCCACACATCTTCTTTTACAGTTTGGATGTCTTTGGTATTAATGTACAATGTTAAAAGTAATAAAAATATAGACAAAAATAAAAACACTAAAACAGATGGTGTGTCTAAACTTTTGACTTGTAGTGTATATGGGGTGTAAAAAAAGATCTTGAATGGCCTGATATAGAGCTCTGATCTCAACCCTATTGAACACCTTTGGGATAAATTGAATCTCTGTCTGCACCCCAGGCCTCCTTAACCCATTTCAGTATTTGGCTTTGCTAACCTCAAAGTAATATAAATCAGCACAAATCTCTGCACACCCAATATAAAATCTACCAAATAGTTTCACTTTGGTCCTCTTTTAATATTGACTGTACCCAGTTCACTTGTGTGAGGGTTTATTTCAAATTTAGGGTTTATTTCTCTTCAATACCACTATACCCCTGGACACACTGTGACCCTCATCAGAATAAAGCATTGATGATGACCATGGTTTCTATGATATCTTTTATAAATCAATGATTTAAATAATTGGTTTTGTACAATCAAACAGAACTGCAACAGTACCATTGCTAGATTCGTACATATTTAAGGGTACACTATTTGCAACCCAGAGGTGTCTGAGGTGTGAAAACAAGAGTCACACTGTGCCACCTGAAAAAACTCATACCAGCACAACACCTACTATTATTCCATTACCATTTACATTCATGTCTAAAGAGCTACGTTTACTAAATATACTGTAATGGCATTAAATGCACTTTGTTTTTAAAGAATAAAGTTATTTAAGTGATTTAAATTATTTTAACTATTTAAATACAAAATTACAGAGGATTTAAAAAAAGGTTTTCAAGGGTTCAAGAATAGGCAAATTCTCTTGTAGGTTTTGACATATAACCTTTAAAGATCCTTCTAGAGGGATAACCTTTAGTGGTTGTAAATCTTATATCTTATAAGAAGTATAACAATGCACTAATTATAATCATGAATTATAATAATTCATTAAGTATTAAGTATTTATTCATTGGACATGACTTGAAAAGTCGCACACCTCTCTATAAAGGGTTTTAAAGTGGAAAAAGCATATCAGAGCAAAAAAACAAGCCATAAGGTCAAAGGAACTGCCAATAGAGCTCAGAGACAGGGTTGTTATGATGCACAGACCTGAAGAAGGCTACAAAGAATTGCTGGTGCACTGAAAATTTCTAAGAGCACAGTGGCCTCTATAATTCTCAAATGAAGAAGTATGGCACAACCAGGATTCTTCCAAGCGCTGGTCGCCTGGCCAAACTAAGCAAGTGGGGGAGAAGGGCGTAAGTAAGAGAGGTTACCAAGAACCTGATGGTCACTCTGAGCTCCAGAGATCCTGTGTGGAGATGAGACAAAGTTCCAGGAGGACAACCATCACTACAGCCTCTCCTCAGTGCAAAATCCATGAAAGCGTACTTGGAGTTTGCCAGCACAGACCTAAGGGGCTCTCAGACTGTGCTAAACAATATTCTCTGGTATGATGAAACCAAGAATGAACTGTTTGGCCTCATTTGTAAATATTATGTCTGGAGGAAATCAGTCACCTGCCTAAAACCATCGCAAATGTGAAGCATGATGGTGGCAGCATCATACTCTGGTGGTATTTTTTATGCAGCAGGGACTGGGCACCCGGTCAGGGTTGAGAGAAAACTAAATGGAGCAAAGTACAGGGATATCCTCAATAAAACTTGTTTCACAGCACTCAGGACGTAGCGGGATAAGGGTTTACCTTTCTAAAGACAACAACCCAGAAAAGACAACGGGAGAGTGTTTTAGGGACAACTCTGTAAATGTTCTAGAGTGTCACAGCCAGAGCCCTGACTTAAACCCATTTAACATCTCTTTAGAGACCTGAAAAGGGCTTTCCACTGACAGTCTCTATCCAACCTGACCCAGCTTGAGAGAATTTGCCATGAAGTATGGCAGAAAATCCCCAATCCAGCTGTGCAAAGCAACATACCCAAAAAGACTTGAGGTTGTAATTGCTGCTGAAGGTGCCTCAATTAAGTACTGAATAAAGGGTCTGAATACTTATGTACATCTAATATTTGAGGTTTTTTTTTTTTTTCAATTTAATACTATTTACAGACATTTCTAGAATTCTGTTTTTGTCAATATGATGTACTGAGTGTATAATGATATAAAACAAATTGAACGATTGTAGTCTGCAATATAACATTTTAAAAATTAGGTCTGAATACTTTATGCAAGCACTGCATATTTTTTAATTTATGAATATTTATTTGTTGACAGAGTGCATATTAGAACAGAGGGCATTACAGAAGAATAATGGATACCCTCGATTTGAGCTTGGGACCAGTGGAGCTGTGCAAAAAGGCAGACAAAATCTACACAGCTGGAGATGTTAAGAGAGCTGTAGCCCTGTATACACATGCATTTGGGTGCAATGCAGGATCCACTATGGCCCATATGCGCAGCCTTGATAGAGCCTGTACTGAACAGATTGTTACAAGTTTGGAGGCTTGGCTAGATGGAAATGAAGTGACACAGAAGCCGATTGAGGGCATTAGTAAAGGACTTGGTGCAGTATTTCTGTCAACTTTGTGTCCCAATAATGTTTCTGCCTCTGTTTTCAAAATGGAGTCAGTTTTGCTAGGGGCTGCCCAAGGCTCTGATGAGATCTTCATGCGATGTTTATCTCTTCTGGAGGCAAAACATGCACCTCGACCAAAGGGTCCTACACGGGTAATTGTGGAATTAACTAGAGCTCTTGCCTGCTTAATATCAGATCCCCACAACCCCAAAGGCCCTTTGCTGTATCTGCAGTCTTTCCATGCAAATAGATCAGAGACAGTGAGACTGATCAAAGGTCGGCATGCGGAGCATTTACCTCGAATAGTCAAAGCTTTCTTTGAGCAGATGTCCCCAAAATTCCCAATTCTCCACACTGACTGCAAATTGAATGACACTCCATATTATGAAAAAAAGACTGAGGATTTACCCCCCTCTGAATCAGTTGACTTTTTAATTGCTATTTCACCTGAGAACACACTGGTGAGAGAGCTTCAAGGTGCTGTGTTGTTTTCTTTGGGCATGTTTGATGAAAGTGCTAAAGCTATGTCCCTGGCTCTACAATTTACTGAATTAGGGACAGATACAAAAACAAATGTAGAAGTGGCTGTAATAGGAGTGACACCAGAGAGGAAAGCTAGTTTACTCGTGGCTAGAGCAGCTGCCTGTTTTCTAGTAAGTGGACGAGTGAGTGAAGCTTGTCAAGACCTCGCTGAAGCTTTTGCTGTCCACCCTGCAATGGCCAGACAGCAATTTCAGAGGATGTTCTCTAAAAATGACATTGCAGCAGTGGTGCGTTTTAAACTGAGGCATCAGGCCGAAAGAAGCCTGGCTAGCTTTAGAGAGACAGTTCTCCAAAGATCAGATCTGCGTTCATGTGACGGTCTAGAGCTGCTAGATCCTGTCATTGCCCAACTTCGAGCTTTGTGCCATTTGGAGCCTGACGGAGGTGCACGGGAGCTGCGGGTCCGACTAGCAGACTGTTTGCTCCTGCATGGTGAGTTTAAAGAAGCACTGTCCATCAGCAGCCAGCTTGCTGCAGCCACCCCTGTTAGCTACCAGAACACAGTCCAGGTACTGCGTGGATTTTCCCGGCTCCTCTCTGAGGACCACCAAGGAGCTCTGGAGGATTTCCAAGCCGTGATTGAACACAGCGCTCCTCATCCTCCGAGTTGTGTGCGTGCTCTGTGCGGAAGGGGGCTGCTGCGCATGATGACAGGCTCACATTACCTCACTGCTCTGGATTATATTACGGCGAGTCAACTCCAGCATCAGGACACAGCACTGACCATCAGATGTCTGGTACCATGGAACTACCGTGGCCTATTGTACACCGTTTTGCTTGAGCAGGGAAGGGCCATGCTGGAAGAGTTTGTGGGACAAAGAATCCAGGAGCATCAATTCAACAACCACCTGCCAACTGCCAAACAGCCAAAAAACCATCAGTCCATGCTGGCAAAAGAGTGCTTTACTATCAACAAAGAAGGGTACAATATTATTGCACATTTACATAACATCATAACCTATTCATAATATATGTGCAGACACTGTATTTCAATAGTAAATATTAATAAAATTAAATCAGTGTCATTAAACAATATGACTTCTTTGAACTGTTTATGACACATGCACAGACCTTAATAGAAGAAAGTGTAATCAAACAAAAATAATAGCTTGCTTAAAATATGCAATTTTGCACATATTAAATTGTTACATGGTGTTATAAAATTGAACTATGACAGACTTGTTAGTTATTTTTATTATCTTGGGCATGTTAACACTATGAAATGCATGGCCTTTGTGACAGCCTTGCAGTCATATTTTCTCGGTTTACATAATGCCTTAACCAAATGTTATGTCATACAGAATGTTACTAAATGTACATATGTGTTATTATTATTTGCATTCATTGACAAACGTATGTAATGAACATTTATTGTAATTACATTTACTTTTTACACATATATCTGTATATTAATAAATTAATATTTGTTTGCTTTCATTTATATATTTTTATTTTTGTTGATATGATTGTATTCAGAATGGTTGTAGGTGTACATGCACTTGCTCTTCTTTTAATGGAGCTGCAGCAGGATGCAGATTTGCCCCAGATCCTCGCGGCAGATGCCTTGTACCAGCTCGGACGCGTTGAGGAGGCATATCGTACTCTGCTCTGCCTGGAGCACGCAACTCCTCGTTCACCCGTTCTCGCCCGACTTGCTTTGCTCCAGCTGCATCGTGGCTTCCTGTATGATGCCAACCAGGTGCCTACTTGATCCTTTATGATACATTTCCTTGAATATAAACATTGCTTTGAAAATCATGCACTGACTGTGTCTGTGTACCTATAGCTACTAAAGAAGCTTATCCATTGTGGGGACACTAGCTGCTTAAGCTCTCTGCTCTCTGTGGCAGCTTTAAAGGACAGAGAACTCCTAGAGAAGCACTGTCACAGTGCCTCAAAACGCATTCTGCATAGCCAACAAGAGGAAAGTGCCATCAGAGAGGCTGTTGCCTACCTTTCTATAGCCATTATGGCTTCAGGTAAGTATGAGGTCAGCGTACAATCACTAGGTGAAAAATAGACTTCTAGCGAAAGTGCAGCATTTATCATGTAAACTTGTGTGTTTTGACATGATCATGTCAGTGGAAGAAATTATTTGCTTGACACTCGGGGGAATAGTGCTTTGTGGTATATAAAGGAAGTGACACTACTGATAGAAAATTTGTCTGACGTAAAGAAGTAACCATAACACTGCTTCTGTCTAAAGAAAACCCTCCTGAAATGAAACTAAGGCGACTGAATGCGCTTCATGCATTTTCCATTGCAAACATCTCAGTTTATTTGAACACACTTAATGCTAAAACCCCAAGCTAATTTCCTGGTGGTAATTTCAGATTGTGACGATGTTTTAGGTGGAGAAGCAACTGAGTCCTTATTAGAGAGAGCTCAGTGTTACGTTTTACTGGGCCAAAGGAAGACTGCCATTTTTGACTTCACTGCTATCCTTAAGGAGCACAGCCATCACGTGCAAGCTCTGTGTGGGAGAGGCTTCACTTATCTAATGTTAAACCAGCAAAAGGTGTGATGTTAATATTGAACTTTGTATGTCTGTATGTTTTATGATTGTTTCTAAGAAAGAAAAATTCACAGCAGTATTATTAGCCTTTGGATAATACTGCCCCCTGTATATGTTTAAGGAGAATAGCTTATTCTCAGTGTTCTTATATGTGTACTGAATATACTGCTAATAACAGCTTGAGTTGTACTTTATTGAAATTGACAGTCTCTTTTAAATTCATTCAAGGAAGCCACACAAGATATACTGGCAGCTCTTCAGATTGATGCAGAAGAGGTGACTAGGAGTATTCTCTCATTGAAAGACAAGGCCCAGAAACTAATCTGTGAATGGCTACAACAGCACTGTCATGCCAGTCTTTCCACCATTCTGTCTACCAACCCAATACCCTGCCAGCATGATTGTTTTAAAGAAGCCTTACTTATTAGTGGAACACTGATGAAAACTGACTGCAGGGACCCAAGATGGCATCTCCTCTACATAGACAGCCTGCTTGCCCGAGGTGAAGTTTGCAGTATTCTTACTTACTAATAACACCTTCTTTTCCATAAAGCAACATTAGTTAGGAGTTTAGACCAACAAGCATCATCTGGTTTGTAAAAAGGCTATAATCGTGTCTGTATATTTGCTAATGTTTTAGGTGATTTGAAAGCAGCAGCTACGCACCTCCTTCAGGTCTTTGGTCAGGAACCTCGTGACGCAGCAGCCCAGGCCAGGTGGGGAGTGGTGGAGAGCTGGAAAAAGAACTACAGGTCTGCAGTGAAGTGTTTAAGTGTGGTGTCTGAAAAAGATCCTTTGGCACTTGATTTCCTCCTGACTCTCATTCAACCCCAGCAAAAGACACGCCTGGCACAGGTAATGTAATCATATAGACAAATCTGTTTTTTTTATTATTAAATTTTTTTAAATAGAAGTGACAAACAAACAATAAACAAGAGAATAAGATAAAGTATTATATATATATATATATATATATATATATATATATATATATATATATATATATATTTATATATATATATTATATACATATAATTATATAAGTATATAATATAATATCTCATGGCATTTTTTATGTGGCTATATATATATATATATATATATATATATATATATATATATATATATATATATATATATATATATATATATATATATATATAAAAAGAGAGAGAGAGAGAGAGAGAGAGAGAGAGAGAGAGAGATAAATGTGTACTGTATTCTCTGACTCAAGCCAGATGTCCATTAAAGTGTGTGTGTTCCTTGCTCACATTTACACATTTATTTAATTATTTCATCACCATTTTATTATTATATAATCATTATCAATGAATCTATCATTAAATTATTGTATCATTAATTATTGAGTGTAATCACTTGTCTTTGGGTAGGGAAGAGACAGTGTTTCCATTGTTAGGAACCCCTGTTTTTATTAAATGTATTTACATTTCTTGCAGAAGTTACACAATCAGAAAATCTTATTTTAAAAATATGAGAAAAACATTTCACACTTTCTGCTGCAAAGAGACCAAATTGGATAAATATGTGTCGGGACATTTACCATCAAAGATTATTTTCCTCTAACAACATATCGTGGTTTATCTTGCTCTCTTATCACAGCGATCTGCACTTTAAAAAAATGTACTAAAGAATCACACATATTTTTAAACAATTTATTGTGAAATTTAATGATGTGAAATGTCCACAAGCCAAGTTAGTTCCTGTTAACACTTGCATTTTTACTGCTGTGAATGTCTCCCTCAAAAGTCTCTTGTTTATCTCTCTTAAGAGACATCTGTGAGAAATGAGAAAGTGCTAATTCTAATGCCTACAGCACAGATGACTTGTTTTGGATTATGGTAAAACGTTTGACACACAAGCTCCTGAAAGAGTTCATAGTATATAAACAGTAACATATTAAAAAGAAAGGGCATTAATATCAAAATTTGATTAAATTCAGATTCATGCTGTGAAAAAATGTATCATCCTACTGCCCAATCTGATTCAAGAGTCATCAGTGCTGTGGTTTATGACTGATTGACTCAAATCAATAAAAAAAAATGTGAGATGATGTTTAAGTTGTGCATACTCCTCTGTTTCCTCTTGCCAGGCAGCATCACAGGAGGCAAGCAAGGTCTCTGAGAGGGGCCAGTGGGGCCGTGCGGTGGCTCTGTTGACTGTGGCTGTGCAAGCGGTAGATGGTACAAAGCTCCAGCACTTGCGTCAGCGGGCAGCATGCTTCACCCAGCTGGGTCTCAACGAGCAGGCAATATCAGATCTGGACAGGGTTATTCTTTCCCACAACCAGGACAGCAATGAGGATGCCAAAGTTAAGGCAGAGGATCTGTGCAGAAGGGGCCGGTGTCTGCTGACATGCTCCCGGGATGAATTGGCTATAAACGACTTCTCTCAGGCTTTGGAGCTGCATGCAGAGCAGGCACTGCTGTGTGTGGAGGCAGGACCAGGAAGGCATCGCTTGGTGGAGCTATTTCTACGCTTTGCCCTGCAGAATTATGGAGAGCAGCAACTGGACAAGGCCTGGTGCCTCACAGAGAGCGGCCTGAGGGTGGACAACAATCATGCTGAGCTGCGCCGTCTCAGAGCCAGAATTAAACGAGAAGGATCTGGCACTTGTATCGTACATTAAAAAAAACTAAATGCATTGCGGTTGCGATTTGATAACATAAATGCGCTAGCATGCGCAATTAATGTTTAAATGAACAGGGATTTCAGTGTTATGTTTAAATTATAATTTTATATTCATAAAAATTTTGTAACTAAATCATATTCATAGTTCATATTTTTCTTTACCTTTAGCTCTTACATCTTTTAGTTTTAGTTGGAAAGGAATTTAGATTTGACTTAAATTTTGCGTGGGGTTTTATAATTTTTAATAGAAAATGGACATAGAATGAAAAATAAAATTCAATCTGTATGTGCATTGTTTAGGCTACATATTTGTTTATGAATTTTTTTACAAAAAATGGACCACTATGTAGAAATCTTTTCTTATCAACCCCTTTTCTGCAACACACTACCTTCAAAACTTTAGCATGACTCAACTAGACCTGCTATCTCTCTAACTACTCCCTCAAGGTAGAAGGAAGACGTGCAGACATTAAGACATTCTGTCACCCTTGTAGTGAAATAAAATTTTCCTGTCTGACCAGATGAGTCACTAACTGAGTCAGGAAGACCTACTGCCTATTCACCAAGCTCTTAAAATAGCTCTCTTAATAAAAAAAAAACCCTGACAGTGTTTTCTTTTCCTGTTATACTTTCTTCCTCCTGCAAGGTTTTAGCTTGATGGTATTTATAGACTTTAAACCATTAGATTAGCATTGAGGGTGTGTGTGCGCTACAAAGCATTCTAATTCTGGATAAGGGAACCTGTTCTCTACTATACACTGTTATAATAAATAATGGTAATAAATGTTTTATTCAGAGTTGTTACTATAACCTTACTATTAACATTGTTCGGTTTCTTCAAATGGCAGTTGAGTAAAAAAAAAAAAAAAAAAAAAAAGATAAAAAGCCTAAGTGGGTAAATCACAAATGACTTGGTGGTCTGGAAAGTATGGCAGCTTATTATAGTTTTAAAGCCACACAACAGTAAGTAGGTGGTTTCTCTGCGCTTTTACTGCTGCGGCCCGGGTTCGATCCCTGGTCAGGGAACCAACCCCGGCCACTCTCAATGCCAGTCCCAAGCCCGGATAAATGGGGAGGGTTGCGTTAGGAAGGGCATCCAGAGTAAAAACATGTGCCAAATCAAACATGCGGTGAATCCGCTGTGGCGACCCCTAATGGAAGAAGCCGAAAGAAAGTATAATAACGATGCAATAAAATACAATAACTCGTTAATGTGTTTACTATGTGTTTCATAATTCAAACAGCTTGTGAGAGAGCATTCATTTGATGATTTATTATAAACAACACACAGTTTCGAATCAAATAGTGAGAGTAAACATTGGTATACTGTATGACTCAATTAATAAAAAAAAGAACATTGCAAATGTTATGCATTTAACAAACGCAAATGATGTGCACAGTGGAATCTGCTGCTTTGCTCATATTCTTTCAGCAGACTTCTTTAAAACAATGTTTGTTTAACCTAAATAATTTTTATTATGCAGTAATTCTGATACTTATATACTTTGTATATAAGTTATTATACGTCATTCTAATACACCATTTATAATAATAGGATTCTGTTGTTATGATATAATTGGCTATGTTTAACTTCCTTTTCCACTAGAGGATGCTGCCTGACCTCTCTCAGTGTGTGTGTGTGTGTGTGTGTGTGTGTGTGTGTGTGTGTGTGTGTGTGTGTGTGTGTGTGTGTGTGTGTGTGTGTGCGCACGTGCGTGCGTGTGTGTGTGTGGACAAACATGCTAGGTTAAATTTAATTTCCTCTTAAATGTAGTCATTGTATTTGGTGTTTACAGTTGGCTTTAAAATGGCAGCTACTGCTGATTTGTGGGATTTTGTTATCTGTCTTCTTCTTCTCTTCTTTTGGCTTCTCCCATTAGGGGTCGCCACAGCGGATCATCCGTCTCCATACCACCCTGTCCTCTACATCTGCCTCTTTAAACCCAACTACCCGCATGTCTTCCTTCACCACATCCATAAACCTCCTCCTTGGTCTTCCTCTTTTCCTTCTTCCTGGTGCCTCCATTCTCAGCATTCTCCTACTGATATACCCCATGTCTCTCCTCTGTACATGTCCAAACCATATCAATCTCGCCTCCCTCACCATGTCTCCAAAACCTCCTACATGCGCTGTCCCTTTTTCAAATCCACAAACACACAATGCAACTCTTTCTGACCTTCTCTATACTTCTCCATCAACATTCTCTAAGCAAATAATGCGTCTGTGGTGCTCTTCCTCGGCATAAATCCATACTGTTGCTCATAGATGGTCACCTCTTCCCTCGGCCTGGCTTCCACTACTTTACCCATATCTTCATGGTGATTGATCAACTTTATTCCACTGTAGTTACTGCAGGTCTGCACATCTCCCTTGTTCTTAAAGATCGTTACCAGCACACTCATTCATCCTCTCACCTTCCAAAATCCTGTTAAACAATCTTGTTAAAAACTCCACCGCCATCTCACTTAAACATCTCCATGCTTCATCTCGTATGTCATCTGGTCCAACCGACTTTCCACTCTTCATCCTCTTAATTGCTGCTTTCACTTCCTCCTTACTAATCCTATCTACATCCTCCTTACTAATCCTATTCACTTCCTGCTTCACCAACTCCACACAACCCAACCTTCTTTCTCTCGTATTTTCCTCGTTCATCAGCTGCTCAAAATACTCCCTCCATCTTCTCAACACACTCTCTTCACTAGTCATGTGATTTTGTTATCTGTAATATGAGGGTATTACAAATTTTGTTTTGTTATTTTCTAGAAGAATCTGGACACTGGGCAAACACAGGAGCACTCAAATTAAACTATATGGACATTATGTAGAAACAAATACACTTCTGACATTTGTTTGCAATGCTAACCTAAGGTTTTCTTTTGACTCACTTTTAAAAGTTAGAAGTGTGTCATATGGTTTCGAAAACTTTACAAGCAAGTCAATTATGGAGTTACTAAAAAACCTTGATGAATGTATGAATATTTACTTTTGCAGTTTTAACAATCGCTCAATTGTGGTGAAGAGCATCCCTTATTGACTGTATTAAACTTCAATGTATTGAATGATAAACTACAAGGACACCTTAAAACGAACACGACTCGCTGCCCCTGCTTCATTTCATAAAGTTGATTATTTTTTGTGCACTATCGCTGTAAGTAAAGTGGGATAGCAGGAGACGGGGTGAGAGAGGAAAGAATGTTTCTCAGATCTTCTTTATGACCATCATCTGCTCAATGTGCTGCTGATGCTGCTGGTTTGCTGTAGATCCCCTGAGGCTTGGGAAGCAGCAGGACATGGTAAGCTGTTCTCTCACACAACACACAACACACACACACACGCACGCACGCACGCACGCACGCACGCACGCACGCACGGACGCACGCACGCACACACACACACACACACACACACACACACACACACACACACACACAAAACATATTCAAGTCCAACATTTTATTACTGGGAGAGAGAATCAGAGAGAGGGAGAGCTGTACATCAAAGTAGACTATTTATGATGTTCAACACTGTTCAACACTTCAGGAAAGAGGTTCCCAGATGTCAGAATCCCACAAACCAATCAGTGCTTACAGTCTTTCCAAGATTTTTCCCTTCAACTTTAAAGAAAAATTAAACAAACATGTATATTAAGACGCTAGTGCAATGGCTTATTGTATTGAAAAACTGTATGTAAAAAAATATATATTCTGAAACCAAATAATTATAAATTGTTGATTTTTATGTGCATTTAAAATCCTTTTGAATAAGCAGTGATTTTAAATAAACACTTTCAAGGTTAACTGAGCATTTTCTAGGTTAACTGAACAAATCTGCCCTGATTAACCTGACTGTAATGCCCCACTCCCAGGAATCTTGTAGACCAACTACAAACCAAATTCTCAATAATCTCGATAAGATTTTACTCTGAATGAGATTAACAAAAATTATAAAAGGAAAAATATGTTGAAATAGAGGATCAAAAGCAGTAGAGTTTAACAGATTTTATTTCATATGCAATATTTCAGAGTCAAAGGGAAAAAAATCAACTATAAAAAAATCAACCAAAATACAGTACTATCTTTAAGATTATGATACAATTTTAGCATTGTACTACATTTGGCATTCGTTTTTACTGTATTCTACTGCATTATACAATCTTACCTTAGCGGCAGATTTAGACTCTCCTACATTCTTATAATCACGCTGTACAGTATGTTTATATGCCATGTTTAAATAAATAAAAAATCCCATGGATTTGCCTTAAAATGTCTTATTTGATAAATGAATAATCAAAGTAAATTAATTATTAAAATAAAAATTTGGTGAAAGATTTAACAGACAATTTAATAATGAGCATGTATTTGTAGTTAAGATATGTCCAACATCGATAAGTATTCTGTGCTTTTATAAATGCTTGATGAAAATTAGTGTCACCCAGTGAAACATTTCCACATTTGTTTACTATTTTCTTGTTGTTACACAAATTATTATTATCATTATTATTATTATTATTATTATTATTATTATTATTATTATTATTAATATTATCATTCTTATTAAACATTTGGACTCTTAAATTATTTCAGTACATTTTTGATTGTATGCTTAGGGTCAGTGTCATGTTGTTAGGTGAACCACAAATGTGGTATCATGTCTCTTCTCAGCTGGAACAGTTTTTTCTTTTAGGATTTCCCCTTAAATCCTGACCAATTTTCAAGTACGTGAAATTTAGTTAATCCAAATCAAGTCATTTAAACCATAGACATCTGGTACAATACACAGTGTACACAACTATATAACAGTTGAATTACAGCACACTGATGACCAGTACACAGATCTAATGTGAAATAAAGTGCAAAAACATTGTTCATGTAATCATAATTATATGAATCGTGTGTGTGTGTGTGTGTGTGTGTGTGTGTGTTTGTGTGTGTGTGTTTGTGTATATGTGTGTTTGTGCATTCAGTCTATGTGCATTATTGAATCTTTTAGTTTGTGAAAAAAAAAATGATATACAGTTTAGCTGTAAAAGAAAGAAAATTAACTTTATTTAACTTGATCTACAAGAAGTTCAAAGTTTTTTCAGAACTAAACTTAATTTTTATTTTACCAGAATTTTGTTTTATAGTGCTTTGGTCTTTATGATGCTTTTTGTTTACACATGTTTTCTAGCAGCCTTTCTGAAATGTGTGTATTTATATTCAGATCATGTAAGACTTTAATTGCTTGCAGGTGAACTCCATTCACTAACTATGTGGTTTCTGATGACTTGCACCAGAATCAGATGTTTCACAGCAACAGGGTAAAAACTTTTACTGTTAACCTGGACATCCACACAGAGAGTAACCTGATATCATGGCTAAGATGCTGGGGTTGTAAGAGGACAATGCTTCTGGTGATGTAACCTGTAAAATTAAATTAAATATGCAAGCTGTGTACATGTACATATTGATTTCCCACCCACTTTAATTTTATGGGTTATTTTCTGGTTAATGCATCATGCATATGCTGTATAATTCTGAGTCTATTTTACTCCATTTCAGTTAAGTAATTAGTGTAGGCAAAGCCCTGTACTAACGTTGAATGAAGTTGTAACCAAGGGATGGCTTGGCGTGACAATGACATGACAGGCAAAGAGACAGAGATAAGAATCCAAATGCAGACCTCTTTTAAGACAGTGTTCTAAACAGGGAGGATCAACAACAGCAAACAGATATAAACTAAGGGAAGACAAAAGGTGCAATCCAAAACAGGCAAAGGTCAGGGCGGGCAGCAAACAATCATTACCGTGAGTAAACAGTCCTAGGTAAAAACCATGAAAACATGAAAAACTTGGCTTAATGTGGCAATACAGAACATGGAACAATAGGCAGGCATAGACAAAACATAAACATAAGACTCGTTAGTACGTCAATACTCAGAGGGAGGAACGGGGGGCCAGAGGAGGACCTGGAGACTGAGGGAACAATGGAGAGGCATAGCAGGGAACTAGGGCATAGCAGGTGGACCTGGAGACTGGGGCAGAGCAGGCATAGCTGAAAGCTATGGAGGAGCCAAT
This sequence comes from Silurus aristotelis, assembly GCF_946808225.1. NCBI lineage: Eukaryota > Metazoa > Chordata > Actinopteri > Siluriformes > Siluridae > Silurus > Silurus aristotelis. Next base: position 10,368,857 of record NC_139592.1, on the reverse strand, counting down.
GTGGTAGGAAACATTGCAGAGCCTATGTGGCAAGGAACCACGGCGGAGCCAAAGGGCACCAGGGCAAAGCCGGTGACCAGGGCAAAGCCGGCAGATAAGGGGACCAGGGAAAAGCTGACAGAGAAGGAAACCATGGCAGAGCAGGGATCCATGGCAAAGCTGCCAAAGCAGGGAACCATGACAGAGCAAAAGGGCACCAGGGCAAAGCAGAAAAACATAGTAAAGCCTTTGACAATCACAGCAAATCGGCTGGGTATGACAATCACCATGATGAAGCCGATGACCACCAGGGTGGTGCTGATGGCGAATGAAACCACTGTGGATCAGGCAGAAGCGACTTGGGAGGTTCTACAGCAAGGGCTGCCACCTTGGTGGGAGCTAGCTTGGGATCAGGCTTGTGGGCTTGAGCTGGCACAGGATCAGTCTTGTGGGCTTGAGCTGGCTCGGGATCATGCTCATGGGCTGGAGCTGGCTCAGGGACAGGAACAGTCCAGTGCTACCATTTTTCCACATACCAGCAAGGGATTGAGAAGTTTAGTAGACTTTTTGCACTAAATTAATGGTTACAGTCATGGTGTTGAGAGCACAAACTTCTCTTTCTTGATAATTGGAATTTTTTCTGGGAGCGTCCTAGGTTCTTCCGTTCTGATGGCCTGCACTCCAGCAGAGTTGGAGAAACAGTGCTATCAGACAACATCTCTAGGATGCTTCACACCATCTGACTGGTAAGACATCATGCAATTTACGACTATGACAACATTTATACAACAAACAGTTACAAGTACACACACAGCCCACGTTATAGAAACCGTGTATATTCCTCGTGTAGTAAAACCAAGAAATAAATAAGATTCAGAAATAATCTTATTGCAGTTAAAACTGAAAAATGGCAGATAAGCAAACACAAAAAGTTCTAAAGTTTGGTCTTTTAAACATTAGATCACTTGCACCCAAAGCACTCATTGTAAGATGATCACATACTAATCTCGATGCACTCTGTCTCACTGAGACCTGGATTAAACCATATGACTATATGGGTCTAAACGAGTCTACACTGTGAGGGTATGCTTATAAGCATGACGTCAGACTGGTCGTGGGGGGTGGGGTAGCAAACATTTATAGTGCCATTCTTAATTATTAGGTTTCAGGTTTAAATCATTTGAAGTGCTTGTTCTTAAAGTTGTACTTTCAGACATACATAGGAAACCCCTACTATCGCTCGCTCTGGCCACCATGTACAGACCCCCAGGGCCCTACGGTGATTTTCTTCAAGAGTTTGTTCATTTTCTTTTAGACCGCTTGATCAATTTTGATAAAGTGCTGCTTGTAGGAGATTTTAATATTCATGTGGATGATGCAAACGATGCCCTAGGACTCATCATTTGTGGACTTATTAATTTCTCTTTTGGGGTTAAACAAAACATCACTAGACCAATTTATTGTTTTAACCACACCCTAGACTTAATAATATCCCACGGAGAAGACGTCACTGATATAGATATTATACCTCAGAGTGATGACATGACGGACCATTGCCTCATATTGTACACACTACCTGTAGAGCATATTAGCAGTGTTTCACCACATTATCAACCTGGTAGGACTATTGTTCCGAACACTAAGGACAGATTAATAAATAAACTTTCCGATTTATCTCAATTTCTCACTAAACCCATAAATGCTAATAATCTTGATGAAATGGCTAACAACAAAGACCCTATACTCACTAGCACATTAGACACTGTTGCCACCATCCGGTTAAAAAAGGTTAAAGAAAAAACACCTGCACCATGGTATAATAGTCATACACATGCCCTCAAGAGAACAGCACGTAATCTGGATTGAAAATGGAGGAAAACTAAACTGTAGGTATTTAGAATTGCGTATAAAGACAGTATGCTCAGCTACAGACAGGCGCTAAACACTGCTAGAGCTGAGCACCTGAGCAAACTCATAGAAAACAACAAAAACAATCCCAGGTTCCTTTTCAATACAGTAGCTAAATTAACAACAAATCAGGTATCTAAAATTTTATTCCATCATAGTTTAGTAGTGAGGACTTCATGAATTTCTTTACTGAAAAAATTGATAGTATTAGAAAAACAATTGTGGAGGTCCAACCTCTGACAGCATCTCCTGACACAATCTCACCTAAAACTCCACAACTACACGGCTTTACATGTATTGGACAGGAAGAGCTGTATGATGTTATTACCAAAGCTAAATCAACAACATGTCGGTTAGATCCTATTTCAACTAAACTATTGAAAGAAGTGTGACATACAGCTGGTGAGCCTCTTCTCAATATTATTAACTCCTCACTATCCTTAGGTCATGTCCCTAAACCCCTCAAGTTAGCAGTTATTAAGCCCCTCATTAAGAAACCTTATTTGGATCCAAACACACTATCAAATTACAGACCCATTTTAAATCTCCCATTTATGTCTAAGATTTTAGAAAAGATTGTCTCTGCCCAGTTATGTTCCTACTTACAAGAGAACATTATCTTTGAAGAGTTTCAGTTAGTTTTTAGGCCCCATCATAGGACAGAAACTGCTCTAGTTAAAATCACTAATGACCTGTTTTTTGCTTCAGACGAAGACTACATCTGTCTGTTAGTTTTGCTAGATCTTAGAGCTGCATTTGACACTATAGATCATGATCTTCTCCTGAATCACTTACAGAATTACATCAGCATTCAGGGACAGGCATTAAGCTGGTTTAAATCCTACCTGTCTGATCGGTACCATTTTGCAGACTTAAGTGGAGAGCTATCTAGATTAATGCAAGTAAATTATGGCGTTACTCCAGCCCCAGTCATGTCCCACCTTATGAAGATTGTGGACCTTTAAAGAAGTGGATGCCGACCCCGCAAACATCCCAAACCATTAAGAGACGTACCAGTGCCAATTGAATCCCACTTCATGTGGAGTTTGAACACTGGACCTCCATGAGTGTTTAAAGGCTCTGGCATGGAGTAGCTGGTGTTGGATCTATGATGATCACATATGTTGAGCTATTTTATGAGTTGCTCAGTAGCACCTAGTTTCATAACCACAAATGACTGTAAAAGACTGTAGAAAGAACATTACTCATAATCTTACATTTCATCAAGATTTATGATCACACTCTTGATGTCACCCAAATGAGGATGGGTTCCCCTTTTGAGTCTGGTCCCTTTTAAGGTTTCTTCCTAAGGGAGTTTTTCCTTGCCACAGTTGCCATGGCTGCTCATCAGGGATTAATGCACACCATTCACCTTAACTCTTAAAATTCTGTAAAGCTGCCTTAAAACAATGTCTGTTGTGGAAAGCGCTATAGAAATAAACTTGACTTGACTTAAATAATAAAAAAAAAGGTTCATAATAATTGATATAGATAAGATATGGGAGCCACTGTCAAAAAAGAGTGTGCTGAACTAAGAGGTGTTAATTAAGGTTGATATAACACAGTCATGCTATTTCTGGCTTGCTTGTGCAGCATAGTGATGATGTGTGGTTTGTGTAGTGTGGGTTCTGGATCCAGTTTTCATGACACAAAAACACATCCAATATTTTCTGTACAGTGTGAACTTTTACCTTGAATGCTGAATTGTATTTTACTGTTTTCACTCATCATCCTAGTGACAGCTCTCTGGGAAGTATATCAGGCTTTTTTTTAGGGTCTGCTATAGCTCAAAGAGATGCTTCTATCTTGTGTAAGACGTATCATCTTCAGCTTCTGATGAGTTTTGCAAAAGTATGCGTTCTAAAATAAAATTTGAAAGAAGGCACTTTTAATCTCAATGCTGGAAAGGATATTTTTTTTTTAGAAAATGCTCCTGTGTCACTGATGAAGAATGTTAATGAAAAAGAGTAATAGAACCTTGGATGGTTAATGTCAAAGGCAATTTAATGAGGTTGCTTAAATAAGGTCAGGTTCAGAATGTTAAAAGAATCAGAAGCTGGTCAGAAGCGGAGATGGCAAACCAGAGAATTACATTACTGTGATGGAAGTATTCTTATTATTTTGAAATAGTCGAGGAAAAGGAAAAAGAAATAATGGTTAAGTGTTGATTAAGTGTTGGTGAAAATCTCTTGTCAACTGCAAAAAATACCATAAAAAAAAAAAAATAAATAAACATCTGCATGCAAAGCACAGCACTACAGATGTGTGTGTGTGTGTGTGTATAATGTTGAATATATGCAACATTATGCAATGTTGCATATATGGAAATGGAGACAGAATATAGAAAACCTTTGCAGACTTTCCACCACTGCAGCTCTATTGACTGCTCAAAATAAAAGTTTTCCGTGAGACACATGTACGATGCCATCGCAGCGGAGAAAGAGAGTAAATTCACAGCTCATTTGCTCTTTGTGGGAAGATAAACTGCCACGATCACTGATAATAGCGCAAACTTTGTAAAAGAGTTCAGAATGTTTCAAGCTAAAAATGAAGCAGAGAATGATGTAAACGAGGACAAGGTCATATTTACAGAATTGCACGATGTTTTACGAGATGACAGTGAAAGGTATGTTCTTCCTCCACATAACCGGTGTGTAGCCCACACCCTTTATCTTATATACACAAACGTTAGTTACGTTTCTGACGGCGAAGGCAGATTGCAAAGCAGTGTACAGAAGTGCGACTGGAAAGTGTTCAGCCTTGTGGTCAAAATTTAGTCGATCATCTTATTGTTCTCAGAAGTTATTAAGCATTTTAAATGTTTAAGAAATGTCTTTTGCCCTAATATAACTGATTTCTTAATGGCAATTATCTATATTACACCTGTTACACCTGTAAGGCGTGAAAGAGATACAAGTAACGCAAAAGTAACGCAAAAGTAATATAACGCACTACTTTCCATAAAAAGTAACTAAGTAACGTAATTAGTTACTTTTTTGGGGAGTAACTCAATATTGTAATGCATTTCTTTCAAAATCGGCACAACCAGCAAGCATAAAACGATCATGCGGTGGAGCCGACACTAGCTTCTGAAAGGAGAAGGAAACGCGTCAGGGATGCAGGGAGTGTGACTTGAAGATGCAGCATCTCGTTCCCTCAGGAAACTAGGGTTACATACATAACCTAGAGACGGTCCTTTTCAGGAACACGAGCTGCTTTGCAAAGCTTTGGGAAAGAGGGTCCAATCATGCCACACTGACAAGTCCCTGTGTTTAGTGTGTAAGAGCACAGCCAGAGTGCAGGACAGAGGAAAGTGTCTCTAAGGTCAAGGTTATAGAACCTGACGAGGTAATTTTAAACACTTTGTGGTAATGATTTAGTATGAGTGGTACTGGATCATGTGTGTGTGCGAAGTGAGCTTCTCGTCTGGCTAAGCCAATTCAAGCTTGGGCACAACATAAGTTACTACCTCCATGAGCTCCTCATACAACACAGGCTGGGAGAAGTCTGTGTGCTTGCTAATCTCCATGCTCTCTCCCTCCTAAGAGGAAGGCATGCTTCTGCCCAGAGAGCAAGCGCTGGACTCAGCAGGTGAGGTGGGAGAAAAGGGCATGCTCATCTCCAAGCCCTCTGCCAGATCCGCCTGCGAGCCGCACAACATCTGACGCAGCCTGGCCTTAGCAACAGCGTTGCCAGAGCCGGTAGAGCATCCTCCTCAAAGAGCGCACTCCTGAAGCAGGGCATTCGCATAGACATGCGAAACACAATGTGTGCAGAATATGTGCCAAAAGTGCGCAGCATGTGCGCCGGATGTGCGCAGCCAGCTCCCTCGAGAACCTACTTTTTTTTTGGACATTTACCACTTATGGTATGTCCTGTTTATTTGGTTAATGGCTGATGGCTAGATAGATGGATAACACAACAATTGTCTAAATCTGAATTACACATTTATTTGCAGGAGATTAACAATATATCTAAATTGAATCTAAAACTATTGCCCAGTTTGAAAATTTTATTTTGCCTCCATAAACCAAGTAAAATTGCCAAGTATCTGTTGAATTGAATTGTGTTTTTGTTGTGCCTTCCACGTCCCCTGATCAAATGAATCAGGCAGCTAAACAATTTTTATATCTTGTAAAATTGTGATATTAGAATGGTTTATACTAGAATACAAAACTTTAGTTTAAATTATGAACACTTGGTAATGAAATCTTATTACAAGTTTTATGATCTTAAATCTTTCACATATATTAATCAAGCATATCCAAACTGGCACAAAGACAGAAGTGACATGGTATCTGAGCTAATGGAAGAGTTTGCTTACATTTTGACACTTGATGACGAAGATGATTTTCATCTCATTATTAGCATTGTTCATTATATTTAATTGCATTGCACTATTGAACAAACCTGGGTATGGTAAAGCATATTAGCTTTAATATATTATCACTGACACAGTGGGCTTGTCTTTTGTCAGGTTTGCTTTTTTTTTTTTTTGTGTGCGTGTTTTTCTGGGTTCTTTTGTTTTATTTATACATGCAAATGATCCAATCTGTCAGGGATTCACCCTGCCACGCCCCCCTCTGTAGCTGTCAGGGATTCACCCTGCCACGCCCCCGTCTGTAGCTGTCAGAGATCCACCCTGCCACGCCCCCCTCGATAGCAGTCACGCTGCTTCCCAAGATTACCGACAGCTGTGGCTCATGAAAGATCAGACTACATAAACTCACGTTCTTGAGTCACAGGCTGTCGGTCGTTATATTGTCAAGCTGGACAATCGCGTGGCTGCTCGACCGCCGGCTGTATATGCGAATTCCACTTCCGACTTGGATTACTCATTGCCGAAGGCTTTATGGATTATGCTTGGGACATTCGAACTCATAGCGGACAACGCGTATCGAGCGGATGTCTTTGTTTGTTGTTTTCAACGGCTTATGAGTGTTTTTGTGTTGTACGGTTGTTGAAATAAAAGGACAATGATCGGACTATATCGGCTTCCGCGTCTGCAGCCTGACAGAACGACCGACCTATACCGAACGCGGATTCGCCATTCCGCGATTCCGACCGCAACGGATCGGCAGCTGAACCCGGCTTCGGATTTCCTCCGGAAGCTCAGTGCCGCTTCTCGCGGTTCAGATCCACAGAAGCCGGATCATGAGAGCGCGGCTGCGCCACGCCCCTCAGAGAGCGCGAGGGGATTACCGGCTCGTTACTCGGGGAAAAAAGACGAATTGGGCGGATTTCTGCAAGGCATCGGCGAGTATGTGGCTGTTAACATTTCCCGGTTTCCTTCCGAACGAGCCAAGATTGCCCTCTGTATTTCCCTCCTGTCTGGAGAAGTTCTTGCCAAAGCCAGCTCACTATGGAGCGCCAAAGGGGGCAAATTCGGCTCACTCGCCGAATTCAGCGGGCTGCTTCTGGGGAAGTTGGGGATAGAGGTGGTGGATCTCCACTACAGTCCCCTTGAGGAGGAAGGTGCTCCATTCCAAGGTTCTCAAGAGCACGCGGCTCCGTGCCGGATCTCCCATGAGCCTGCAGCTCAGCCCCAATGTTTTGATGAGAGGGCTGCGCCGCCACAGAGTCTTCACGAGAGCGCCGCGCCGCCACGGAGTCTTCACGAGAGCGCCGCGCCGCCACGGAGTCTTCACGAGAGCGCCGCGCCGCCACGGAGTCTTCACGAGAGCGCCGCGCCGCCACGGAGTCTTCACGAGAGCGCCGCGCCGCCACGGAGTCTCCAGGAGCATGCTTTCCCGCCACAGAGTCTTCACGAGAGCGCCGCGCCGCCACAGAGTCTCCAGGAGCATGCTTTCCCGCCACAGAGTCTTCACGAGAGCGCCGCGCCGCCACAGAGTCGTCACGAGCTCCTCCCAGCTCCAGGTACCTCCAGAGAGCTCCTCCCAGCTCCAGGTCCCTCCAGAGAGCTCCTCCCAGCTCCAGGTCCCTCCAGAGAGCTCCGCCCAGCTCCAGGCTCCTCAAGAGGGCACGACTCCGCTCCAGGCTCCTCCCGAGAGCTCGTCTCCGCCTCCGAGCGACCCCACGAGCTCGTCTCCGCCTCCGAGCGACCCCACGAGCTCGTCTCCGCTTCAGTGTCCCAAAGAGAGCTCCACTGATGTCGTGGACCTCCAGGCGAGCCCTTCTCCGCTCGTGGATCTCCAGGCAGGCTTCACCTCATTTCCAGGCAGCTCAGTAGGCTCCGATCTGCTCCTAAGGGTCCCAAGGAGCGCCCCTACGCCCAGGGGTTTCCCTGTGCACTCACCCCGGCTCCAGGACTGCGAAAGGGAAGTTGAACCGCTGCCCCCGGGTTCCACCGACGGCGATGGCTCACCCCACAGTCCCGCAGAAGGCGACGGCTCGTCTCCAGCGCCCGCAGAAGGCGACGGCTCGTCTCCAGCGCCCGCAGAAGGCGACGGCTCGTCTCCAGCGCCCGCAGAAGGCGACGGCTCGTCTCCAGCGCCCGCAGAAGGCGACGGCTCGCCCCCGGGCCCGCAGAAGGCGACGGCTCGCCCCCGGGCCCGCAGAAGGCGACGGCTCGCCCCCGGGCACCGCAGAAGGCGACGGCCCGCCCCCGGGCACCGCAGAAGGCGACGGCCCGCCCCCGGGCACCGCAGAAGGCGACGTCTCGCCCCCGGGCACCGCAGAAGGCGACGTCTCGCCCCCGGGCACCGCAGAAGGCGACGTCTCGCCCCCGGGCACCGCAGAAGGCGACGTCTCGCCCCCGGGCTCCACAGAAGGCGACGTCTCGCCCCCGGGTCCTCTTCAGGGCGAAGGATCGCATCCAGGCTCCACGCAGGGCGAAGGATCGCATCCAGGCTCCACGCAGGGCGAAGGATCGCATCCAAGCTCCACGCAGGGCGAAGGATCGCATCCGGGCTCCACAGAAGGCGACGTCTCGCCCCCGGGCTCCACAGAAGGCGACGTCTCGCCCCCGGGCTCCACAGAAGGCGACGTCTCGCCTTCCGGGCTCCACAGAAGGCGACGTCTCACTCCCGGGCTCCACAGAAGGCGACGTCGGTCCTCCAGGTCCCTCTGACGGCGACGTCGGTCCTCCAGGTCCCTCTGACGGCGACGTCGGCCCTCCAGGTCCCTCTGACGGCGACGGCGGTCCTCCAGGTCCCTCTGACGGCGACGTCGGTCCTCCAGGTCCCTCAGAGGGTGGTACGACGTTCCTGGTCTCCGCCCGGGATGTCCTCCACTCCCCGGTCATTGTCATGGTTGGCGTCCAGTTCCGGTTCCCCGCCATGGAGGTCGCTCCGGCTCCAATCCCCGCCAGGGGCTTTACTCAGCCTCCCGTCAGCACCGAGGGCGTGGCTCCGTTCCGGATCCTCCTGCAAGGTGTTGTCCCATGCCGGCTCTCCGCAGAGGATGCTCACCAGGCCTCCGTTGCTCCCAGGCGTCTAAGGAGGCCTTCCTCGGAGTGCCCTGGCCCGCCTGGCATAGGTGGGTTTTGGGGCGTCAGGTGTCGCCCCTGGAGGGGGGGGTACTGTCAGGGATTCACCCTGCCACGCCCCCCTCTGTAGCTGTCAGGGATTCACCCTGCCACGCCCCCGTCTGTAGCTGTCAGAGATCCACCCTGCCACGCCCCCCTCGATAGCAGTCACGCTGCTTCCCAAGATTACCGACAGCTGTGGCTCATGAAAGATCAGACTACATAAACTCACATTCTTGAGTCACAGGCTGTCGGTCGTTATATTGTCAAGCTGGACAATCGCGTGGCTGCTCGACCGCCGGCTGTATATGCGAATTCCACTTCCGACTTGGATTACTCATTGCCGAAGGCTTTATGGATTATGCTTGGGACATTCGAACTCATAGCGGACAACGCGTATCGAGCGGATGTCTTTGTTTGTTGTTTTCAACGGCTTATGAGTGTTTTTGTGTTGTACGGTTGTTGAAATAAAAGGACAATGATCGGACTATATCGGCTTCCGCGTCTGCAGCCTGACACAATCAGCCAATCATGTGGCAGCAGCACAATGCAGAAATTCATACAGATTGAGAGCTTCAGTGAATGTTCACATGATACAATCATGGACCACCAAAATACATCTCTGAATGCACAACATACCAATCTTTGAGGCAAATAGGCTACAACAACAGAAGGACATACTGGTTTCCACTATTGTCAGGGAATAAAAGGAACCAAACCGGATACAATATGTGAAAAAAGGCCACCTGATGGTTCTGGTCAAAATATGGTTTTAGTCATAGTGACTTAAATAATGGTGCATGTCATTGTTGATTTCTCCGGTTGATCTCAAGAGCATACATCCTTGATTTTTAACTTTCATGAACACATTCATCTGTGGCTGATCCTTACAGATTTTTGAGCTGAAAGAAGCATTGTTTGAGTGTGGGAGTGAGATAATGGTACAGAGCCAGACTGCTTTATGAGGTGATACTGTTCTGAATGTCTGTCAGGGCTTTTCAAATGTTAAAGAAATGAGTTATGTTTAGCTCTGCGGTGAAACATGTGTCTTTATATTCTACTTATTGCTGGTTTGGGAGTAGCTTTCAGTGCTTTGGCTCTTGTTAAAATGTGATCACATGGCAAAGTGGAAATACAAAAAAAAAAACATAATTGCATAAACATATAATTGAAAATTATCATAAATAGAAGAAAAAAAAAAAGAAAAATCTTGAATCTTGAATAGAAGTGAATATATCTTTTATATGTATACATGTATATTTCTTTAGACCATTTAGCCTATTTTAAGATCTTTATTATTAACTCATTCCAAGCTTGAACTGTTCTTGTATATAAAAAAATAAGTGACAGAACACTCCTTAGATGTGCATCATTAGCCAATAAGAAATGTAATATGCAGCCAAATATTTAATCTTTACACACACAATATTATCAGCCACCTAGACATCAGTAAGTTAATGCTGGGCAACAATAAAAGTCTGTGTTACAGAGCGTTGGCAGAACAGACGGGCCTCAGTGCCAAGTATCTGCAGTCACATCCTGCCACGGCTGTTGCGAAAGTATGACAAATTAAGAAAAGTCTGCAAAGACTAAGAGTGCACAACTGAAAATACAGCCAGTGAAACATATATATATGAGTAAAACCATTTAAATGTTAGCAGATATGTTAATGTGGTTTGGCAGTTTAGTGGCTGCAGATGATGTTTGTTACCTTGAATAGTCTCCCAGATGATGTGGCTGTGTCTCTGGTTCTGTTCAACTATCTGCTTTCCTCTCATGAGACTGCTTTCAGTACATTTTAGAATGATTTACTGCACAAAGCTCATTTTTCTTTTTGCCAATGCTTATCAGAATTTAACATAGTCACCACTAACATTCTTTCAGAAGCTTACAAACAGACACACATGCACACACACACACATGCACGCACACACATTACAGGATTGTGAGTGAAGACTAATAAATGCAGTACGCTGTGTTCAATGACAGGATTAGATTGCCAGGCAGAAGCTGTTTGAAGGAAGTGACACACACACACACACACACACACACACACACACACACACACACACACACACACACAAACACACACACAAACACACACACACACACACACACACACACACACACACACACACACACACACACACACACACACACACACACTACTCTGATACATAGGAAGCATTGTGAGGACAAGCAACAAGTCTGTACTGACAGACACAAGGCTGTGTTTCCCAACAGGAAGGTGAGTAACTAACTGTTACATAAGCACCTTAAATATTTTTTTCAATCTGATCCATTTCTTTGCATCACTGCAAGATAATTAGGTCATTTTCCGGGAAGGCCCCAAAGATTTTCTTTTGAGATGAGATTTCACACATAATCAGAAATGCTAAATTATGTAAATTGTATGGAACATGAAAAAGATTGAAAAGCTAGAATTAAATTAAAAAGAATTTGTTTAAATTTAGTAAAAATATACATTTTCACAAGGTAATAAAAAATCCATAAGTTTAGTGTTTTGGAATGAGAATGCAGAAGAAAATCATTTAGTAATGTGTTGATTTTTTTAAAAATTTTTTATCATTTGCATAAAAAGGTTGTGAGAAGGATGTGATTGGAGGCCCTCTTGTGGTGTAGAAACTGCACTTAATTACTTAACTTAATTATGTAAGGACTTTTTTGGACTTCATATATAGTCAATTCGAAATAGAAATGTAAAAAACATTATAATTTGTTAGCTTATTGCATTTATTATATTAAATTATATTAAATTATATTATATTATATTATATTATATTATATTATATTATATTATATTATATTATATTATATTATATATTTGTTTTATATCTAATTACATAAGATACCTTTACCTGGGTAACAGTTTAATTGTAATAGCTATAATGTTGGAAACTGTCATTTTTATTTATTTAATTAGAATATTTAATTCCTTAAATGAAATCCTAGAGATTTATTTCCTTGTTGATATATTTCTTGTTCAGGTGTTTTTTTTTTTATAAAATAGCAAAATGTTAACTATGTTTATTCCATAGAAAATAATTAGACTGGCCATTTAACAGGTTTAGGACACCAACATGTGCTTATAATATTTGATATGCAGAGGAAATGGGAAATGAACCTAATAGGATATAAAACACTTGAAATCATGAATGCAGCTGTTAATCTTCCTTTAAGTGTAGTGAAGCAATGCATTACTCAAACATTGTTCAAGAACGTTCCTTTTTGAAATTACATTTCAACCCTTCCCTCTAATGTCACCACCAGCCATCCCTGGCTAAAAGTGCTGAGATCAGACTGAAAATATGGGTTATATTCATTTACAATTAGAAATAACTTAATGTTTTATTTAATTTAGGTCTCTTTTTAAATGTATTCTGTGCATGGTGTAACTGCTTTATACAAAAGTTCCTATTTTCCTCAGCATTCTTTTTTCTATTAAACCATGTGTTCAGATGATGGTTTGATTTAAAATGGATCAAAAGATTTTGTAAAAACTTGTGGAGTCCATGCTGGCTCGAGTGCATGCTGTCATTAAATGAAAAAAAGTCGACAAGCATTTTTCATTTGCTTTCATAATTTGAAAGAGGAATTTTACAATGCATTCCAAACTGTAGTTCAAACTATAAACATTTAATAATCATAATCATAATAATAATAATAATAATAATAATAATAATCATAATAATAATAATAATTATAGTCTTCGCTCGTGACAAGTATGACAGGCACCACATTTTTTTATGTTTATTGAAGATATGAGCCAAAAAAGGTCACAGCATGTCAAGCATATTGAGATTCCTCTCATGAATGTCAGGGTGAACAGTAGGTGAATGAACTGGAGAATTTGACATGCAGTCAGTGACCCAGCTCTTGGCATGCTGAATATGATTAATGGTCCTGGAGACAGACAAAATATTTCACTCTGTTTTCTTAATCCCCTTATGCTTATCTAATCCTTACAAACATATGCCTGGTTTCGAGCCTTGGTGTGCAAAATGTAAAAGTGTACTAGTCATATTGTGTTCGTGTGTGTGTGTGTGTGTGTGTGTGTGTGTGTTTATGACACAATAAAAGACCAAGCCACCACTGTTTCATGTCATATTAATTTTGGTGCTACTTTAGTTCCAGATTAGCTATTTTTACATATTATGTCTGATTTCTTTAGAATGGACGATGAGCCTACAGTTAAAAAAAACATTATTTTCTCTTAATATTTCTTGTTTGAATTAAATTGAATGTAAGTGTACAAAAAGAAAGCCAAACCAGATGCATACAGACACAACAGCTGCAGCAGTTGTGTAGCCACAGGGATTTTGGCAGACAGTGTGTAATAAATGAGCAGCAGGGGGAAAATATTTGTTTCTCGTGTCAGCCTTAAGATGAATACTTAAAACTAGACTGTTTATGTGCTAATTATTTACCCAAAGTTTTACTCTAACTTAGTCTGCCAACCTAATTTTGGTTATACAGTATGTTCATTCAAAATTTTGTGTTCATTCAGAATTTAATTGCTGCAATGTATTTGAATAAAGAGCCTTTTGAATGTATATACATTTCAAAACATTTACAAATTGTAGACAAATCTTTTAATATACAGTATGTTACCATTTACTCTTAGCAGTGAGTACTATTTTTCTATCTATTAATCTAATATGTGTAGTGTTAAAACAAAAGAAAAAAGTAATTTTCTCTTAAAATTCTTAAAGACACTTTCACTTTATGGTACAGAGGCTATTATGATACCAATTCCACAAAGTTGGGAAAACAGAATGCAATGATTTGCAAATCTCATAAAACCACAATTTGTTTAACAAAGAAAATGTACCAATTAAAGGAAAAAAGGAAATGGTAAATTTGATGGCCATAACACGTTTAAAAAAAAGTTGGGTCGGGTGACCAAAATGCTGGAAAAGTAAGTGTTACTAAAAAGAAACAGCTGGTTGAACATTTTTCAACTAACTATGTTAATTGGCAACAGGTCAGTAACATGACTGGGATCAACACAGTATCTTTGAGATTCTCAGAAGTAAGGATGGGCAGAGGTTATGATATAATATCATAAAAAAAGAAAATCCCATATGTAAAGATGAACCAGAAATGGCACCACTATATCTGGGCCCAAGCTTAATCCAAAATGTTTATTCATTTTGGAAAGCTATGGATGCCCAGTCCTGTGGACTAAAGAGGAGAGGGACTATCTGGCTTATCAGTAGTCTGGCTTATCAATGCTTAGTTTGAAAACCTTCATCTCTGATGGTATGGCAGTGAATTACTCCCTATCAAATGGGCAGCTTGCACATCTGGAAAGGTATGAAGTGATAAAAGCTGTATACAAGTTTTAGATCCACAAATGCGTCTATCAATTTAATGTCTTTTTAAGAGAATGCCTGCATATTTCATCAAGACATTGCTTTAGCATGCTTAAGCATTGCCTATGCAGACTATGCATACTATGCATGGCTGCATAGTAGAAAAGAACTTACTATTTGGTACATTATAAAACCAAAAATACAACAAAGAAGACCTAGAAGATTCTAGCTGTTGGGCAGTTAAAATCCTGTATCAGACTCAAATGGGTCAACATTCCTCTCCCAAAACTCCAGCAGCTGGTCTCTTCAGTTCCCAGATGTATCAAAATTGTTACAAGAAGAAAGGATGCTACACAGTGGTAAACATGGCCTTTTTTTTTTTTTTTTAGGTGTTACAGACATCAAATGAAAAATTGCTTTTAATTTACTTAGAAAGGTATTTTCCTCATTTTTAAAACCTGAGTTTTATTGTGATAAAAATATATTTTTATGAGAATTAAAAATTTGTTTTTTTTTTTTATTTACATAAAAATTTTTAATTAGGATTGTTATATTCGGTCTAAAATAGAATGCTGCTCCAATTAATATGGTGTAATTATGGTCACAAGTCCTAGGTTGGGATTGTATATGCATTCTCTACAATTTTAAGAAAGCTGATCAAACCTCTTTGATTTTACTGCAAAAGACACAAACTGACTCACTGTAAATCAAAGTGATTTCTGTGCCAAATATCTGTCCAAACATTAGCCTGATCTTAGTTCCCTGATTCCCCATGTTGAAAATTTAAGATTAATATCTCATTGTTTGAATTTATATTTTTATTCTGTCGAAAAAACATCAGAATGTTTAAGATACCACATTTTACTTTTAGTTGTTTCCATAAGTAAATAAAAAATGTTTGGTTCAGCTCTATTTAAAAACATGCACAACATTTATGGTCCACACTTGAGCAATTGTTATTTCCAAAACAGCTTAATGTAAGACCATCAGCACCAAACCTTTGAACTAGACTGATGTTCCTTCACCATGTAAACACAACGAAAGACAAATGACAGTTTTTGATGCGGATAAGTAGAAAAAAAAACAGAAGTATATTTTCAACTCCTTTTCTTTTGCCTCTGGCTGTTTAGAGATGAGGTCCAGAGGTCTGTTACAGACAAAACATGGACTTGTTCATAAAGAGTTTCACGAGTATTATTTTTCACACAAGAAAGAGTCTTGGCTCTGTGTTTCAATGTAGTCCACTGATAAAAATTATATTAATTTTTTATTTTGGGGGGTTTATATTGATAGCAAGAGTAAAAAAACATTATAATTTATATACGAGCTATCATGGTACAAAGACAATGATTTAAATCACGTTTTTCTGAGCCATATGTACACTTTGATGTATGACTTATTGAAGATTCTTTAAAGGATTTGTGCCATGTAGAATTATGTTTTGGTTTATATGCATTCCTGATTCTCACGTCCCTTAAGAGATTTGTGTTGTGAGTGGTTTGTGTTATATTCCCGGCAAGCTAGTTTATAAACTGTTCTGCAGTGGAAGATAAAGAAGCAGCAGGTCATCTGTTTAATTAGCAGTGTTTACTCTTCCCAGAAGACGCATCTGCAAATGATTTCAGTTCTCCTGGAGTGG
The DNA here is from genome assembly GCF_946808225.1 of Silurus aristotelis. Classification (NCBI taxonomy): domain Eukaryota; kingdom Metazoa; phylum Chordata; class Actinopteri; order Siluriformes; family Siluridae; genus Silurus; species Silurus aristotelis. Next base: position 10,352,569 of record NC_139592.1, on the reverse strand, counting down.
CGAGAGAGAGCACGAAGGCACTATGAAAGCCAGAAGGCAAGTCTTTGAGTACACATTATTGTGCATTTATTCACTGAATTGCAAGCAGTCCAGAATGAGTAGTGTAATCGGAAACCAGAAAAGTCAAACTGACGGACAAAGACGATGCTGATTTTGTGCAGAAATAAATGAGGAACACAGACGTTAAAAGGTAGGGGCACTTGAACAAGGGCGACTGGATGAAACTGGAAGTGCTTGAAAATCCTGAGAGTTGGGGATCCTAAAAGCGGTAGTTGTGACAAATATTTCAGAGAACATTGAGTGCAATCAAATAACTTTTGGAGGATGTGTCTTCAAGAACGTATACTGTATGTAATAATTGCAGTAACAGTAACAAAGAATTATTACTTAATCACATTTTTTTAAGAATCTATATTTTATTTACATTTTTGGAAATTTTTACTTCACTATGTTAATATATATATATATATATATATATATATATATATATATATATATATATATATATATATATATATATATATATATATATATATATATATATACATAATTTTTTTTTGTTTTTACAAGCAACATGCCATTTGTTACTAATTTAAAGTGAATGAATAAATTAAAGATAAATAAAAAGGACCTGAGTACTAATGAAGTGTGTTCTCTCACTGTGTGCCTGTAACAATAGAATATTCTCTTCTCTAAAAAGTATATTGTGCAGAAGAATGAAACACTGTATTGTCTTTTTTCCTTTTCTCTAAAGGGAACATAAAAAAGGAGCGTGTTTACTTCAGCTGGAGTATTATTTAAGTGGTACTTTTACAAATACAGCAATGTTCTTCATCTACCACTGCATAATGATACCATTCAAAGAGACACCCATTACCCCATGTTCTGCAGACAAACCCTTTCCCTCTAGGTAATAAAGAAGTCTTTAACTGTAACCACTCATACACGTTGCTTATTGTTTTTGTTCTTCTTAAAGCATAATATTATTTCAAAAGAGATAAAGAGAGTCTAAAACTGCTTATGGAAGTGCAATGGGTTGAGCAGTTTTGTGTTTTATATTCCTAGAGGCCCTGAAAGTTTGTGTTGTAATGATATTGAGTCTGATGTCACACATACCGCATTACATAAGCCACACTTCCTGAACAACTTTCATCTCACCCATCTTTCTCCCTCAGCAGCACCCACTTCAAATATTTAGCTCACTAAAGAGCAGGATGAGGTGCTGAAAGAGTAACAAAGTAATAAAAGAAAATATGATGATACAACTATATGTATTGACATGCATATAAGGATGGAGCCAAGCAAAAAGGTTTTTGAAGGTTGTGAATCTGAATTTGGTCTTTTTTCTAAAGTCCACTCTGTACATGTGGGACCAGTTTTGAGGTTTGTGAAACTGCACGAGTCTCAGCCTTGTTTTATGTGAGCTGGTGTTAACAGACAGTGCAAGGCCTTGTTAGAAATGGGTTTAGAGTTTCTTTTAAAGAATATGGAAAGTTCCCATATCATCCTCTAGGCAGGATTCCAGTGAGGAGACTAAACAGGACATCTGCAGTAGATTATCAATATGTAGCGATATGCTTCAGAGAGTTAGCATCATACTGGAATTGTATTGGTCATTTATTGAAAACCATGCAATCTTTTAGAGTTTTCATGTTTTATTTGAAAGATGATTCCTTTCTTAATGTCTCCAAAATGTTCTGCTTTCATGCCATTTCAAAGGTTTAAATGTTACCCTTTGATCAGATATTTTCTTATTTATGGCCAAGTCAGCACCCAGATTAAAAACAGTGTGATGTGGTATTAGTCATAATACATTGTATTAATTTTAGTCATAAGTTCTCTGGCTGTCTACCTGCTTCTTGAGAAATCTGTGAGAAAGTGCCAAGGACACATTTAAGAAAGTAATCAAGCTGTTTGCTATATATCTATTTTCTACTTAATAAATGTCACCTGCTTATATATAAATATTCTTTAAACATGATTCCTCCTCGAATAGCCCACAAACAACAAGTATACAGTAAATATAACTGACTGATCAGATTTACAGTACAGTAAATAATGCTCAATGCCATTATAAACACTGTAAAACATCCTTATGTGAAATTGCTAAATATATCATCAAAATTTGCCTACTGTCTCAGTGTTCCATCAGGAGAAACATATGCAAGGGATTCAGATGGGACTTCCATATGACAATTTTTTTAATTATTAGTATGGTATTAAGTACACATTTTTTTGTATGTTGAATGAATATTGATGCTGTTTTGATGCACCACTGCCAAGTAATCAGTGGATGCTTGTTCAAATAAAGGAATTCAGTTAAGTTAGTATTTTCATCAAGGAAGTCTATTTGGAAGTTATATTAAAATATATGTATTATGAAATAGATTAATTATTATTATTATTATTAGTAATTTGATTCCACATATTGACATAGATTCTTAAAAAACAGGAAGTCAGAGTGACGTCGTTCTTACGCACAGGGAAAAAGTGAATATGTGTAGAGCCAAAAAAACATCAACAAGGAATGTTTGCTGCCAACAAACTAAGTACAAGACCCATGGGGCTCTGTATTTAATTAGAAAAACACTAAGCTGTCATCTTCATAAACAATTTTTAATGTGTTCATGAAATTAAATAAATATGAAACAGAGAAAAGGATATTTTGTATATTACATTTTTTTTTCAGATTGTACTATCATATTTGTGCACCTTACACAAACAAACAGAGATTTGTTTCATGCTGAAACAAATCTTAGTTCCAGTGAATAGAATGCATAATACTACAATATGTACAAAGACATTTTATACAGTTGGGTGTGATGGTCAGGTGTCTGCATTAAACTTAAATTATATTCATTTTTTTTTTCTGATTGCACATTTATTATTTTTTAACATATTTTGGATACAATGTAATGATCTAATTATTCAGGGACACCAGCCCAAAAATTTACATCATTTATGATTTTGGAGTAGTGGAATGCAATGATTGGTTGTGATAAAAACAGCTGGATGCTGGATTTTGAAAATATTCTGCAGTAAAGCACAGTAACCATAGCATAAGATAAACATTATAAACACAAAAGTATAATACATTCCAAAATTATTGTCTAATCTTTACAATGAAAATTATTTTCACTGTTGGCCAAAACGTTGGCCCTTGTCAGCAGGAGCCTTCTTTTTTTAGAGCACTAAACTTTCTGCTACTTTGAGCATGTTTTTGGACAAAATATGCCAGCTAGCGAGAGACATTAGTCCTTCTCTAAGGTTTACACATGGTCAAAGCCTCAACCCACACCCCAAACTAAAATATGGATTTTAAAATGACCTTTACTTTCTACCTCTAGCTTATTTTGTGGAGCTCCTATGTATAATGTGCAACAGTTAGCAAATCTATTACAATTATATTGGCAGTGATAAACATCACAAACATACAGTAATATCATGTAGGGGCAATAATACTGTTAAATCACACAAGTTAAACATTCTTCCACACATACTCCATACTTTTCTTTATTTGATCTGATCTTTTTAATCTGTCACAGGCCGGGGTGGCCTTCCCTCCCCTTCACAACGTACCACCTCGAGGAGTTACCCAGAGACACCAACAGACCAGACAAGGTAATTAATATCAAAAACTTGTATTTTATTTAGTTTAAATAAGTCCAATCTCAAACTAAAATCCACCGACTGATCCTCCTCTCTCTTCTACCGGGTGGCGTGAGAAGTTCGCACAACGATCCCTCTTCGGACGGACAGAAGCAAACGCTGGAGCAGACACTGGTAAGGGTTCAGACAACAGTTCCTCTTCAGCCGGAAGTAAGTAATGGAACAAGCACCGATAAGGATTTGCACAGCAACTCCTCTTCGGCCAAAGATGAGTAATGGAGCAGACACAGGTAAGGATCCGCACAGCGGCTCCTCTTCAACCGGAGATAGGGGTTGCGGCAGGCACTGGTAGGAAATTGACAACAAGGGAAAGGGTTGCTCTTCTCACAGGACAGCATCAATCATTCGAGTGTCACCTCTTTTTGGGAGGTTCTACAAGCTGACGGCCCTTCTACAAGCCGACGGCCGTTGAAATACAGCGACGGACAGTAACTTCCTCACAGAACAGTGATGGCCGTCTCACTGGCAGAGGACAATTTCTCTACGTGCACAGGACAACCGTGGTGAGTTCAGGATTTGACAATCAACAACTAGATCTTCTTACCACAGAGCAGTAGGGGCAGCATCCAATGGCAGAGGACAGTTTCTCCATGTTCACAGAACAACCGTGGTAAATACAGGATTTGACAATCAACAACTAGATTTCCTTACCACAGGGCAGTGATGGCAGCATTCAGTGGCAGAGGGCAGTTTCTCTATGTTCACAGAACTACAGTGGTGAGTACAGGTTTCAACAGTCAACAGCTGGGTCTTCTTTCCACAGGACAGTAGTGGCAGCATTCAATGGCGAAGGACAGTTTCTCTAGGTTCACAGAACAACAGTGGTGAGTACAGGATTTGACAATCAATAACTAGATCTTCTTACCACAGAGCAGTGATGGCAGCATTCAATGGCGAAGGACAGTTTCTCTAGGTTCACAGAACAACAGTGATGAGTACAGTATTCGACAGTCAACCACTGGGTCTTCTTACCACAGAACAGCGATGCATAGATCTCTCATAAATCCTCTTCAACTCAGACAGAATAGAGCTGCATTCCTGTACAGCATATGCTCAGCACACAGCAGTTAATTAATTTCAGTTTGACCTTCAGAGCCCACAAGTAGCCAACTGGGGAACGGGCAGACACAAAATTACAGTTTCCACACCAGTGCACAATTCAGTCACTTCAAATGATCACACGTGTTTACTTCACATTAGGCACTGCAACTCACATCAACTCACAGTGAATAGGGTCTCTTCTCGTGGTCCCGGCCGACTCTCTCCGCTCAACTGACAAACTGTACATCCAAGCTGTGTAGGTGGTTGACTATGGAAACACAACTGACATTGAAAGACTTCAAAACAAAACTCACTGAACGCAGGGGCGGCTTCACCACATCATAGCGGGTAGCGGGCACTACAGGTATTAACTTCCTAATAGGACTGGCAGATAACACTTATCTGTTCGATGAGATAACGCAGTTCAATCATACCACTGCTCTCCAGCTCTTCCTTATCTGCATACAGTCTTTCCCGTCCTTTAACGATCTGCCCTCTCGTGTACTGCTCGACGGGATCAACAACCAAAGATTTCCTCCAGTCTGCATCAACCCCAAAGATTTCGCTCCAAAGTTTTCTTTTTCTGCTGCACATTAACCGGATCCTTTTATAATCCCCCTCACAAATCCATATCCCTCGTGGCACAATCTCTGCTCATTGCCCAGCTGCCACTCATTCCCTCATTAGCAAGCTCCGTCAGCCTGTTTACACGGAAAAAACCCGGAACTGTTCTGGTGTTACATTAAACTCGCTCCCACCGGAAACAAGAATGGGGAGGAACAGTTCCGCTTATTCGTCACCCCGTGACATCCTCCCCCACCAATCCGTTCTAGTCCCTAGAACGAGGCCCAGGGACCCAGTCTCCATATCTCACAGGGGGCTGCCCTCTGTTGTCCCGTTGGGAACGTCTTGGTGGCGAGGCGGGGTCTTCCCCTCTTGGTTCGACGTTCAGGCCCCTTGGAACCACTGCCCAACCTACTAAGGGTGGCCTAGGTGCCACCGGGACAGTCGGAGCTTCTACCATAGGCTTTGGATAGTTCGGACAGGGGCGGATTAAATTCCGATGTATCACCCGCTCCGGGCCTGACTTTCCCTCAGGGCGGATGGTATAAACCGGCTGGTCAGGACGTTGTTGACTTTGTACCACATAAGGCAGGGCCTCCCACCGATCACTCAGTTTGCCCTTTCCTTGGCGTCGATTGTCCCGTACCAAAACTCTCTCCCCGTGCAATAACAGAGCCTCTCGGGCCGTCCGGTCATACAGCCGCTTGTTCTTAGCAGAGGCTATGTTGATTCGATCAGTGACCCGTTCGTACGCTGAGTGGAGTCGCTGATGATGTCTGCCTACCCAATCCGTCAGACTCATATCTTCTCCAACCCCAGCCGTTCAAAAGTAGTAGATCTGTGGGGAGACGCACATGTCTCCCAAACATCAGGTACGTTGGAGCATAACCAGTGGTGCTGTGCACACTATTGTTATAGGCCTGTACCAGCGCGGGAAGACTATCGACCCAATTACTCTGACGATCCGTATCCAACGTCCCCAATAGGCCCAGCAACGTCTGGTTGAACCGCTCACACCCTCCGTTTCCCTGGGGGTGATATGGCGTGGTATGCGTCTTTTTTACACCCATAGAGCTGGCACAACTCCCGTACAACCTTAGATTCAAAGTTTGGCCCTTGATCCGAGTGAAGAGTCTCTGGACACCCAAACGGCTGGAATACGATCTTCCACAGGGCATTTGCAGTAGTGGCGGCAGTCTGGTCTAAGGTAGGAATGGCCCAAGCATATTTTGTGAACAGGTAAGTTACCACTAGAATGTTCTGGAAGCGATCCATCGGTCGACCCAACGTCAAGTAATCCATGGCCACAATGTGCAAAGGGGCCCTGGCTCGTATGGGGACCAATGGGGCTTGCACCCCTTTCCTCGTCTTGAAGAGCATGCAGCGTGGGCATTTCTGGATGAACAAGTTCACAGACGCCTCCATCCCTGGCCAATAGAAATTTCTCCGCAACAAAGACACCGTCCTCTCTTTCCCTTGATGTCCTAACTGGGTATGGTAAGCCCGTAAAAGGGCTTGAACCTGCCCTTCAGGTACCACCACCTGGCCTACAGTTTCACCCAGCACGGGGTCTCGGATGGATCGGCAAACCACCCCCTCTCTCAGATAGAGCCTCTCCCACTGCCCAAGGAGTTTCTTCACTACCCATGTCTGGGCTCGATGCTCCACCACCTCCGGCCATAACCCCTGCGTTAGCCAGGACCGTATCTTCATCAACTCAGCATCTCCCTCCTGCCTTTCCTTCCACCGCTGCGGATCCCAGCCCCAACTAACGGGGACTGTCTCTTGCTGGAGCCCAGGTGGTTCCACACATCCCACCATAAGCCCTTCTTCACACTTCTCCAGCGGCTCCAACGGACAACTTTCGGCCTCTAGGAGTCTAGACAACACATCAGCATTAATGTGCTCCCGGCCCGGTCGATACTGGAGTTGGTAGTCATAATTAGCCAGTTGCGCTACCCACCGTTGTTCAACTGCCCCCAACTTAGCTGTTCGTAAGTGGACCAAAGGGTTGTTATCAGTTATTACGAGTACCTTGGCTCCCCACAGGTAATCCTTAAATTTCTCGCTCATGGCCCACTTCATAGCCAACAACTCAAGTTTAAATGAATTGTAATTGGAATCATTTCGTTCGGCGGGGTGAAGACTTCGGCTTGCGTAGGCGATGACCCGCTCCACTCCCTGTTGCCGCTGGGCCAATACTGCTCCCAGGCCAAGGTTACTAGTATCGGTGTACAGAACAAAAGGCTGGGTAAAGTCTGCATATGCCAAGATCGGAGCCTGTAATAGCTTCTGCTTGAGCCTCTGAAAGGCCACGTCACATGTGGAATCCCAAGCAACAGGAGGGGACCCACGACCGCGGGGACGGCCTGAACCCGCCAGAAGCTGATTTAACGGTTTGGCGATCTTGGAGAAGTCTTTAATAAATCGCCAATAATATCCTACAAAGCCCAGGAAGGATCTCACTTGCTGCACTGTCTTAGGCGCACTCCATCCTTGGACAGCTGATACTTTTTCGGGGTCCACAAAGACTCCAGAAGCACCCACGCAGTGGCCCAGAAATTTCACTTCCTTGCGAAACAGTTGGCATTTGTCCGGCTGTAGCTTCAGTCCGTACTTCTCCATCGCCTGGAACACCTGTTCTAAATGTTGGAGATGGGATTCAAAGTCCGGGGAGTACACAATGACATCGTCTAGGTATACTAACGTAGTGTCCACCAGCTGGCCGCCCAGACACCGCTGCATCAGTCGTTGGAAAGTGGCTGGGGCGTTGCAAAGGCCAAAGGGCATCCGGTCCCACTCAAAGAGCCCAAAGGGAGTTGTAAACGCGGTCTTTTCTCTATCTCCCTCCTCCACCTGCACCTGCCAATACCCGCTGGCCAGATCTAAGGTGGAATACCAGGCGGCTTGAGTCAGGCTGGTGAGGGAATCCTTGATCCGCGGCAGCGGAAAGGCATCCTTCTTGGTCACTTTGTTCAGTCTACGGTAATCTACACAGAACCTCCAAGCTCCGGTCTTCTTTCGTACCAAGACGATAGGGGCCGCCCAAGGGCTGCTACTCTCACAAATGATCCCCTTCTTTAGCATCCCCCGCAACAGGGTACGAACCTCAGAGTAAAGAGTGGGTGGCACCGGACGATATCTTTCTCTGCTTGGTGTAGCAGCACCAGTAGGAATCTGATGTTTCACAGCGTCAGTACGGCCATAGTCTTTATCGTGTGTATAGAATAGGTGCTGCCACTTCGCCAAGAGTGCCTGAAGCTGTTGCGTCTGCCTCTCTTCCAGACCCTCTCCCCGCAGGGATTCCCCTAAAAGATAGCCCGGCATACCCTCCCTCGAGGAGTCCATGGGCTGATCCACTCGCGTCAGGGCCACCTCGACCACTGTAGAGCTCACTTGACAGAAGTTAACTCCTCCACTATCCCTCACTTGCTGGGGGCCACTCGGGCCAATCGTTGATGGCGATACAAGTTAACCGGATAAGGATGTACATTCCGTATCCTCACGACGACTCGGCCCCGCCGAACAGCGGCCAAACCTCGAGCCACCTCCACCACTTGACAATCCAAATGGGGCTCCACGAGCACCCAATCTTCTGGTCCAAACGTCCGAGCGGGCAACCGAGCCCCAAAAAGGGCTCGATGCATCCCCAAACAAGGGTCCCGGACGACCACAACTCCTTTCTGTGGTACCGTAATCCCATGAATCTCCAAGTCCGTGACCAGGTATCCAACATAAGGAATGTCTAGACCGTTTGCTCCTCGCAAGGTGAGCCAAGGGGCCTCTGCCTCCTGTAAACATTGAGCATTGAACAGTTCTTTAGACAAACTCTCGGAGAATAGAGTAACTTGGGACCCGGTATCCACTAGACATCGGACCTTGACACCGTTCACCTGAATCTCCACAGTGGGGCAGCGTCCAACTAAGTGGTCTCTAGGGACAGTGGACAAAGAAGAGTCAATCAAAGGGGTCCTGACCACTTGACCCACAGTGGCCGGTAACTCTAAAAACCCCCCTGCGAACCCCGGCGAGAACCGCACTGGCGACTATAGTGTCCCGGCTCTCCACAGCCATTACAAATCGGCCGACCCTGCGCGTCCCATTGGAATCTGGGGCCAGCAGACCGAATTGGACGCCTTCCTGGGTCTCGACTCCCGTCCGAGTAAGAACGCTCTCGAAGCAAGGGCAGCGGATTTGGCCGCTCCCGGCAAAACTCCTCCAGAAAGGTTTTGGACAACTCTGTCATTTGTTCCCGCACCTCCTTCATGAGTTCTGCACGTAGGGCCTGTTTCCAATCGGACGGCCCAGGAAGAGTGGAATCGATCGTTCGACTGGCGGCCATACAAACGGAGGGGTCCGCCGTCTCCGCATGATCCGTCTCCAAATCCGGGCCCTCCCGGAGACCCAGGAGAAATTGGTCTCGCAACAAGGTCTCTTCACCACCCAGGCCATGGTCACGCCTCTCTTTCAGCCTAGTAAACTGCTCCCGCAATCATAGAGCAAAGGCCCGTAAGGTTTGCTTGGGTCCTTGTTTGCAGTTAAAGAACTGAGTCCGGAGGACCACCACTGGAGTGGCATCACCATACTGCCCGGTCAAGAAGTTATACACAGCTTGTGTCGTAGCTCGAGTCGCTTCTGGTGCGGCCTGTACTTCTCTCCTGGCTTCTCCTTCCAGTGAATTCAAAACGAACTGTAACCTCTGTGGGGCACTCAATCCCTGGAGTCCCGCCAGATACTCAACCTGAGCCTTCCACTCCGATAAGCTCAATTCCAACCCGGGTCCTCCATATCGTTGGGCCCAAGGGGCTCCCATAAAGATGGGCATAACTTGGGGCCGGGCCGCAGGCAATTCTTCGTCTGCCATAAGGGATCTCTGGTCGCTTAACTCGAGGTGGAAATCCTGCCGACTACGCCAAATCTGTCACAGGCCGGGGTGGCCTTCCCTCCCCTTCACAACGTACCACCTCGAGGAGTTACCCAGAGACACCAACAGACCAGACAAGGTAATTAATATCAAAAACTTGTATTTTATTTAGTTAAAATAAGTCCAATCTCAAACTTAAATCCACCGACTGATCCTCCTCTCTCTTCTACAGGGTGGCGTGGGAAGTTCGCACAACGATCCCTCTTCAGACGGACAGAAGCAAAAGATGGAGCAGACACTGGTAAGGGTTCAGACAACAGTTCCTCTTCGGCCTGAAGTAAGTAATGGAACAAGCACCGATAAGGATTCGCACAGCGATTCCTCTTCGGCCAAAGATGAGTAATGGAGCAGACACAGGTAAGGATCCGCCCAGCGGCTCCTCTTCAACCGGAGATAGGGGTTGCGGCAGGCACTAGTAGGAAATTGACAACAAGGGAAAGGGTTACTCTTCTCACAGGACAGCATCAATCATTTGAGTGTCACCTCTTTTTGGGATAGGGGGGAAGGATCGGGCAGGGGATCATCTGCAATACAATAGTCCGTCGTTGATAGCAACCGGGGAGCTCTCTCGTTCCCTCCACGGGACGCACCCGCTAGCTGGGGGCCACTCCCCTTCCACAAGCCGACGGCGTTGAAATACAGCGACGAACAGTAACTTCCTCACAGAACAGTGATGGCCGCCTCCACTGGCAGAGGACAATTTCTCTACATTCACAGGACAACCGTGGTGAGTACAGGATTTAACAATCAACAACTAGATTTTCTTACCACAGAGCAGTAGTGGCAGCATCCAATGGCAGAGGACAGTTTCTCTATGTTTACAGAACAACCGTGGTAAATACAGGATTTGACAATCAACAACTAGATTTTCTTACCACAGGGCAGTGATGGCAGCATGCAATAGCAGAGGGCAATTTCTCTATGTTCACAGAACCACAGTGGTGAGTACAGGTTTCAACGGTCAACAACTGGGTCTTCTTTCCACAGGGGCAGTAGTAGCAACATTCAATGGCGAAGGACAGTTTCTCTAGGTTCACAGAACAACAGTGGTGAGTACAGGATTTGACAATCAATAACTAGATCTTCTTACCACAGAGCAGTGATGGCAGCATTCAATGGCGAAGGACAGTTTCTCTAGGTTCACAGAACAACAGTGATGAGTACAGTATTCGACAGTCAACCACTGGGTCTTCTTACCACAGAACAGCGATGCATAGATCTCTCATAAATCCTCTTCAACTCAGACAGAATAAAGCTGCATTCCTGTACAGCATATGCTCAGCACACAGCAGTTAATTAATTTCAGTTTGACCTTGAGAGCCCACAAGTAGCCAACTGGGAAACGGGCAGACACAAAATTACAGTTTCCACACCAGTGCACAATTCAGTCACTTCAAATGATCACACGTGTTCACTTCACATTAGGCACTGCAACTCACATCAACTCACAGTGAATAGGGTCTTTTCTCGTGGTCCCGGCCGACTCTCTCCGCTCAACTGACAAACTGTACATCCAAGCTGTGTAGGTGGTTGACTATGGGAACACAACTGACATTGAAAGACTTCAAAACAAAACTCACTGAACGCAGGGGCGGCTTCACCACATCATAGCGGGTAGCGGGTACTACAGGTATTAACTTCCTAATAGGACTGGCAGATAACACTTATCTGTTCGATGAGATAACGCAGTTCAATCATACCACTGCTCTCCAGCTCTTCCTTCTCTGCATACAGTCTTTCCCGTCCTTTAACGATCTGCCCTCTCGTGTACTGCTCGACGGGATCAACAACCAAAGATTTCCTCCAGTCTGCATCAACCCCAAAGATTTCGCTCCAAAGTTTTCTTCTCCTGCTGCACATCAACCGGATCCTTTTATAATCCCCCTCACAAATCCATATCCCTCGTGGCCCAATCTCTGCTCATTGCCCAGCTGCCACTCATTCCCTCATTAGCAAGCTCCGTCAGCCTGTTTACACGGAAAAACCCGGAACCGTTCTGGTGTTACATTAAACTCGCTCCCACCGGAAACAAGAATGGGGAGGGACAGTTCCGCTTATTCGTCACCCCGTGACATTTTCATGAAGGTTCCTTTGCTTTTATAAATTGTATTTTTTTTTTTACTTGTAGCCAGCACACCTGTACTGACACACATGCACAGAAAGACCTACAAATCTCTCCTTTTTTCGGGCTGCCTAGCCATCACTCACTCAGCTAAAAGATTTGGCAAATCATTTTACTTTTTACATGCTATCAGAGGCACAAGGCTATGTCTCTGTGATCTAATTGCAAGACATTAAAAGGAATAAAATAAAACAATAAATATTGTAATGAATGATTTATTACAATAATGCAAATAAAAATAGCAGGGGAGGATAAATAACCAAGACGCCGAATGTTGATGACAGCTGTAAAGCAAAGCAAAAAACTGTAATATATTCTATAATCTGACATGTCTTCACTTAAGTTTATGAAGAGGTTGTAGTATTAATCTTTTTAACTTAAAAATTTAATATGAAAGAATGCATGTCTTTGTCTCTAACTATTCTGTTTTGTTGTCCCTTGTTAGAATGTGCTCTACAAGAGATCTGTATGTCAACTTTATCTGATTGCTTTATATAAACTGATGACACAGGTTTTTACTGCAGGATGGACTAAATGCAGAATTTCATATCCTACTCTGAATGAGGAGCCTCAACAAACTTTATGATTGGTCTGCTGTAATTGTCACTGTTTTACTTAATCAATGTGGGCCAAAAATATTTTTGCTGTAGCCACTATGCTATTTTAACTGACATGTACATTTACCGCAGCACAAAAGTTGCATAAACCTTCCTATATATTACATTTTTTAAACATTGAGTCAATGTTAAGACATTTTAACTGAAAAAAACTCCACCACTGGTCATCTTGATGTAAGAGAAAGAGGGAACATATTGCTAATGCAAAAAGAATTGGATAATCAAGCTTTAATGAAGCATCAGCCAAGAGGAGGACATACTGTAGTCACCTGCTTTTACTCAGCCAGCACCAAGGGACATATGAGGACTGACATGTGTACGAGGCAAGAAAAAAGGGAAAGGAAATGATTGCTATTTTACAACTTGATTTATATCTCATTCTCTGACATCTGCATCCGCTAAGTCATATTCTCAGCACATATTTCGAAATGCTACTCATGCTGTGTCACAGGGCAACTTAGCACATTCTCAGGCAAGTAAGTTCACTGATGCCATTCTGTTAGTATTACTCTACTGTCAGAGGTGGGTGTAAAACAAGGCTATTTTCCTTCATTGACTCTCTGGTCTTATATGGCCATGGCATCATTCAAACTCATAAACCCCAATGAGGAGACAAACACTTTTCACTGCTCCTAATGGATAGAAGGTGGATTTGAATCATGGGTAGCACAATTGTAATATGAACAAATGGCTTTGAAAACCACGATTTTTGCTAACAAAAAATTACAATAACATCATTTTGCATTAGCACAAGTGATTGACCAACTGGTCATGGACTTAAACCACGTATATTTTTGAAAGGGAGTAACAAAGAATCATTATTAATCTGTATAATTATTGTATTACTTTGTTTAGATGCATTTTTTATATATATATATATATATATATAGAAAGAAAGAAAGAAAATGAAATGCTGCAAAGATGCTGAGTCTATGTAAATAAGTCCCAAAATGCAGGCACTTTAAATCTGAGAAATGTCTTATCATGGTTCAGCGTGATACAGCACAAATTTAGTACTGTTATTGCATTTTGTTATTTCACACGTGGGGCTGCAAGAGATTTACTGTTAGGATAGCTATGCAGTATTCACTTTCTTTTTAAGTTCATAGACTGTTCTCAGATATGAACTGCTTTGGAGGTTAACACACACACACACACACACACACACACACACACACACACACACACACACACACACACACACACACGTCCAGAAAATGAGGACTGATTCCCCTTTCTGGAATATGTTTTGGTCTGTTGGCTGGCACATGTAATACATTCCGTTCTGAGGCAGTAGTAAAACCTGCTGCAATGAATCCTTTACTACTGTGTGTCTTCTGAGACATGCTTTCAACTCAGAGAATGTTGTTGAGATGTTTTTTTTTGCACATAACTGCACAACAAAATATGTGGCATTCAGCATTTTCTCAATGAAAGCATTTACTGTGTTGTCTAAAACAGTAAAGCATCTGTGTTGTTAAGTGCTTTACTATCAATCCAGTTTTTTGTACCTCTTTTTAGACAATGCCAAAATATATATTTATTTAAAAAGTAAATTAGTTTTATCTGCTTAGTAATTATATAGATACTAAACTCAGTACACTTTAGTTTATAGTTTTTAGTTTAGAACATTTGTGAAAAGCTGAAAGTTCTCAATTTAAATATTGGTTAAAGAACAGTATCGCAAAGTAGTAACACTGAGTAGTAGTAGTAGTTTTTACTAGATTCAGCAGAAATGCTTTAAACTCAAACAGATTAACAGCATCTTGGAGCTTTTGACATTGGACTTACTTCAACTTTCCATTTTGCATTTTTTTTACAGGAGTTACAAATTTTCCAGACATGGCTCATGGACTTGTTCAAGATGTACTTGAACTCTCTTTTTCTGTGTCTCTTTCTTTTATTCAATTGAATCAGTTCAATTAATTGTGAGACAGTTGCTTTTAAAGCTTTAAAGCAAAATTATTGGCAGCTTCTACTGCAATTTCCTTAGTGGCCATATACTTAAAGAAATTGGAAAGCCCTGCAAAGGTAGGACACCGTTTCCACATAAAATACCCTTCATCTAACCTTTGCTTTGGAAAGGAAAATACTGAAATTGGTTGCAAAAAGTAATTGACTGTTTTTGAAAAGTGTATGAAAAATATAGCACGGATAGGTATCTCTTGGTTTGGCTTGCTCTCTTATCCGTAATAAAGGACTTCAGAGAAATCCTCACTGCACAATTAGACTCCTCTGAGTGCTTGGGTGTGGTAAACTCTGACTATTGTCATGAATCTGTTATGGACTGGTGCTCTTTCATTAGCTGGGAGTTTTCCTGATGCTTCCGGAACCTACTGCACATCAAAGGTTCTCTGACCTGTAAGATCTGTTTAGATTTAAATGGTCACATTTTACATCCTTTGAGAGGGCTAGGTTGTGGGGACACTCAGGTCTACAGTACATAAGCATCTGGAAACTAACACCAATCTCATGTATGGTGAATGATGTGAGACATTCACTTAGCACCTATGTTTTGGCCCCAATCTGTGAACTCATGCAAAGAACTTCTCAGGTTGTAAATCCTTGCTTCATTAATTTGGGACACATGGTAATGAAAGCAAGTTTCGTAAGAGCATTTCACACAGTATTGAAATACATTTTGATGCATCTGCTCATAGGTGTGTTTGATATGATTTGTTTCAGTTCCAGGCAAGTTCAATCAAATTTAAGGTGAGATTAACAACAAATCTGTCAATAATTACAGCTCAAAATAATATAGAATATTTTTCCTATTAAATGCAGTAATTAGAAGCCTTATGTAAACTCTTGGGTTTAAAAAGCTGTATTCAGTCCTATAAATGTAAATGAAGCTGCATGTAACACATTAATGCCTGGCATCTACATGCGTCAACATTCCTTTTTCTCATTGATCAAATTTATGAACTTCACTGGCAGAACAAGGAAGCATAATGCATGCATTTTGTGTGTCTTTCAACATGACTTTACTGTTGAAGATGAATAAACTCTGCAAAACATGCTGTTCCATTTTGATCAGCTCACTCATCCTCCAACTGATTACCTTTGAAGCATTTATTCCCCTGATAAGTAAAGAAGGTGTTTTTTGGAAGCATTTCATAAATGCAAATCATAAAGAAGATTCCAAACCCCACTGTCAAAAATTGATTTTATTGTCAAGTCAAGTCAAGTTTATTTGTATAGCGCTTTTCACAACAAACATTGTCTCAAAGCAGCTTTACAGAAATCAACAGTCAAGTTGAATGGTGTGCATTTATCCCTGATGAGCAAGCCATGGCGACTGTGGCAAGGAAAAACTCCTTTAGATGCTGTATTTGTGAAGATTGTCTTCTTTAGATGGCTGAAGTATGGACTAATAAATAGGAGAAAAATTATTTCCTCTGTGATCACCCTGAGGGTTACACATTCACGGAAAAGACTGATAGAATCCTGGGCTTCTTCCAGCATTAAAATCCTGTGAGGTCTGCAACTATATATCTGGATTTAACCTGATCACTGACTAAAGCTTCTTGAAGCATGTGAATGGAGAATCCCAGAGAAAGCACTAAAATGTATGCCAGAAAACCCGGGCTATCTACTAACACACAGCCGAAGTGTTATTTGCTTAGCTTAGGAGCATGCTTAGCTTAGTCAGCTCTCCCTCGCAGCTCAGGTCCCGCTCTCGCCGAGGCGAAGCCGAAGGTCACTCGAAGGTCACCTTCAGCGGTTCCTTTAATCTGGTGCGTGTAACGCAGAGCTCCATATTTCTTCCTTCCTATGAGGAGGGAGAATTTTCGGATGCTAGCAAGCCCATGGACTCCTCACAGACTGTGCTGTTGGAGGAGCTCCTGGCAGTAGTGACACGGGCCGTCGCTAAGCTAGAGATAGCTTGGCCTGATGAGAAGCAGAAGCAACGCGTTCCCAGCTAGCTGGATGAGCGTTTCCTGCGTCCCGCAGCACAGCCTACGCTCCGGGGCCTACGGTTGTTTCCTGACCTACACACCAAGGAGAGACCCAATATGCAGCCCATACCTCATTCGCTATACACGCATATAGTAGGGTTCAGGGAGTGCGGCTATAGGGAGATGCCCAGAGTTGAAGAGACACTAGCTGGCTATCTCTCCCCAGGTGATGCATCACTGAAGGCTCCAGTATTTTCTACAAAAGCCATTTCAGGTCAGGCTGGGGGTTGCCTCCACATGATGAGTGTGTTGCAGGCATACTAGGCCGACCTGCTATGAGAGATGGACCAGGGGTTCAGCTCTGGGGCTGACAAATTAGGAGTTACGTCACACTGTGACCTAACCCTCAGGGCCACCAAGTTATGGTGCGGGCCGTAGGTCGGTCCATGTCAGCTCTAGTAACCACAGAAAAGCTTTTGTGACTCACCCTGTATACGGAGATTCCCGACAGGGACAGGAATTTCCTTCTGAACACCCCGGTAGCTTCTCCTGGCCTGTTCAGGCGACGCTGTAGGTAAGGGTGGACAGGTTCAGGAGACCACGGCGGCGTTTCAGTGGTACTTCCCCGCCGCTCTCATGGGGCTGCTCGGCCTCGAGATGTTGGTTCACAGACTTCCAGGCAGAGGGGAGACTAGGCTGTTAACTCTCCCACAAAATGTGCCTCAGAGTGCAGCCTCCCTCCCCCTCTGCCTGGAAGTCTTAATGGAGAACCAGCCTCCCGAGCCCTTTCAAGGCAAGGGCAGAGGGCCGGTGAATGGAGTATCCACCCCGAGGTTGTGAAACAGATATGGCAGAGATATTACAGAGCCCAGGTGGATCTGTTTGCGACTCAGGAGACTTTGGGCTGCCTCTGGTTCTTTCTCTCTCACCCAGCCCCACTGAAGCTGGACGCCAATGTGCAGACGTGGCCGAGCCTACGTCTGTACGCCTTTCCCCCTATTGCGCTGCTCCTGGGAGTTCTGGAGAAAATCTGCCAGGAAGGAGCTTGTCTCCTCCTGGTGTCACCTCATTGGCTGGGCAGACCGTTGTTTATGGACCTGCTGTCCCTCCTCGAGGGACCTCCTTGAAAAAATTCCTCTCAGGAGGGATCTTCTCTCACAGGCAGGGGGAATTCTGGTTCACTGACGCCCCGAGTTATGGAAGCTGTGGCAGTGGCCCCTGAGGGGGTCCAGTTCCTAGCAGCTGGTCTTTCTACTGAGGTAGTAGAGACCATCCTCCATTTCAGAGCCTTCTCCAAGAGGAGGTTGTATGCCGCTAAATGGCATCTGTTCACCACGTGGTGTGAGCACCACCAGTTGGACCCTGTCTCTCCTGGAGTTTGCCCCTGGCATGGCCAACGCTTTTCTCTACCCTAAACCGGGGTATGTGCCTAAGGTGACTGTGGCGCCCTTACGACCTGACGTTGTGCAGGCATTCTGCCCTCCTCCTTTCCTTGCCCCTGACCAGTAAAAGCAAAAGCAACTGAGCATTGGACACATACCTCCAAAGGACGAGTCCGTGGAGAAAGTCGAAGCAGTTGTTTGTCTGCTATGGCCCTCATAGGAAAGGTTTTCCGGCTAATAAGCAGACGCTCAGCAAATGGATTGTGGATGCCATTTCTTCGTGTTATGAGTTCTCTGGTCTTCCAACTCCCTTTTGAGTCAATACTCATTCCACCCGGGGTATGGCGGCCTCTACGGCCTGGTCTGTTGGAGTTTCATTCCAGGACATTTGTAACACTGCGGGCTGGTGTACTGAGCTGACCTTTGTCAGGTTTTATGACCTCGACATCAGAGCCACTCTCGGCTCCTCTGTCCTGCATGCCGGTTGTGCTAGGACACACTAGGCAGGGACTGGTCAGTATTGCGTTATTGGACACTCGTTTCCAAAGCGTTTAGACGCAGCTCGAGTTCCTGAAAGGGAACGTCACTAGGTTACGTATGTAACCCTTGTTCCCTGAGGGAACAAGAGCTGCGTCAATGAGCCATACTTCCTGCATCCCTGCAGCGCTTACCTTCATCTTTTTCAGAAGCTAATGTTACTACTATCGCTCACCCATTTCGTAGCTTCCTGTTTTATGCAACGTCACGCGCCGATTACATCACGACTGCCTATTGGCTGGATTTTACACATGATTCAGAGCATGAACAACACAAGGCGTTCTTAAGCATTTTGACGCAGCTCCCGTTTCCTCAGGGAACTAGGGTTACATACGTAACCTAGTGATGTTTACTGTAATTCAGCCAGCACAAGTGTTTACCAGCCATTCCATTATAAAGAATAAAACAGTATAAAGCACATTCAAGAAGAAAATTCCATAATTCCTTTCTTTCTAAATAAGCTTTAATGATGCCTCCTGTACAAATTTGCTATATAAATACTATTTTCTATACTAATACTATATTTACTATTCTGAACTCAGTGAACCATAACATCCACTGCAAGGACAAAACCAATCAATATTGTACTACGGAACTGTTCTTAGATTTTGCATATTATATATTTTGTATTAGTTTCTTTTTTATTTAAAAAACAATTTAAAAAAAGGGAACTGATGGTGTTTATTTCTTTTTATTGATATTTGTTTTACATAATTCCTTTACATGATATGAACCACTCAGCAGAGTATAGAAAAAGCATTCTAGCCTTAAGATAATCTATTGTCTGAAAGAAAGGGTTAGATCACTTTTGTCATATTGCATTTGGCACCCATCATTTGTGAACTGATATTTTTACTGTGTTGGACAAAATGTAAACAGTCACTTAAATAAGCCTGGTTAATTACATGATCGCTGAATTTGCTTAGTTGGTATATTCTGTTATGATTATAAAGTCCATTACTGAAAGCTAAATTGGTTTCACACATTTATTTTTATGGCAGGGTTAGGGTTAGGGTTAGAAGCAGGCGTAGCAATTCCTATGAAAGTAGCGGTAATGTGCTGTCCCATCATCTAAACTGAGAGCCACCTGAGCCCCAAGAGTTACAAAAAGTAAGTGCCAGCAAGGTGGCATACTGATGAGTATAGATCAAAATGGAAGTGAGATCAAAAAATAAACAATTAGTATAAATGTACACTGCCTATAAAAAGGTTTGAAAAACATGGAGGGCTTTACATGCAGGTCATTAACCAAAATTTCAACCTAAACACATGAGTCTATTGCTTTTATTTGGCATTGTTTCTTATGTTTACTTGCTCAACAACCAGTGAGAATTATGAAGGCTGTATTGTGTGCATCTCCAAATAGCATTCTCTACTGTAGCATGAGAACTGACCACTTTTAACAGAGTGATATAGTACAGAATCTTTATTATGTCATATCACAGTACTTATACTGGTTTGGGATTTAGAGTAAGTAACCCAAACCTCGTTCTGTTTACAGCTGGACTTTGCAAGAATCGCAATGCACCTGCACAATGAATAACAAGGTCATAATATTCCTTTCTTCATCCAGAGTCACATGAACAGAGAATATTTATTATTATTATATTTGTAACAATTAATAACTAATTAAGCTGGACAAAGCAATCAGTGCACCTCATGTTCATATCTGCATTACAATTCAATCAGGTTATTAATTTAGGTTGCGTGTTTGAAAACATCTATATTATCCATATTACTTTGTAATATCTAATAATCTAAATATTACACACTTTTCTGACAGAAGTGCCAGCTATGACGAATAGATCCAGCAATTCACCTTCCACAGTATGTTCACAATGACGATAAACAATAAAAATCTATTTGCCTGCAGTCCAACTTCTAGCTTTAAATAAACACTGCAGGTTGGTTTTATCCCCCTTCTAAGAAGTGATACAGAAAATCACAAACATTTTCTTATGGTTCACCAGGCCAGCAGACTGTCAGATTTCCTGTTATTTTTGGCTTATTTCACTTTCAACTCTAACTTTTCACAATGCTTTAACAAGAATCCCAAATAATATGTTATTAATAACAGAATTAATTAATCACTGTGTTTTTGGCAGTAGAGGTTATGAAAGATTTCATAACTATATCTGTTCCTTTTAATAATGTGATGTCATTTCCAGCAGTTGTAGGAGGATATGGCTGTGCTGAGACCACTGACACATTTTTTCTACACTTTTATTTGCTTTGCTTTTTTAATGTGTTGTTCCAAATTGACCTTATTGTGAGTATTTCTTGTATACTAAGATCAAGATCAGATTTAAAAAAAATCTACAACTCAAACTGTGGTACAACTGTACACGCAGTGTGCAAGGTGTTGGGAAATTTCATAGTGTAGCATATTTTAATGCATCAAAATATCTGCTTTTGGATGTTTATGCTATGAAACAAGTTTTAATTTAATGTCATTAATAGACCAGTCCATTTGAAAAAAAAACTTTGAATGAATGTAATTGTATTGATGTGTAAATTAATATGACCAAGGATTAGGCTTCAAATATGTGAAGGTGTGTTTTTTCCATTTCACCAGGCACTTTATTCTGAGTAGTAATTCATATATTCAGTATAGCATTTATATTCATAAAACAATTTATCAACTAATCAAAGCTTTAAATGAAAAAGGGGAAAGATGTAGAGTCATTGACCATGGCATGGTTATTAGTGGCAGAATAGTTAATGTGATCCTCTGTGTTTTTTATGTACACCAATCTATAGTATAGATTACACAGAATAGTACAAAACCCCTCCACCAAAATCTAGTAAAAAAAAAGTTTACTGTTAAAAGTTACAATTTTCATTTTTTCTAATTCGTACATTAGTTTCATGTGATTGAACTGAGCAAAATTAACACAGTTTGTTTTCTTACATCCAAGATAATATGATCATGTAATGTCAAAATCCCAAAACCCAGATAACTTGCGTTCTGCAAAAGCCACATAACTACAGCAAGATTAGTGCACATATAAATTCCCATCTGTGTAATGTAATTTGCATTAATTCAATGTAAATTAATCATGATCACTCTGCATAGTTGAATCTTGCAATTAGAAACTTAAAAAGAAATCTCATTTTGATGATATATTTAATATTTCTATGACTATTTATAATTTTTTATTTTAATCTGACCAACTGCTTATTCCACATATACAGTACTTTTATTAGTCACTCTTTACAAGTGTACCTGAGAAAGAAAATCATCTGAGAAAGCTTGATATGCTGAGCCTTGGGGTCTATACTACAGCAAAAGTCCTTGCATGCATATATATATATATATACTCTTTATGTACACAATCTGTGATAAGATGTATTAAATGTCTTTATAACTACTGTTGTGTCTATATTATACAGCACCATCTTCGAGGAAGATCTCGAGTTTACAGTAATATGGTCATGACAAAAGCTCTTTCCTTTTTCTTTTGAATTCTTTTCTTACAATTTTTATTTCCCTGTTCAACTTCTAGTCCGATTGTTGTCCTGTCACAGGATTCATTTACTTGTTTCTTTTTTTTTTTTTTAAAAGCATAAATTGTTTTTAAAGTGTACTTTGTACAATAATTGTGTTTTTTTTTACCCACAAATCATAAGGGATGCAAAATTTGACACTCAACTGTAGTTTAACGATTACCTAACTGTTCATTTACATAATATTCATAAACATGGTGTTCATTTTTATCATTGTAATCAATTTAAGGCCCTCTGTTTTACAGTCAGTTCAGCAAACTGGAGCTGACTATACAAATTTGATTTGTTGATTTGGAGAATTCTCTAATTTCTGATGGGTAGAAAAGGGACACTAAGGGCTGGACAGAAGTGATATAAACGTAGCAATGGAGGAGGAGCCAGAGAGCCACAACAACTCAGGCATGCATATCTTTTAGAGCTTAGAGAGAACCAGAGAGAGTCCGAGAGAATAAGACTACTTTGGTACTTTGGAAGGGGCAGAGGAGACAAAAAGACAGAGCAAGAGGCAGAGAGTCACAGCGTATAAGAAAAGAGAAGAGGGTTACATGATACTCTGGACAGCACAGTTTAACTTGCACAGCAGCAGTTGTGTTGTCTGCATCTATTGCATAATGCTTTCTCTGTCTCAGCGTAGGGCTCCTTTTACCTATCTGCTTGCATTTGTTTGTGTCTGAGTTCAGAGTTGTTGTTGCAATCTATACTCATCAGTATGCCACCTTGCTGGCACTTACTTTTTGTAACTCTTGGGGCTCAGGTGGCTCTCAGTTTAGATGATGGGACAGCACATTACCGCTACTTTCATAGGAATTGCTACGCCTGCTTCAGTGGATATCACACAGGACATTTGGGCACAGGTGGGTGCTATCTATTATCTAGGATTACATATGAATAAATACTGCAATTGTTGGGAGTGACATCAGACTACATTATCATAATAATAATTTTTTATTAACCAGTGTGAATAATAATACATGTCAATCTGTCTGTATAATTTGGTATGCTTGGCAGTTAAAACATCTGTCTTTCATCATTAGATAATTAAGGAAGAATAGAAAGGTCTCATTAGAGAACAGATGAGAGATGTTTTGGGATATGTCATATTCTTAAAAGAATAAAAACAAAATGAGCTATACTGTTTAGTTATAACTTACTGACTTAATAACACTCAGCATGTAATTCAGATTTTTAAGTAACTTGACTTGACTTAACTTGTTCCTGACCGTATACTTTGTACTGTACCAACTATTTATGAAATCCATAAAGATATGGTTTACATGGGTTGGGGTAGAAGATCTTGAGTGGCCTGTTTTAGAGCTCTGATCTCAACCATACTGAACACTATGAGATTAATTAGAAAGCTGACTGCCCCAGGTCCCCTCAACCTACATTAGTACCTGACTTTGCTAAAGTGACTGAAAATCTAGTGGACCATCTTCCCAATAAAATTTTATTATGACAGATAATGGGGACTAAATGTGGAATGGGATGTTCAAATAGCACATATGAATCTTATGGTCACGTGTCCACAAACCTTTGTCTATAGTGTATACAATAAATGTATAGATTTAAAATACAGTGATAATTGTTTTTTTATTAATTTGATGGCTTTTCAAAAACTATACAGTTACAAGCAGATATAGGTCAATATTAGGATGTTAAATATTGTCACTAGATAATACAGTAAGTACTAAAATGATTGTGAAGTCATTAATAATTTAGAAAACAATGTTGAAAGTTTTTTAATAATATTGTGCGTATATTTCCACCTATTTTTGAGTGACGAAGGCTATTAGTTTACTATGGATCGCATTGTAATAATTTATTCAATAAATTCTCTGATCCGTGAAAATGAAAAGAAAATGCACCAAACCAGTTGAATAACATGCTTTTAATTAGCCCTGTTTAACTTTCAAAAATGTTAGAGATGTAATTGGCATTTCTTACGGTGGCATATTGGATGAACCCTGACACATGCTGAAAGACAAGGCACGGTTTGCCTTAGATGTCCTTAGATGTCCTCAGCCAGCTCTCAGATTGTTTGACTAAAATCCAGTTATACAAGCATATGCCTGCAGTGCACACTGATTTCATGACTAAAATTCCTTTGGTCAGATTTCTTAGTAATAGATGAATTTTATTTATTTAAATTATATTTCATTTTTATTTTTATTTATTTTTTGTCTTGTAGCTGTAGGTTAAAATTTTAACTGTGAGACATGACACCTTGGTTTGAGTAACAGCAGGTGCTGAATTTGTACAAATCCATCAGATTACCTCTGATCACTTTAGCTAAGTGTCAGTTTAACAAGAGGGATTTGGCTGTGTAAGTGTTTGGCCTTCAGGGATAAATGTCTCTGAAATGGAAACTGAAGAAAACATGTGTTTGATTAAAAGGAGACTGCCTGGCATGATCAGTTTGCAGCAGTTGTAGTTTCCTTTCATCTGTCAGCAGCTGGAACTGCATCCTCATGCTTTGCTTTGTTATGTGCCCGTATGTTTTTTTTTTACTCCACAAATATGGTTGCCAGACTATGTTTTTGGCAGTCTGTAATATCACCTTTTTGTAATGCCTATTTCTCTACAGATTTAAAAAAACAACAACAAAAGGAGATATGCCTCTATCTGCCTCAACCATGAAATATTTAAGTAACTGAAGTCTATTAAATCTCAAGTCAATTTAATTTATCTATGAATTTGTAAAACACGTTGAACAACAGAGTACTAATTTGAGAAATATGAGTCTAAACAATGAACACAATGAACAAAATGCCAAAGACAACACAACAAGCAAGACAAACAGAAGCCGTTACAAAAATATTACATTTGAGCGGAGCACTTTTACAGTTTCTGGCTTGATATGCACTCACTTAACTGTTTATAAAACTTTGTATGGCTATCTGTAACTTTATTATGTTTGCGCTGTAATATTGCATAAATAAATCTGTAGTCTTAATGCTCATGTATTATAAACAAGCAACATTTTTATTTGGATATATCATACTCTGAAGTTTCAGTTTACCACTTATAACTTGGTTGCATTTAGTATGAATTACCCCTCATCATTATTTCTATATGATTAATTACCTTCTGTAAAATGCACTTTGTTGAATGTGATCATGGCAGGCTGCAACAAAACATAAAAAATGCTTTATCATACTGCTAAGACATTACACCCAATACATGCACTTTTATTGCCAGATTGAACCACAGTTAATTCCTTGTTCATGTACATGTTCCTACTTAGTGTCATATGAATTGCAAATCAAGTATACAGGTCTAAATGCTTCCAGGCCACTTATAGCCTCTAACCTATGTCTCACTGTCAATTCATTCCTTGTCTCAGGAGAAACAGCAGAATGTGTTTATTTCTTCCTGGTGTTTTAAAAGGACTGGGGTGTTTCCTTTCAACATGCACCACACTACTGTTGTGCACTTTTTCAGCCTAATGTCAGTTTTTGGCTCTGGGCCACTGTAATTAAGATTCTTTTTGGGTCTCCTGGACAGGTGGTCTCCATTACCCTTTAGCAATTGTAGTGTTCTTAGGGCTTGTGTGAACCACACTGTGTTGAGTCCAGAAGTCATGAATTGCAAATATCAGTAACAATTTATTGTGAGCTTTATTTTTGTAATTCTTTTAACAGAAATAATGATTTTGTTCTGAGTGTGTAAATGCTAAAAGTACTTGAGTCCTATCCAGGGTATAATCCTTGCTCATGCCAGCTTGTTTCATTTGACTAACTCAAAATGATTAGTGAAGATAAATAAATAAACATAATTAACAAGATCAAAGATGCATACCAAATATAAAAATGTGACAATTAAATGGGTTAATTCAATAATGATGATCTTCTACCTGATTTCTTCTTATAGGCCTATCATGCACTTGAACGATAATAAACCCATTTCATTGTGGAGACACAAGACATTAGGGTCCCTGCTTAAAGACTACTGTAATCCCTTTTTAGTAATTAATCTATACATAAGACATTAGACGCTCTTTGATTTTCTCTGAAGACCAGTCCAATGACAGTCTAGTCAATTCTTAGCTTCTTATCTTTAAAAAGACAGTATAACATCAGAAGACCCATTGATGTCTTGTGACCTTTTGTTTGCGTCATCTTGCTGTGATCCCCTTTAGTTTTACAGTGGGTAAGAAAGACAGCCTGGAACATGAATAACAAATGCAGAAAATGGAATATTAAACATAATAAAGGAAAGATTGAGTGATAACTCATTTTATCTCATTATCATGAACAAACTCCTTGGACCGCCTATAATTGTACCACAATATTATTTATATATTAGTCTCCCACAGGATATGATGCATACACTTTAATTTTACAAATAATTCCATGTCAATTTAAACTACTAATGGTTTCCAGAA
The DNA here is from genome assembly GCF_946808225.1 of Silurus aristotelis. Taxonomy (NCBI): domain Eukaryota; kingdom Metazoa; phylum Chordata; class Actinopteri; order Siluriformes; family Siluridae; genus Silurus; species Silurus aristotelis. The sequence continues at coordinate 10,325,923 of NC_139592.1, read as the reverse complement.
CATATATATTTTTTTTAAATGGTCCTTCCTTCCTTTACACCATTTATCATCTAATTGACACATTTGTAAACCGTGCTGCAATGCTTAGTCCAGACTTCCACTAGGAGGAAAATACAAAAAAGATGCCAAGCATAGACACTTACAATAAACAGAAAATGTTCCCCAAAGCTAAACATTTATAAAAGTCTTACTCTGGAGTCAGTTAACAAAGAGTATTGTATGTATTACAAATAGAACAAAAATTATCCATATTTCATTATAAGTAAACTTTTTTAAGAGACTCTTACACACTTAAACTATTAGAGTTCTTTATACAGTTATGGATTATTAGCTTCGTAAAAGGAAACACACTGTTGTACGTATTGGTTATAAATGTCTATGTTTCCCCCTAGAGAGACAAATCATGAATGTTATGTATGTACAGTGTACTTTTATTAATAAGTATGTTAACCTTAGTATGTTGCACAAAACTCTGACAAATTTAGCTCTACAGGCAAATTCTGTCTCTCATCCAGCAGTATTTTTTCTATTAGTGTGCTTTATAGCTGTTTCCACGAGACCACCAAGACCACCAAGCCTCTGAACAGCATCCAGAAGGAACCTTAACCCCAAATTTTAATAAAAAGAAAAACTACAACAGTACCTTCTGAAGGAATATGACATATTTATAACTACCCAATTACACTTCTGCGGTTTCTGCACTATTGTCTAGATGCAGCTCAAGGTAATCCAAGCTAAGGTTTTTTACTCAGCAGATAGAGGTTCTAAATAAGTAGTATGCTTCACATAAGTTTGACGTTTCGATAATTGTTGTATGTTGTAATGTTGCTGTTATGGGGAAAATAATGATCAAGAACAGCAGGCTGATGGTAGATTAGATTTAGCAAGTAAACTAAAGTAACCAGGACAGACTGTTGTAGGCATTACATAAAGAACTATTGAGAGAAAGAGAATTACAGCATGAGCTAATTATAGGTTTTGCTTTAGTAATGCTCTAACCAGGCATCTTGAAATATTCCTTAGGGTCCAGTCACTAGTTCAAGTGGTTCATTGAAGAATCTACTAACCTGTGCTTTCAGGCTAATATTTCAGCAGGAGTTTAGAGCAGTGTTAGTTTTGGAGCCTGTTAGACACTTAAGAAGCTGTTCTTTGAAAAAAAAAAAAAAAAAAAAGGTTGTACACGTGTTTCACCCTGGAACCGAATTATTTAATTTGAGCCATGCAGATGTCTGTCAGAAAGATTCATTGGTTTGTTTTTGTAGAATTAGAAATAGAAATCATACAGTAGTTATCCAGACAATAATGTTTGAGCTTATCAAAACATATTTAGATACATGATAATGTTTTTCTTGATTGTTTATTTACAGATGTCAATGAGTGTGAGGCCCATAATGGAGGCTGCCAGCACAGATGTGTGAACACCAGAGGCTCCTACTATTGCAAGTGCAACCCAGGCTTCCGTCTACACGTTGATGGCCGAACGTGTATTGGTGAGTGAGGCCTGGATTTCACAAGAGGCCAGGATCACAGCTGACAGACTGGTGATTTTCCTTGGCTTGAACTTCTGGACTCTGTCACCACAATCCACCACTATGCACTAGCCAAAGTCTGATTACTTTCAAAGCTGATATAGAACTGAACCTTCAGCTTTGTGTATAAGAAGAAATGAAAGCACTATTTGTTTTTATACATGCTGAATGTTTCCTACTGTTCTCTACTGTACTGTACAGCTCTTGTTATAGTCTATTTGAGGCAATGAGCATATATCTTATTTTTTCCTCAGCCGGCTCCTACTCTGCACCTTGAATGAAGAAGGTGTTAGACTAACACATTCTGAGTTGAATCATTGCCCAACATAATAACTAAAACTGATTCACCATTTTTCCCTTTAGAGTAAGACGATCACAATTTTGCTCTTATTTAGGGAGTTATGCCACACAGGGAGTTATAACTCTACTTCAGATGTTCCTAAACGTGGCTGTATAAAGTCGTTGTTCAGAGCCCGAGAGGATTTCTTACCCATGTGCATTTAATTACATGCAAAATCAAAAAAATAAAAACCTCCTTCCGCCTTTGAAATATTTCGTTTTGACAGATTTTTTAATGACTTTCTGATGTCATTCTCAAGACGAGGATGTGGTTCGCAGCTTTAATCATTACATTCTCTCAAGACTCACTAAGTTGTTTGCTATTATTGTAAAGCAGATGTCATTTGTTTAAGATAATAAGAGGCCATGCATTTACAGTTGTGAAATTTTGAAAGATGGCCTTAATACATCCAGTTCCACTGGCTTCCATTGACCATTCATGATTTAAACACTTTGAAGTACTAGGCATTCATCCATCCGCCTCTTTGCTGTGGATTTGAAGCAGTAGCTGCACTGAGTCTATCTGGAGGCTCCAGACTGGTCTGTTGGGATGAGGTCCTAAACTGTTTCAGTAAATGTGAGGAGTCCAGGGCTGCAAGCCCAGGTTAATTTTATATGCCAGTGGTGCTTAGTGAGTGAGAGAACCAGCTGGGCTCAGTTAAACCACAGAAGGATATGCTAATTAATCACAGGCTCTTGGATCAATCCATGTGAATAATGTTCCACTTAAAAAGTTGGCAATCATCCTGATGTATTAGATATCAATAAACCTTTTAAAGCCAACAGGTAGATACTTAATAACTCTGATCCAGAGCCAAATATTTTCTTCTGCTAAAAGGGGTACCACCATTTAGCCTTGGAAACATTCTCTCATCCAGGCTTCTGTTTCTAATTTGGAATACCACAAGATATATCTGCATTCGGCTTTAAAACACTGTAATTCTTGTTCTTATTTGGATAAAATTTGGATGAATGATGACAGATACAAAGCTAAAACATACCTTGTGTGCATAATAAATGTGAACAGTCTGTTGTATTGCTTTTAAAATTACACTTTCTGCCTTTTCAGCACTTTTCCATTGCTTTCAAATACGTTTCTAATGGCTTGTGGGTTTACCAGCCTTTCAGCTGTAATCTTTCTTTGCCCCTAATCTCTAATATTTCTTTGCCCATTATCTGCCCCTTTGCACCTGGTCAAGTGATTTTAGCAAACCTGTCTCAGGAAGTCTAACAGTCTAAAAATAAGTTCCAAAGAAATACATTTCAAATAAAGCTTTATTAAAAAAGCTTTATTAAAAAAAAATGCTCTTGCTGTTGTGTAAAATCCCTGCAATTACACTTTTTAGGGAACATCAGTACAGTCTTAAACAATGACCAGAGTGTTGAGGGTGAAGGACAGATGTCAAGGAATAGATAATTAAGCATCATTCTGTTGTGATTACAGGGGTGGGTGACACAGGGGTGGACAAACAGGCAAGCTAGTAATGTTCACACTCTGTAGTAACGCATTTCCCTTTACTCACAATGACTTGACCCTTTTCAGCTTCTGTGGAATGCAGGACAATTTACTGCATTGTTTTAGTCTATTATCATAGGTTTTAGTTCACGCTTATACAAAACATACTGACTTTTTATCCCTGAAGTCTCAAGTAACAAAAGCTACAAAATATCTATTCTAAATGTTAATTGTCTAAGGATGTAGTTTTGTACTTTTTTTTACCTTAACACTGTACCTTTAAAATGGTATGAGGTGCACAATTATCCTATAATTACCTAATATAATAAAGCTTTAATACTACATGCATATTTCCAGGTTAAAGCTACATAATAATTGTACAAATGGAACAAAAGGTACTCCAGCAACAAAGAAAAACCCATTTTAGGTCTGGAAAAGTGGGTTGGGAACCTCAAAGACACAACACATACCTTATAATGTATATTTATCTTTTACCAAAGAAAGGTAAAAGATTTTAAACTTTACAGTCTACTTATGTGCATTCGGGGTGTTTACAGGTATTTTACATTTACATTTTCTTATTAAAAATATTCAGGATGACATGTTAACATATTTCACCAAGTGAAAAGCAATGTAAAAAACTTATTTAAGGGTACTGAATAGTTGGGTGACAAGATCACTTTTAGCCCTAAGCGATGTGAATCATGTTGAATTGTTCACCATATACAACGTAATCGATATTTTACTAAGAAAGTAAAAACCCAGTCATTTTGTTTTCAATATGCTTTAAAAAAGCAAACAGAATGGCTTTTGTAAAGCCTGAAATCCACTAACAGTTGCTGTCCAATCAATGATTTGAATATGGAAAAAGGTATTCATATGAAGCAGTTTATATGCAAGTCTGTTTTAGCAGCTTGTACATATTTCATAGCCTTAATACTGTTCTACTACGTTAAAGATAAAATGCCAAATACAAAATTTTACTATTAGCATTAAGATTTGTAGGGAACATGATGTAAATTAGAATATACAGTGGACAGGCATGTTTTTTTTTTTTTTTACATAATTCTTATCTGAACAATTGTCCATTATGGGATAATATTTCACTCTGTGTGTATCTATCACTGTGTTTCTCAGCTGTGCTCTCCTGTGCTATTAATAACGGAGGCTGTGAACAACAGTGTGTACAGCTCTCTTCTGCACATTTCCAGTGTCGCTGCAGACATAACTACCAGCTTTCTGCTGATGGCAAACACTGCAAATGTAAGTTCCCCTCATTTGTTTTTAACCATACCGCTGATTTATGCTTATATGCAAAGATAAATGAGATATAATAATATATGGGTATTACAATAGATTGGACAAAAACATTTATTTTAATGTTTGAAATTCTTTAAAATAAATCAGATTAAGTAAATAATCAGCAAAGCCAAAATAAAGAATGGAAGTAAAAGCAATCTTAAGTACTGTTTTTAAAAAAAGCAACGGTGATCATATCACTGTGTGGACGACTAGTGTGCCAATGCTGCATTTGGAATAGAAAAAAGTAAAATAAATAATAATTATTATTATATTATTATTATACTAATTATATAGCACTCACACACTTTAATAAATACTTTATTTCAATAAGGGAACACAATGGGCATGTGGCAGGAATATATCCTGGAGGCATTGCCAGTCCATAGCAGGGCCCCATTAGCACACAAACCACAAATTCACATGCTCAGGCTTGCATGTATTTGATGTTGAATGAAAGTGGTTAACTAATGAGTTAGGCATCCTGCATCCGTTGAACCACAATGTCACTGATAAGAAGTGGTAGCTCAGAAGTTAAGATGTTTAACAAATGAGTGGTAGATTGTGAAATCAAGTCCCAGGACTGCCAAGCTGCCATTGCTGGGCCCATAATCAATGCTTCAAATACTCAGCTGCTCACTTGTATAAAGGAGATAACTGTAAGTTGCTCTGGGTTAGGTGTCTGCTTTTTTAAATCCTTGCATGGTATGCCATCAGTAACCCTTATTGTGCACACGTTTACTTACTTCTGGGACAAAAATGAGAAAGAGTAGAATTAGAATAAAGCTTAAATATACAGTAACCAGACTAATAAAACAATGTATATGGCCTCTATCACTTTACAGTATGAAAGAAAGGATTTCTGCCTTTGATAAAGACAGATGAAAATATGTGCTGAAGCATTCAGATGTGGAGTCTCTTAGCTTCTACTACAGCTAAAATGAAGATGTAATATCTGGAAGCCTTTCTGGATGTCGGCCTATAGGCTCCAACCCATAACTCAATTTTGCTCTATTGTATTTTTATTGGATTCATACTCCTGAACAATGCCATAGATTATTAGGTAGTCTGGACTCATAGAGTTAATAAAAGGTTTATACAAACTAGCTGTTTGGGTTAAATTTACTGATGACAATGACACTAAGACAAATAACAAAGCTAAGCCTCTGTCTGATAATAATTAATTGGGATGGAAAACCGAACTTAGTTGGCTGTGCATCAAGTGCACAAATATTAGATGTGTTAAATTGCTGTGTGTTTTGGCATACTTTGGAAATATTGCAATTTCCTCCAAGAAGAGCTTACATTATTCAGCTTCATCTTCCTGGCAAACAAAGGGGCTGCATCCATTTGCCTGCCAAAATGTACTTCCACTGTAGAGTCAATTTTTTCTCAGTAAACACTACCGTTTTGAATTAGGTCTAGGCACGCAGCTGGTAATTATCGTCCTTCAAGGGACAAATAATATATAAATGAGAAGAAGAGTGTTGGAGCAAATAATTGATTGCACCCTGTTACAACCTGATATTCAATTCAACTTTTGAATAGAAAAAGCATAACTGCTAACCCTTTTATGAATATCTAACCTTTCTAGCCTATTTTATAGCAACTGATAAGTAACTTATTTTTCTTTTACCTTAAAACTCTGTTTTTTATATTCAGTTTTGTTTTGCTTAAACTATATTACTCAAAAGCCACAGTATGTATAATACTTACATGGGTTTAATAGAGTTAAAAGAGGCAAATACAGTGTATTGAGCACTTTTAGAATGTTTTTCTGTTTACCCTTTTTTTTAGTAATAAACACCGGCTTCCTAATTTAGTAGCTTAATTTTACCTCAAGATATTAGTCATGTGAAAATTTCTTGAGAGGCTAAAAAGGAGCATTTTTTTCACATTGGAAAAAAGCTAGTAATTATACTGTTTATGTCATAAGAAATACAACTAGTCTTGAATTATTACTGACTACATTAAACTAGTTGTTCAGGAAGAGAGTGTGGGTGAGAAATCGCTGAGCCACAGAGTCTTGCAAATATGCTAAGATAAGTGTATTTTCATGTAGTATGTGTTAATAGGTTACAATATGTGCTTTAACAGTGGCCTGCTTCTCTTACAGTGAGAAACCCATGTGCTGAGCGGAACGGTGGCTGTATGCACACATGCCGTAATATAGGCTTTCGTGTCCAGTGTGCCTGCCACACAGGCTACAGCCTGGCTCAGGATCACAAGAGCTGTGAAGGTAAATGGCTCTGGCATGAATAACTGAAAGCTTTTTCCACCCTGTAGCTCAATTCACTTACTCTGCTGTGGAAAGCTCTTTAATAAGGAACATCCTCCCCTTAATGGATCCATTTGGGGAAATTTCATTCCCGTGGTTTTGGAACATATTGAAAAGTTGGAAATGTAGCATTTAATTTGGGAAAGTGAAACAAGGTTGCCTGAATGTGAGATGGGTTCATTTTATCACTAGGGATAGACAAAACCAGCTAGTAGAGTTCAAATCCTGTGACAGAATAACATTTGGCATAAAGATATGCTGAGCATGCCAGTCAGGTGTTAAAAGGCAGTACCCTGAGATCCGACCCTAGACCCTGTCTGTACAGTGAAACATTGGAGGACATATTTCTGTTTATACTGAGGGTGAATAATGAAATAATCAGAAACAACACCTGAAATACAGTTTAAGTAATTGTATGCAGGATTTGACATCTTCACCATTCTACCGATATTTTAGCATTGCTCTTAATTTGACCTGCGAAAACAGGAACTGTTGTATTTTATGTGTTTCAGACACTGATGAATGTGAAACTGGACAGGCATCATGTGCTCATGATTGCAGAAACAGTCCAGGTTCCTTCTCCTGCATCTGTAACCCTGGATATGAACTAGGATCTGATGGCAGGAAGTGCTATCGTGAGTAACCATGAATATACTCACTGTTTAAAATCACTTTAGGTGATTTGATCCGTATGCTCTGATAGTCTTTTGGTTTTTGTATACTGGCTGACAGGCATTGAAATGGAGATAGTGAACAGTTGTGAATCTGGGAATGGAGGCTGCTCACATCACTGTAAACATGGAACACTAGGGCCTGTATGTAGCTGTAACCATGGTTACCAACTTGATGAGGACCTCAGGACGTGTTCAGGTAAACAAGCGGTTTAAATTCAGGTATTCTTATCACATATGAATGTATTATGCAGCAGTATGAACACATACTCAGGTCCAATAAGGTTTGCTTAGACTTAAAACTGTTTGAATTTTCTAAGTAGAATTAAAATATATATTTGCTTTGAGTAGACGGAAATTATAGTGTGGGAACCTATGGAAATATGTGGTACTCACATGTTGCCTAGAATGGAAGATCCTGAAAGCTCATTATGGCTTATATGAAATGCACACAACAGACTCGTGCTCACAAAACCATTATATGCTATAGATCTATAAAGTTTTTTCAGTCACACATTAGATAGTAAAATGCAATTGATGATTAAGTATATAATACTTAAGACCAATAACAATAATAATTTTTAAACTTCATTTAAGATCCCACAATCATTTGACCCAAGTATTAAACTTCAAGAAGATACCCATAGAAATTTATAATTCATAAATGTTCTATAATATTCTTTGTTTAATTTATGGTCATGGACATTAGCAAAAAATTATATATTCACTTAATGGGTTTAAGCTTATAGTTTTAAGTGCTTTCTACATGAGAAGCCCACACTTCTCTAATGTGAATGTACCCCTGACACAATCCTGATATAAACCTGGTGTTTGTGGGCTTTTTGGGTCTTTTCATTTTTTAGTGTATCTTTGTAAATGGAAGTGTGTATATTCATAAAAAAAAAAAAAAAAAAAAAAAAAGCTTCCTCACTTTTATTGTACAATGCGCTATTTGCATGTCCTACCTGGATGCAATGATTTTCCATGTTATGATTGGAAGCTCTCAAAACCAACTGCCAGTCTTAAAAACAAATTAACTGACTAAATGACCATGAATGACATCTCAAAATAATACATTGGTTCTAATTGGTTCTAGGGCTCTGAGTTGCAATGGGGCTCATTAGACCTTCCAAATATGACTAAATAAACTTTAGTAGATTTGATAAAATGGATAAGTATAAGTTTGGGTCTATATCTTTTTAACAAAGCTAACTGTCATGACATTCTTCAGGAAAATGTATCAGGCTAGTTAGTAGTTTGGCTGATTTTTTGTTTTTGGCACAAAACAAACACCACTTATTTTGTTTTTGGCACAAAACACACACCACTTATTTTGTCAAACTGATTAAAACATTTGTTTTGCTGCTCTTAATTACTGATAACTGGAGAATTAAACATAACCAAACAGTCTCACACACACACACACACACACACACACACACACACACACACACACACACACACACACACACACACACACACACACACACACACCTCATCTACTCAGCCAGCTAGATTAAGGCTGTTTATATTACTATTGTGATAATATGTAATTATAATATACCATTATATTTGGATTAGTAACTATCCCAGTAAGTAAAAATGGGATATTGTCTCTGATTTGAAAGAAAAGATTCTATTTTCTCAGCTGGAAATATGCTTTAGAAATATTTCCTGGCCTGAAGGGTCAACCAGCGGTAGTGACACATTGTCTTGCTTCATGTTTTGTGTTTAAGCAGATTCACCAGGGCTGTTTTTGTGTTTTCCAGATTTGAATGAATGTCTAGAGGGGAGCTCGTGCTGTGAACAGGACTGCACTAACTATCCTGGTGGCTATGAATGTTACTGCAGGGCAGGATACAGACTCAACTCAGATGGATGTGGCTGTGATGGTACACTGCTGCTTTGTTAACTATTAAACCTTGCACATTTCTATACAAAATGCAGGAATCTGTGTGCCATCTGTGTGTTGAGTTAATCATTTGAATGATTTATGTTTGCATGTATGGATGTATGTTTTTATTATTGTCTGTTTAATTCCAATTTAACAGATGTAGACGAGTGTGTATCTGATAATGGAGGCTGTGAGAATACGTGCCAGAACACAGCCGGGTCTTACCAGTGTTTCTGTGATCTGGGACATCGTCTGGCTGAAGACAAGCGCTCCTGCATCCGTACGTTCAGTGTCCCTTATGTACTTGAGGAATCTCATCTATAAAATCCTCCTATATAGTTGTCAGGCTGGAAGAACGAGCAGATGCCGAAGTTCAACAGAACAAAGATGTGTTTAATGATGAAGGATGGTTTAATGTAATAAGTCCTTGGTGATAATCCACAACGAGATAGTCCATAGAATGAGCAGTCAGACAGTCCAGTGATGTTCTCCAGACTAATTGGTAGAACGGACAGGGAGTGCTTGGAAGTGTGTGCTTATGTAGTGTGAGCTGATGAGTGTCAGGTGTGCATGATTAGTAGGACGGGGAGCTGCTAGGAGGAATGTGTGGTTCAAGTGAGGGTGTGGCTGGTGGATCCCTGACAATAGTATACACCAACAAGGAATAACATTATGACGGTATAACATTATAAGCAGTGAAGTGAATAACACTGATTATCTCTTTATTATGGAACCTGTTAGTGGGTGGGATATAATAGGCAGCAAGTGAACATTTAGTCCTGAAGGTTAATGTGTTAGAAGCAGGAAAAATGGCCAGCGTAAGAATTTTAATGAGTTTGACAAGGGCCAAATTGTACTGGCTAGACGACTGTGTCAGAGCATCTTCAAAATTGCAGCTTGTGGGATGTTCCCAGTTATGAGTGGTCAGTATCTTTTAAAAGTTATCTAAGGAAGGAAATGTGGTAAACTGGGTACAGGGTCAAGGGCGGCCAAGGCTCATGAATCCTGATGAGTAGCGAAGGCTAGCCTGTGTGGTCCAGATGAGCTACTGTACTTCAAAAGGGGGACCAACACAATATTAAGCCGATGGGCAAAATGTTATGCCTGATCAACGACCATAAAGTTATGCCTGTTCGGTGTATTTACACATGATGTATGTAAAGCCACACATATGACACATATAATATGCCTCGGTATCCTTTTATGCATGTTTTTTTTTTCAGCTTTGGAAAGGGCAGTAGAAGCACTGTCTCACCGTACGGTGGTAGAAAAACCATTTCCAGAGTTTACTTGGATGCAGGATTACCCTCAGCCTCTAGGGCAATATGATGATTACGAAGAGTACACCTTTGGAGAACTGCGGGCAGAAAACACAATCATTGAGAAATATGGTCAGTTGTTTCAAATATGTCTTCTTAACGATGGGTAATTCAGAAACAATACTGGAACAAGAAAGCTTTGTAACTAAGAAGTTAGGAGTTTAATTCAACAGGTTCTTAGAAATTAAGCTATTAAACACTCAACGAGATCATTACCAAATACAATCCAGTAATGTTGCTTTATTGGTTTATAGCTAGGTGGTGTTGTGTTAATACTTTTCCTATCCTAAACTGCACAGTGTGTCTGAACAACACATTTGGCCATGACTGCAGTCTGACTTGTGAAGATTGTTCTAATGGTGGTGTTTGTAATGTGAAGAGCAATGGCTGTGACTGTCCAGATGGCTGGGTCGGCATTATCTGCAACCAGAGTGAGTCTATAGTGAAATTGTTCTTGTTTCATAAGTACAAACTGTTAGTGTATGACCTATCTTGTGATTTTGGCTGCCAGCCTGTCCTGAGGGCACTTTTGGCAGAAACTGCTCCTTTACATGCAAGTGTAAGAATGGAGCGACGTGTGATCCTGTGAGGGGAATTTGTCATTGCCCACCAGGGGTCAGTGGAGACATGTGCCAGAATGGTGAGTGTTGTAACAAATGACATTCAAAATGTTAGATGCATGTCTGTTTTATGAAAATAGTACATTAGTGATTTATTTAAATCTATGGACATTATATAAAACATTGCCCTTACTTTTATCCTTTACATTTCTTACCTTTCAATCAGCCATGTGGCTTAGCAGTAGCTATGGATATTAGCATATACAAAGTCTGATTTAACTCTGTGGTCTGTGGCTTGCAGGCTGTCCTAAAGGTTTTTATGGAAAGTACTGCAATAAAAAGTGCAACTGTGCAAAGAATGGACGGTGCCATCAAACCTATGGTGCCTGTCTTTGTGAACCAGGATTGTATGGGAGGTTCTGCCATCTTAGTATGTCAGTTTGAACTCTGAAATTCCTTAAATATTGCCTTTTACTGTCCTTCTACAAGAAATAACACTTTTTGTGTATTTGTCCTATTATTGAATATTTAGGATGTCCTAAATGGTCATATGGACCTGGCTGTTCAGGTGAGTGCCAGTGTGTTCAACAAACCACCCTTGAATGCGACAGACGATATGGAACCTGTGTGTGTAAACCTGGCTACCAGGGCAAAACATGCAGCGAAGGTTAGGTTTTATTCTATTTGGGTGCATAAACTCCAAATACAAATAAAATATACAATTTGAAAAAAAATTGTAATCTGTGTTTTTTTTATCTTTCGTTGTCAGAGTGTGATATTGGGTACTATGGCCCAGGATGTAAGACAAAATGCCAATGTCCACCTGGCGCAAACTGCCATCATGTAACTGGAGAGTGTCAGCAACAGTGTCTAGCTGGATGGCATGGAAAGAACTGTGACCAAGGTGTGAAACTGCAGATATGCGATGATATGTGCCTAAACACAGCAGTGAAATAATGCATTTTGACACTGTGTGAATTAAGTATAGGCATAATGGGTTTGACTTTGAGTCAAACCGAAGTTTTCAATATGCTATAAATACCCCTGTCTCAGAAACATCGGCTCATGGAAATTTCCACCTTGTTCATAACCCATCTATAAATATGTAAAACTCTACCCAACAAAAATATTGATGTAAGCTTTGGATTTAAGTCACCAACTCCTAAAACAGCAGATTGGATTGGAGTTGCTCAGCTCAAAAGAATCATGAGGTCTTTGGAGAACTATAAATACCACCATTGCAAAACACAATTCGTTGACAATACAGAAGAGCCCAAAGCAAAATGGATATTTATGCAGGTGCGTGTGTAGTTCCTTAACATATAGTATATGCTATATAAACCATTACTTTGTTGAGGAAAATCAGGGGAAAAAATTCCTTTGCACAGCATGTTCCTATGGATGATTTATGGGCATACAAACTGGCCATCTTACTCTGCACTTTATTCACTTTGGGCCATACAAAAGGCTTTTGGCTGTGGCAATACACGTAGAGGCTATTTTTCTTCATTTTAGCTGCTGTCTGTAAAAAATGGAAAATGGAAAATGGAAACTTCTAATGCAGTGTTCTCATGTTAAATGAGAAAATCTCCATTCTACAACCGATTCAGCTCAACGGTCAGCCAAGGTGGTCAGAGAAATGTCCTTGATTTGGAAGTAGTTAAACACTGCATCTGCCATCAATTAGTAACTGACATGCTGTGAGATGAGGCCCACCAGACTTGTTTCCCAATTTGCAATCAGGACCCAATAAAGCAGCATCAAAATATATTAGCCCTTCTAATTTCTTTCTGTTCTGATATTTTATCTGGCTCCTGATACTTTATCCACTTAGTGTTCCTATCCTTACTGTCTACTGTTTTAAAAGCCTGAAAGTAAGATTACTTACAGTAAATTAACCAGACTTTCTCTCCAACTGATTCATACTTACACTATTAACTAATTTGGACAGACCAAGAGAATTGCAAATTCAATTAACCTAGTAAATCACTTTACTTTTCTCCTGTGTAGTGTTTTGCTTGCTTTTTTGCGTGTTTTGTCTCACTTTGTTTGTGTAGGTTTCCTTTAGGTCCTTTGGTTTTCTCCTATTGCTCGAAACCTGTACTGTAGTTAGACAGGTTGGCTGCACTAAATATATATGTCTGAATATATGTGTTAGGCGAGTGACTGAGGCGGAAGCCGAAGCACCGAAAACAAGGAAGCTTTAATAGAGAACTTGCAGCAAAACACATAGACACCAACGAAAACAATAACGGACACAGAAGTGGGGTGAGAGAGGTGGTTATATGGGCATGATAAACGAGAGGCAGGTGTTCGGAATCAGTAGGATGGTGATGAGCTCCGAGCGGGCGGGGCACGCGCAGGAGAAGAAGCAGGGTGTACCCTGACAATATGTATGTATCCTGGGTGAATTCTCCTAAATTTGCTCTCCATATCATACACATCTGTCTTACATTGTAGTTTAGATTAGATTAGATTCAACTTTTATTTTCATTGTGCAAAGAGCAGAGATGGACTGAAACTAGAACAATGTTACTCATATCTGAACATTAGTATTTTCCACAACTGCCTGATATAAAACCCTGATTATCAATAACCATATTTGAGATCTGCAGAGCCTCAACATACCTGTATTTGTTATAGCAGCCTTATTCTAAACAATGGCATATTTGTAGAGCACTATTTGCAGTTTTTGAACTGTTGGTGACGGTAGCAAAAAAAGCATTCAGCCAAACTGCATACAAAATCCCTGTTCGAAATTAGAACCACGTAGAACCACTTTGACTACAGGAAAGATAAAAACTGGCATCAAATTAAATTAGCTCTTCTCAGATTTCAGTTTACTTGGAAGGATCTTCTGCTGTGTCTTTATTCCGAAGGCATTGTCTTAAAAACAATATGTTTTTGTATCTACCAGAATGTCCAAAAGGGAGGTTTGGTCATGGCTGCTCTGAGTACTGTGACTGTAATGGAGCAGTGTGTGATTCTGTTATGGGACGCTGTCAGTGCCCACCTGGCATGATGGGAGAACACTGTGGAGAAGGTAAGTAACAACGGGCTACACAGGAGAACATGTGCAGACAAAAAAGGTGCTCTGGACAACCAGAGACAATCTGATTTTATAGCAGATCTGTCATTCTGAATGTTTACAAAGCAGATCTGTCATTCTGAATGTTTGATTAATTGATTTGTACATCACAACTTATAGCAATCCTACTCGAATTTCACATTTTCACCTGTTTGTTGTCTAAGTGTTTTCGAAGCTACCTACAAAATTCGAAGCAAGAGTGCAGCTTATCATTTATAATGAGACAGTTTAATAGAATAATGGAGTTTTGAAAATGTCAGGTTTAAACTGCAGGAACTGCTTGATAAAGAGCATAAAGACCTGATCTGAGGTCTGTTAATATCAACTAAAATCTGAAACAATCGAAAACTGTTTGTCAGCTATGGAAAATATACTTTAATGGAATATCACCTTAAAAAAATAATAAGCTTGCTAGGTACAGTAGCTCTAGGTTTTCATTAGATACATAGAGAAATTATTTTTGTCACCATCCAACTGTTTTAAATGTCTCGCATTCCAGAGTGTGAGAAGGATCACTGGGGCCTGGATTGTGCTGAATCGTGTCCTGACTGTGAGAATGGAGGGGAATGTGACAAGCAGAATGGCACCTGTGTCTGTTTGCCAGGCTACACAGGAAACCTCTGTCAAGCTGGTAGGAGTAGGCACTGCTGTAATGTATCTGACCCTGCTAGTCACCACCCCCAGAAAGTGTTACAACCCTTTTATGTCACATCAGCAGCTGTAGGTTTGCACATCAATAATAAATTTTTACAACACTGTTGTTTTTTTGCTTTATCCCCTGCAGTCTGTGCAAACGGCTGGTTTGGTCATGGCTGCCAGTTTCAGTGCTCTTGTGGGAACAGCAACCAATGTGATCCCGTTTCAGGCTTCTGTGTGTGTAATGACGGCTGGACTGGAACCAGCTGTGAAAGGGGTAAAGTCTCTTTGGTGTGGCCTTCTGATCGTATTTCAGTCTCTTATTGCCATAAGAATAACAGCCATTTTTTGTGGCAGCGTGTGAGCCTGGACACTGGGGAGCCAACTGTTTAAATGTGTGCAACTGTACGAGCAGTTTAGTGATCTGTGACCCAGCGACGGGGCAGTGCCTCTGTGAGGCAGGTTACACTGGGACCCACTGTGAGCAAAGTATGCTTTACTACTAACTTCTTGCTAAATGTATCATATACAAAATATATAGGATTGTGACATGAACAGTGCTTTTTTTAAAGAGTGTCCCACAGGTTATTTTGGGCCAGGCTGCCGCCAACAATGCCAATGCGAGAATGGTGCAGAGTGTGAGAATGTGGGTGGAGCTTGCACCTGTCTACCAGGCTGGATTGGGACATACTGTGAAAAATGTAAGAGAGGAAATGTGTGAGAAGAATATATCAGAAATGTCACAGAACTAAAGAGATGCAAGTAAGAGTGTGTATGTGCAGCCTGTCCTCAGGGATTCTATGGTCTGGAGTGTCAACAGAAGTGTAAATGTCTGAACGGTGGAAAGTGTCACCAGGTGACAGGAGTTTGTTTGTGTCCAGATGGCTGGCTTGGTCCCCACTGCAACTCCAGTGAGTAAGACACATGTTGATTCTACAAAGTATTTTTTTCTTAGTACTCTGTTTTCTACATTGAAGTAGTTATCCAGATGTTGTGTTTGCTTGGGAACCAGTGGTGCTCTATGTCCAGGACATTACGTTTTTGAGCCTGTCAAGTGAGCTATTCCATATGACTGAACAAAGTTGGTTGTCATGTACAAAGACTTCTGGTTGCACTCTGGTGATGAATGTTTGCTTCAATCACTTTGTTTTTGATTTGGTATAGAATGTGAGGATGGCACCTTTGGCCCTGGCTGTAATCTAAGCTGCAACTGCTACAATAATGCCAGCTGTGATCCTGTTAATGGGCAGTGCCAGTGCAAGCCAGGCTGGGCTGGGATAACTTGTAATGAGGGTAAAATGTTGTTTAATATTTATGTGTATATGTGTATAACTGCATATCTCTTTCGGATAATTTAACGGATATTTGATTTTCCCAGAATGCATGGCTGGCTTTTATGGAGTGGACTGTCACCAACTATGCCTTTGCCAGAATGGTGGGTCATGTGACAAGGCCAGCGGGCACTGCTTGTGTGCAAGTGGATGGACAGGGATAGAGTGTGAACTTGGTGGGAAGTCTGTTATATTACTTACAAATTTGTTCGATGTGTTGCTGCATTGCTGCGATCGAGTACACCTTTTTTTCCCCTACTTTTTAACCAGAGTGCGCTCCAGGCTTCTTTGGTGCTGATTGCCAGCATGCATGTAAATGTGAGAACGATGGTGTGTGTGACCGACTGGATGGAAAGTGCACATGTCCAGCAGGCTGGGTGGGCAAGAAGTGTGAGATGGGTAAGACATAGCCACACATTTAATGAATTCCTAAATGAAAAATTAATGGAAAACCAATGCTGTGCTGTTCATTGTGTGTGTAGCTTGTGAAGCAGGGCATTTTGGTCCTGGCTGTCAGAAACTGTGCCAGTGTGAACATGGAGCTCCATGTGACCACATAACGGGTGTCTGTTTGTGCCCACCAGGCTGGAAAGGACTCCATTGTGAGAAAAGTCAGTACATTGATCCTTCATTGTTTTTGTAACACATTCATCATGCCATTTCCTTTCTTAGAATATATTGCTGAACTTTACTGAATTCATTGTTGCGCTCTTGCAGTCTAACAGGCTAGCTTTTTTTTTTTACAGCATGCTTACCTGGCTTTTATGGGCAAAGATGTTCTCAGCGATGTCTCTGTACCCATGGAACATCCTGTAATCATGTTACAGGGGAATGTGGCTGCCCCCCTGGCTTTACTGGAGTGAGCTGTGAGCGACGTAAGAATTGGTCAAATGAGCATTACAGAGTCACCTGACAGAGCTAATTTAGGGTAATGTGAGGTATGCTGAAATTTCAGGTTAATAAGACAATTTGCATTAACAGCATTTATTTTTCTGGCATAATAAGTGAAAGTGAAAACATATGTTACTTTGAAAATGACAAATTATTATTGATCCTGTAATTGTCAACATCAAACAGGAAGTTACAAAGTAGGTTATAACAAATGGCTATTAATATGTAATGACTCATTTATCACACCTTATTATACAAATGTATATTGCAGATATCTATAATGTATCATTGTAAATGCATAACATCATTTTCAAGATGGTTCAGCATGGTTGTGGTTAATTGGAACAATCATAAAAATGCGATCGGTTGAGCAAGGATATAACAAATGCATGTGTGGATCCATTAAACTTTGGTTAATCATGTTTTGATGGCGCTACATTAAAGGCTAAGCTGTGCCTCTTTAGAATGTGATGCAAAGGTTTTTTCATTACATAAAAACATATGGAGCATTTGAAAAATTTTAGCAAGAAAGCTCATACAATGTGGAAATACAAAAAAAAACCCTGTCTGAATATATTTACATTTATTTTAAAAAAAAAAAATCATATTTTTTGTTTTTATTTTGGGCAGAATGTCAGCCTGGTACATACGGACTAAACTGTAACCAGGTGTGCCAGTGTTCTAAAGCAAATCATCTGTGTCATCCCGTCACTGGAGTGTGTTACTGTGCACCAGGCTACCATGGTGACCAGTGTGATATAGGCAAGATTCTGTTACTCCTTACATTTCTGTCTAGAAATCTGAATTATATAGTATGTACAATTTGCAATTGTCTGTGCTTGGCTGTTTGCAACAGAATGTGAAGATGGTCATTATGGTCCAAACTGTGAGCGTGAATGCCAGTGTCTGAATAACGGTGTGTGCCAACCTGCCACAGGGACTTGTAACTGCCCTCCAGGATACATTGGATCCAACTGCAACATCAGTAAGTGACAAAGTGAAATAAACAAAGTTATCCAGGGTTACATGAAAACATTTCACACCAGTTTTAGTGACTTAAAGATTATGGATTATTTATCACTCTTGCCTTGAATACTTAAATGATACAGCATACATTAATTAAAATAACTTATGTATTAGATTAGCACTAAAAATAATACTGTTAAGCCAGATTCCACATGCTTTGCTTTTATGTTTGGTCTGGCTCGGTAACACCTGGATTAATGTAAACATTTGGAATGAGTGAATTTCTAGTAACTTCTTCAGACAACCAAAAAGGTTTAAAATGTTAATATTTAATTATAAAGGGGTTGAGGAATAGAATCTCTAGAATATAATTTATTTTTTGTATTTACTTATTTTCAGCATGTCCAGCTGGCTGGTATGGACAAGACTGCAAACAGGTATCTCTATGTGGGGAAGGAGCCAGGAGTGATCCAGTCACAGGCCGCTGTGTGTGCAAGATCAGCCATCTAGGAGAAGACTGTGGACAAGGTCTGAGTTCTTACAACAGCATGCTCTAAATGATAATAAAAATAGAGTTGCTGGTGCTACTGTATCTTTCAACTTTATTTAAATAGTTTATTGATCTGTTTTTTTTTGTGTGTGTGTGTGTGTGTGTGTGTGTGTGTGTGTGTGTGTGTGTGTGTGTGTATGTGTGTGTGTGTGTGTGTGTGTGTTTCAGTTTGTGCACAGGGCTGGTTTGGGGAAGACTGCAGTCAGCGCTGTAACTGCAGTAACGGAGCACTGTGTGATCCTGAAACAGGGAACTGTACCTGTGGGCTCGGCTGGACTGGGAATAACTGCGATTTAGGTAAATTGCACAAACGGGATTATAAATAGCTGCTCAGAGTGTACAGTATAGTGTCTGCTGTTTACAAGGTTACTTAATATTATTAATATATTATAGTATTTAAGACTTTTTTCAGGTTTATGTGGAGGTCTATGTACGTAAGTTAACAACTATATAGTATCCTTCATTTGTAAACTGAACAACATTCAGTATAAGCAACAAAAGCATTCGTTTTAGCGCATTAGTTTTCTTTGCTTACTATTTTTTTTTTCTTTTTTTTTCTAGTATTCTGCACATACATATTCTGTGTTAGAAGATACCAAGTAAAAGAAAAATCACCATTCAAACATGCAACACATGCTTAGTATGCTTCTATTTATGTGTTTCTCAGAGTGTCCAAGAGGCAGTTATGGTGCTAACTGCCACCAGCGCTGTGATTGCAGGAACAATGCCACCTGTGATCGAGTGTCAGGAGAGTGCCAGTGTGATCCCGGGTTTTATGGGAATCTCTGCCAACATGGTGAGCGCTAAAGACTGGTGGTGTCTTTTTACTTCCATATGCCCTATAAAAATCCCAGGATGTCCTGTGTGACTGATCTTTTCTTTAATCTAAAGCTTGTCCTCTGGGATTCCATGGCCAACACTGCCAACTTGTTTGCAAATGCCATGGCAAGGCCCAGTGTGATGCCAGGACGGGTCAGTGCCTCTGTCCTCCTGGTTATCATGGGGAGCACTGTGAGAAAGGTGAGGCACAGTTAATATAAATTGAATCACTGTAGAAGTCACAGTTCCACAAACTGTTTTCGCTGTTTTTCATTCAGAGTGTGAACAAGGCAGTTTTGGACCTTACTGTGCCCATGCATGTGACTGTGATGGAGACACACCATGTGAACCTGTGACTGGCAAGTGTCTGTGTGGACCGGGAAAAATGGGGAGCCGCTGTGATGCAAGTAGGCCTATATTTTTTAAATCAATGGCTAAATTTCGTATTCGTTTTATTATTTTTTTTTTTTGCTGAAAAAATTCCCAAAATATACTAGGCAAAGAATAAGAAATGTAAATCATTTTTAAGAATAAAAATGTATTTTTGTGAGCTGAAACTACATCGTACATTTCTGCTAGGTATGTATCTGAAAAATTCTGTTAGTCACTGCATTAACAAGATTATTTTTTTCCCTTTAATTTTTCTGTTACAAAGTGTTTTCTTTTTCCCTAAGCCTGTACACTGAATTACTATGGACCAAAATGTTCAGAAAGCTGCAGTTGTGGAAATGGAGCTCAGTGCAATCCAAAGAATGGACAATGCACTTGTCTGAATGGCTGGATAGGACCAAACTGCCTAGAAGGTACATATATCGTTGCTTTATTTGCGGTCATTCCCTAAATTGCGAACACATGCTGTTGTTCATCATTTCGCTATTATTCATAAAAACAAAATAAAAAATAAAAAACACCAAAGATATTGTACTGCTTGTTTCTTTTACACAGGCAGCATCCTTAGATCCAGCCATCAGCACTACAGAGGGAAGAGGAAGAATGAGACACAACCCAGCGCTCCACTATGACAACTGTACATTGAAATTAATGTAGGCTTTTACGAGGCCTAACTAAAGAAGTGCACTATAAATCTGTTTTTTTTTTTTTAAAACAGAAATTGGAACTTTTTTGCATTCCTGAGCAAACTTGATGAAAGATCCACACAGACACAAAACTTTGTTAAGGACCGAAAAAGAATATAAGAAATCAGACAAAAAGGACTGAACAAAAAAAAAAAAAAAAATTACTAATGAACTACATTTATCTGAATCAACTGTATATCAAGTTGTATAAAATATATAGAAATGTGTTACAAAAAGTATTTGTATCATTTTATGCAAATATTTTGTAATATCATTTGTATTTACATTGATATTGTCATTACAACATTTAAGGGCTTTTTTTATGTAATTGTTTTTTTTTCATTTACATGTTACTGTGCAATGTAAATATATTAGCCTTTGTAGTTATGCAAATTTTATATATAAATGTAAACAACACTTCAATTGAATTTTACTACGATGCGTACTCTTTTGATAACATTTTGAAAAAATATATATTTTAATCGTAAACTTTGCTGTGGAGCTACACCCTAACAATTCCTTACATGAAAGATTAAAAACAATTGTTTTCTACTAAATAAATCATTTCCATTCCTAGTGAAGGTCTTTTAAATCCTTGACTGAATTTTATGCTTAGAATCTGATTTAGAGTTCATTCATTCAAATTGAAAGCATTCACTGTTTTATATACATACAATAATGCATATATTACAAACATACTTCACAGTTATTTAATAAGTAAACTGTTAGTAGTTTCATAGCAATTATTAGCATAAATCTGTCAAGATTTTCTGAAAGATACATATATAGCATGTTTTAAATCCTGTGCTAATTGCATTATTAAAATCTAGTAATAAATTAAGTGAACAATGTTTAGAGATGATTTAGTATTTTTAGCTTTAATTGATATCATTCAGTAATCCATCTATCCATCCATCCATCCATCCATCCATCCATCCATCCATCCATCCATCCATCCATCCATCCAGCCATCCATCCAGCCATCCATTTCTGCTGATCTTTTAATTTACTTGGATCATTATACAATGAGATAAAATAGATTAAACAGTGCATTTTTAGTGTGGTTTGTTTTTATTGGTTAAGATGTGCATGTTTTCTGTGAAGCACAATGTAAGAAATGGTACCTAAGACAAAATAAATTACATGATAAAACCAGTACAGTACATGGAGGTCAGATTGAGAAACCAGTTTATCCCATCATTAAACAAAACAAACAAAAAAAAAAGGAAACAACAACTTTGTGCATGTAATGTCAATGGCACTTCAGTTAAGCAAAAAAAAAAATCTTTAAAGAAAACAAACACTACATTTTTTATGTTTTAGATTTTAATGACATGCTTCAAGAGCATAAAAGAAATGAGCATTTTAAAGAACACATGGTTTAATCCACAACCATAAGATGTCAGTGGCCTACTGTGAAAGTACAAATACTTCTAGTCAAAACAGGGCCAAGCCAATAAAAAAATTATAAGCTTTTATTGCTCTTAACAACAATTATTGAACAGAAAATTAGAAGAAATTAAACAATCCAAAAGAATACTCTCCCTGCTTTATCAATCCTGGTTCTATTTATGAGCTTGCTATCAGCTTCTTGATAGACTGCATCCAGTGTGTTAGATAACTCAATCATAAAAATGAAAATAAAAAATCAAAGAAGATACATTATAGAAAATATTCTATACACAGACAGGTGAGTTTTTTTATGTGGTAATTTTAACTCTAAGATCTTAATTATTATCATGACTTTGCCTTTACATTTCTATATAAAAAAAAAAAGTTTCCCACAGCAAATTCTTCAATTCTTTCTGATTTTCTGCCAAATTGTTTGTTGTTAAGACCATTAAAAATATAATATATTGCCATTTGGGGCTTTTGGCCCATTTTCTCTCTTGCCCAGGAGTTTAGTTCATTCTTTTTTCACAGACTATTATGATGTTACTATGAATTTTAATGCCAATTACAGTGATAATGGTACCCAAATTGGATTAATAGCAATGTGATGCAAACTACACTAAAATCTTACCACATTGATGATCGCCTTTAACATTAACGTTGTACAGTAACTATTATCAGCATATGAAGCAGACAAAGGTATCTGCAAAATCAATTTTGTTTAGCTATTCATGTGTAAAAAGTTTAAACAAGCACACTCACTAAACATTTTGGATAATAAAATGGAATAAGGTTTTATTTAGGTATGTAGGAAGGTGGATATGCTTATAGCTTATTATTTTAAGGCTTTACTGTAATTTCTGCGCAAATATAAATTAAAATCCGAGCTATCACAGTGAGGATCTAATGAGCTCTAATTCATTTTCCAGTTTTATACAAGATGCACATAATGGCCTACAATGCAAACAGTATAATATTTAAGTGATAATAATTCAATACATGTTATTATGTGGGACTTCTTACGGATTGTACACATACAGTATAAATATGCGGACCTCTTTTCATGCATGTTGTGGTGAGTGGTTTTGGTGCTGCTGTAGGTTTATGGCTTTGTTAAAGAGCATCACCGTTCAGCAGAGGGAGCCACTGGCCATACAAATAACACATGAACTACACTGGCAACTCCAATATGTAAACACTGGCTGTGTGAGCAAAAATCAACTAGAACCTATTTAAGCTTTTATTTATGTGCTTCAGCTTTACCTTTCAACATGAAAAGAAAAGCATAAACAATATCATTCCCAGAAAATGATATGTTTAATGAGAAAAACATACAACGAGATATGTAGATAAATAAGATTCACTATATTTCATATTACACTGTATATTACACCTAATATTTATAGAAGAGTATTTTTTATATTATATGCCCCTGCGAAATAAACATTCATGTTGGTGCGTATTTGTTCTTCCAATATGTAAGTATAATAGAGTAAAATAGTGGAGAATACATACTCAATTAGAATTCTTCTGTTCCCTTTAGTGAACTCTGAGAAATGTGCATGTAGTAACATTTGAGATGTTCAGTCACTTCCTAATCAAAACAGAATGCAGTTACAGTTCAATCTATTTTGAGGTTTCCACATGTAGACATGCTACTTGTCAAGCTAGTTCACAAATAACTTGTGAAAGTTATATTCTAATCTAAATCAGATTTTGTTTGCTAAATCTTGGTTTTTAATTGGCAATAAACTGTTCTACTCACATGACCAGGTGCTGAAGAATCTCTAGTGGATGTAGAAAAGGATTTGTGGCATCAGTAAAGATGTTAAGATTAAACTTCAGTCTATGCAAAATAAAAGTTTTTAGCCTCCACCTCCATTCATAGACATTGGTGACAGGCATTACATTTGACCACAAATGCATTGCTTAATTTCCCTTCAAATTTGTCAGTGGGTCAATCATACAACCAATGCATGATATGCTAACTATTTTCCCAAAGCATTTTTTAAACCAATATATTTCCAAGAGAAAGGACTAAAAGCATGTGTCTAGGCCCGTGAGTCACATGCAGTTATAGAATGCCTACAGACTTTCTGTGGAATCCTTTTTTGTTTACTAGAAGATTCCTAAAAGGGAAAAAGCAAGTGAGTCAACGATCGTGCATGTTTCAGAGGCGCCTCTGTGGGTTAAAGGAGCATTCTGCTTGTCGAGCTGGTCCAGCTTATTCTGTTAGTGATTGTTACATCCTTTGTCATTCTGAAGATGTTTTATACTTCCTTGCTGAATCTGTAAGGGTGAACTGGTATTTCCAGCACAAACTGCAACTGTACCAGGTCCAGTCTTGTAAGCCCAAGTCTCATTCACTTAAAGCTCAAGCAGATGTAGAAGGAAAAGAGCATCATGGAGAGAAAGCCTTCCTTTAGGACCTGTAGTCCTTTTTACTGTATGGCTTGTTTCCTAGAATACTGTCCACCTCATGAATGACTGATGATGACAACTTTGATAGAACCTGTATGACAAAGCATAATACAGTCTTCAGACACACTGCCACATTGTAAGAAATTGAAATAAATTGTTGCAACAATGCAACTCTGCTCCGTGGGTAAAGGAGACATGAAGAGTAGTAAAAATATAAATTATTAGACTAAACAATTATATTAGGGAACAATTTGGAACGCAAAAATAAAAAAAAATATAAAAAAATCTACTGTCAGTAAAACATATATAGTGTGGTAATAAATATGTATCAAGGAATGTAGTCATTTATACCATCTATAAAAATAAGAGCAAATTGTTGTTTCTGAGTAATTTCCACTGATAATTCAGTTGATTTTATTTTTGGGGACATTAATGCGCATCGCAGTTTCTGAGAACTCACAGCACAAAAAATCACAAAATAAACTGAACATTTTCTCATTTGTAATTAGTTCATTTGCATTAATCAGACATGCTTCTAATGTGATTCGTAGCTCATCAATAGTTTGGCACATGGTAATTAGGCCACCAGCTTGTTACAACAGCACACATGCTTTAAAAAGAAAAAAGAAAAAAAATTCTAAATATTTACCTGGATGGCTCCAATGTTCTCCATGAGTTGGTCAGTGCTGGATGCTCCTAGCAGCACAGAGCTTACCCCCTCATTCCTCAGACACCACGCTGAGGAGAAACATTCAGGACACAGCACAACACAAGACAGCAGAGCAAAGGGAGACCTAATTAGATGTTTTTAATTAGTTTCCTAATCTAAAGGTTGCTCATTTATTTGCCAGTCAGACTATAGTTTTATTATTTTCCAGCTCAAAACACACTAAAGGTTCTGAAATAATGACCATGTGACTCACGTGAGTGTCAGGAACTAGATTAGAAAATAGTCAACTCCCTGTGTCATTCTTCCATACAGTGCCCCTTTTAAACACTAATATCTTTTTCCCCTCTACATGCACACTACAAGTTTATGTTTGGGGACTTAAATAAAGTACACAAAAATGACGGATAGTTTCTAGCAATAGCAAGTCAAATTTGACTGGTAATAAGAAGAATAGTATTTATTGTATTGAGAAATGGACATTATCTTTCATTATTATATTATACCATACTCTCTTTCACAGAAGGTATCAGTTTGACCAAAATTACGGATCAATCCTATAGTATTTAAATAGAGTGAACTTGAAAGTGAATGACTGGAGGAAAGTTTTGTGGACAGTTGAGTCCAATTTGGGGCTCTAACAGACAATGACCCAAAGCATATCCCCCAGCCCTGTAAGTATTATTTAAAAAGCAAACAGTCTGCTTGAGTGTTATCCATCGTGTAATGGCCTGCCCAGTGACTACACCTATGGCATTCCGTGATATAGTCACAAACTTTAATCTATTGATTCCTGTTCATGTCCCCCTTTTTTTTTTGGTGTCACTCAGCACGACTGTCTCTGTCAGGCTTCGTCTCTATAGCAACGGAGGCAGAGGATCATGGGTAATGCTGACAGATATGCCAATGGTAATCTTTTTTTCGGTTCCCATTTTCCCCATTTTCATTATGAATAAGGCAGAACATTTACGGTTAGGGTTAGGATAAGGGTTATAGTGTAATAAATGTGTGTCTCTAATTAATGCAATCTCCTTAATTAGCAGGGAGAATATAATTAATGTATTTTGACTGGAAGGAACCACTGACGATGGTTTATAATAATGAGTAGCTTACCGAACATAAAGCAATTAAAGCAAGGATAAAATCTCCTGCTTAAATGTTGAGTAATAGTGAGTGAAAATTATAAAAAACAATAACAAACGAGAAAAAAACAATAACGTGTTAGAGCCACCAAAAATACTTTCTATTAAGATGCATGACAAAAAACGTTAAAAAAAAAAAAAAAAGGAAAATTAGTGTCTATGAACACAAATTAATAGATTACATTTTTTAACTATATCAGGAAATGCCATGAGACTGGACTGGTATTTCAGCTGAACAGTCCAGATGCTAAGAGAGTTTAAAGCTGTTATTCATGCTAAGAGAAGGTTTTCTGTTTATTTACTGTATATAATTATACATTTGTTTGGCCAAAGAAAATCTTTGTCAAATTATACTGTTAAAAAATTACCTATTTTATTGCAAATAAACAAAAGGAACATGCACGTGTCTCTTAAAACTGATAAAAGGCTAGGTGTTTTATATGTTTTATATAATGCTCTGTAGCATTGTATAAAATTATATTATTACAATATTTCAACTTTTTTAAATTTTAGGCCAGATAACACTTTTGCTTTCAATTTATTGATTTATAGTAAAGTACTTTACAGTACTTTGCTAATTCCCTTCCTGCATAAAGTTATAGTCAAATACTATTAAAATCTAATGTTTTCAAGCTATTGTTTAGCAAAGTATATTAAACCTACAGAATTGTGTATGTATTCACAATGTATCAGCTGTGCATGTGTGCTTTTTATAGATTTGCAGAAGTAATGATTAATGACAGTGCTAAGTGATAACAGATCACAGGCTAGGTCCAAAAACACCTACTACCATACAAAAAACATTAAAATAGTATGGCATTTAAAGTTACCATGGTAACATATATCAGAGACTGAGGTAAAGCTATAATTCTGTGTGTGAGTGTGTGTGGCATCAGAAACAAGACATCATGTGGGTGGATTTGGTTTTTTGTGCTAATTTTTATGTGCTAAATGCAAAAGTCATCTATGACTGAACTGATATTTTAAAACCATCCAAATAAACAGATTTGAAACACATTTTTTTGCTAGTGCCCCAAAAAGTAGTTTGTTTTTTTTTACATGAAAAGGTGTATTATAAATAGTATCTTCATATGTCACATGATGCACAGTGTAGAGAAACATGATTCATTTGACACAGAATCTGATAAATAGGTTTATATCAAAGCCTTTTTCAAGTTTTAAATCTTCTGGTCAGAAATTGTTGTTAAATGTTGTGCTGAATTCAAACAGCTGTTACTGAGCTACATCTGTGCATTCTAACTCACTTTTACAGTTGACATCTTGAAACCAATTACTGATATTGTAGAACAAGTTTAATTGTAAAAAAGTATCATTTAAAATTGTGATAATTAACATTATTTGTTACTTATACTACTCACTAAAGCCTGTGCTCATTAATGATGATATGGACTTTGACAATTTAACTGCAAATAACACCTTTTTGATGTGCTTTAATATTAGAAACAAATTTATATTTACTGCGAGAAGATATAAGCACGATCATAGAGATATGCCAGAGATGGAATTGATGAATATGGAAAGTGTAGTCGCATTTGCATATGCTTGTTTTAACATGTGTACAGTACATGGTCCATTGATCATTACAGTTAATGATCAGTTTATGTCATATTTACTATGGCATGATGCCAAATAGAAAAGCTAAATAAAATAACTTTTATAGAATAAAACTTTTCCTAATTTATTTTAGACTGAAAACTGTTTCGTCCTGAATATCAATATAACACGTCATTAAAACCACATAACCTTGTGCCACAGGCTCAGTGCACATAGTAGCATCTGTAATATCTATTATACCCTAACCATACAAAACAAACAATTCCACCTAATCAAAATCAGGTAGGACCGAATACAACACCAAGATAAGTCCTTTATGCGCAGAACAAGAACCACTCCCAGATACATGGAAATGATAAAAAGACAGTGTGCCCTGAGCTCCAGGCAGGCAGACAGACAGACAGACAGACAGAGAGAGAGCAGCAGAGCCCAGGCTGCATTACCGATAGCCAGCTGAGGCAGCGTGCAGCCAAGCCGCTCTGCGATGGCCTGCAGCTCTTTCAGCTTCGCCTGCTGACGACGGCCTTCCTCACTCAGGATCTTGTCCTTCAACCACTGGTAGCCCTGTTCCAAACACACAGCACACCTACTCAGAGAGGCTGCGTCTGACCAGAAACTTAATAGGATAGTCTCACAACGACTGAGTCAGGATCTAGAAGCAGACGTAATCATGATAATCTTAAATTGTTAATATTTTAAAACCTTTTTTATCTTCTAATTAGTTTGGAACTGCTAATAAATTATGCCTAGAATGGTCTTTTAAATCAGTGCTTGAAAATAACTCTTTTCATTTCAAGAAGACATAAATGGTAATGGTAAAGAATGGCTAATCACAAACATTCTCCTAAAGAGATTCTGAGGATTCTTTCTGGATTTAATGATGCCACACAAGATGGCATGGTTGCATGTGTTGCATTTCTGTTGCAGGTATTAATAACTAGTTTCAATCACATCACAGCTGCGAGAGAATAATTTACTTTGAATAATTAAATGAAAGAGGCATCACTATAATGAAAAGCAATAACATTAACTTGTGTGCAGATGTTTGCAAGACATTGCCACTAAAAAGCCTAAAAACACAACTATCTTTAATAATGATCTTCAATGATCTCTTCAACTAATAAACACACCCAAACTTTAAAAGGCAATGGAAACAACAGGCATTAAAAAAAAACATGACCAAAGTACCATACAGTTAAAGAATGCGGGACTAGAAATTCTGCTAATATCCCACAAGGCTAAGGGATTACCTTCAGAGAGGCACGTGAGGAAGGAGGCACACCGCTATCATACTTCCCTGAGATTATCCCACAAGCCAGGGGTGACCATGTCATTGCACCCACACCTTTGAAGAAACATATGAACATCATTGTTCAACTAATCTGACTTTAACACACACACACACACACACACACACACACACACACACACACACACACACACACACACACACACACACACACACACACACACACCTATCTTGTGAAAGAGTTCAGGCAGCTGAACCTCTACTTTCTCCCTCTGGAACATGTGGTACTCAGCCTGCTCACAGATTGGGGGGATCAAGTTAAACTGCCGTGCCACTGAGTATGCTTCCTAAGAGACACACACACACACACACACACACACAAATATATGTAAAATGCAGACACAGGTAAAAAAAAAAAAAAAGAAAGCATTTTTTTTAGTCATGGTAACCAAAACAGTTTCCCTACAAGGTTAAAACTCTAGACTATTCCTATCCTTGTGTGGATATTTGGCAAAAAAAATAAAATAAAAATCTTATATGGTTTGGCTACATGGCAACAAATATGAAAGGACTTGACTCCAGACTCACCATAATTTCCATTGAGCTCCAGCGAGATGTGCCCCAGTACATGGCCATTCCTTGGTTAATCACGTGGGTCATGGCTCGCACCGTCTCTGCCAATCATAATATGAACCATGACAACTAGTTAACACACAAAACAACAGAGAGATGAATGAACTAAGGCCAATACTGCTGGAAAGGAGAAAGGCAAAGCTTAAGCAAGCAAAGGTTGAGGGAGGAAAGGAATGTTTTACAAAACCAAAGCAAATCTAAAGTTTTTTTTTTTTTTATGTTTTTATCTCTGAGAAGAGTAGTTTTATTTCGGTTACAAATACAAAATGAGTATGAAATTGGATGATTTTTTAACCTCTTTCAAAATAACCAAGAGTACAATTTTTATTGTAGCCTCCATCATTAATATATTACAAAAATCATCTAAGAGGGAAAATTCTAACAAAAAAAAAAAACATGCCAACATGAACTGCCTATGGACATGTTTAATATAAAAATGCCACATGGGCAACAATGATAAATACAGATTCATCAAGCAATGTGTGCTAATATTCATTATGTGTCACAAATATTGGTGGATGTCTGGTTTAGTGAAAATCTGCCTCTACTCACTATAACACTTTGCATAATGCAGCTGTTAAAGTAATCTATTCCAGTGTATTATGCTCTCAGTGCTACAGAACTTTTTCAATCCAGCTAAATTGGTGTTCTTCGATCAGACATGCATGACAGATGAACTGTTTCTGCACTGCCCAGCCTTTCATATCTATAATGGGGATTCCAGGAAGCTAAAGGGGATATGTTAATGTATTTTACACACATGATAAGTGAACCCTTTCAGAGAAGGCCAAAGTCTTTATCATGCTCTTAGCATTCAGGAGAGCTTGTGAATGGATTGAGACTCTTGAAAAATGCTGAGAGTCTGAATAATGAATGCTGAAACAGAGGCAAAAACAGTAGTCACAAAGAAGCCTTTTGTCCATCGACCACTGGGATTGGACTCTTACTTAAGTGTAGCAAGTTCATAGCCTGGTAAATCAGTCTACTGCCAGACATTCATGAGTCTAGGTTCATGGTGTTGGCTGTTTGCCTGTTTCTCCTAGGCCAGTGTGAACCCTGATCCTCTAATGTTTTCAAGAACCCTGCTCCACAGATTATAGTCTCTAAGCTAAACACAGTCTGGGACTCTATCTCTGAGTAAGTTTTATAAGTGGTATCATTGCACATGCTATAGGTTTGGTCATCTATCACCTTCCCAAGTGTTTATTCAATACACAGCTCGTTTTCTAAGGGTGCTCTCATGGCTACTTCCTTTCCTCTCAGATTTGCTAAACTTTCTAACAAACAAAGGCAAAATTCAAAAACCTTAAATATAGCTGAATATATATAATAACTGACATGAGCACCAGAATTCATAGTTAATGTCATTATTGCCTGTTTGTATTTGTAGTTTTTATAAATGTTTTCATTTGTAAGATTTTTAAGAAAGTGCAAAAAAAAAAAAAACCCTTATTCAAACATGCGAAGGGTAATAGTTGTAAAAGTAGAAAGGGAATACAAAAAAAAAACATGCACTCAACATCACACTCAGCAGTCATCTTGCAAAAATATCGCAGCATGTTAACCAAAGGTGACCTAAGAAATGGATAGAGATGCACCAGGTAATAAGGCACATAATGGTTGTGGAATGGGTAGCATCCTAAGTGTTTCAACACAGAGACATTGGCAGGGAGACAGCTTTCTTTTATCCTGGCTAAAGATTTGCCATTAAGCATCTATATTAAAAAATTTATTTTCCCCTGTAAAACAATGTACATGTTAAATGGAACTTAGTGTAAATGGCTGCTGGTTAAAATATGAACTAAAAAGATGCATGGGTGGGGGGAAAATGAACCAAGGATCAGATGCAATAAATTTTTTCCAAGTCCACTTTGCAAGATGTATAGAATAATCAAACAAATCAATAATTAAAAAAAAAAACCATTGGTTTCTAGTCCTAATTCCAGGTAATAATAGCATTTTATGGACATGGTCAAGCTCTCACACCAAGAAAAACAGAGTGAAAAAACACAATTCATTACCATAAAATGCTTTTAGATACAAGAGATCAGGACTCTGACTGAAGCTACAGTGTACCTTCTATGATGAATGTTCTTGTATTTGAGGTGTTAAATGGATTTCCTGGTGACAAAAAAACAAGCAAAATACTGTGAAATAATTAGATAAACTGATGAATGCAATGAACCTGTGAGTGTTCCCGGGAAAGGGACCTGCTCCTTCTCACCATGGTCGTGCAGAGAACCTAGCCTTGCAGCACCAGCCTCAGTTATATACCATTCGGTTTCTTACAGAGCCATACACCAAGCCAGGCATTATCAGAGAATAAAGTAAAAGTGTAGCTCCCTATACTTTGGTTACATTAATGTATAGATTGAAAATAAATTATATTTTGTAGTTTGTCAAGGGAGCCATTCAAACTTACTGTAAACATGCCAATAGTTGGTTGATAATAAAAACATCTGACATGCCAAAAGCATATCATTATGAAGTTATGAGGTCTTAAACATAATTATGAGCTGTATTCAGAGTTGAGTAAGTAAAGTCAATATTTGCATTGGAAGGTTATTTTTAATAGAATGTGCCTCCTCTTTAATTTCTATAGATTTACATATCAGGAAATAATTAAAATTATCTGGCAATCAGGTATTAGATTAAGGTCAGATGAACAATAACACAAAATATTATGCCATTGTATTTTATTATTTTTATACCAGTCAAGCCAAATTGTGTGGAAATTCTATGTACACCTTACAATTCAATAGCTTGTAGAATTACCTTTAGCAGCAATAACTTGAAGTAATTGTGTACTAACACAATTGATTTTCTTCATGAGTTTGCTTGTTTTCTCTCAGACCTCTTGATCAGTTTTGATAAAGTGCTGCTTGTAGGAGATTTTAATATTCATGTAGATGATGCAAACGATGCCCTAGGATTATCATTTGTCGATTTACTAAACTCTTTTGGAGTTAAACAAAACGTCACCAGACCAACCCACCGTTTTAACCACACACTAGACTTAATAATATCCCACGGAGCAGACGTCACTGATATAGATATTTTACCTCAGAATGATGACATCACAGACCATTACCTCATACTGTTCACACTACCAGTAAAAGCAGATTAACCGTGTTTCACCACGGTATCGACTTGGTAGGACTATTATTCCAACCACTAAGGACAGATTCATAAATAACCTGCCTGATTTATCTCAGTTTCACATTAAACCCATAACTGCTGATCATCTTGATGAGATGGCGAACAACATAGACCTTATCCTCACTAGCACTTTAGACACTGTTGCCCCCATCCGGTTAAAAAAGGTTCGAGAACAAGCACCTGCACCTTGGTATAATAGTCATACGCATGCCCTAAAGAGAACAACACGTAATCTGGAGAGAAAATGGAGGAAAACTAAATTGGAGGTATTTAGAATTGCGTATAAAGACAGTATGCTTAGCTACAGACAGGCGCTAAAAGCTGCTAGAGCTAAACACCTGAGCAAACTCATAGAAAATAACAAAAACAATCCCAGGTTCCTTTTCAGTACAGTCGCTAAATTAACAACAAATCAGGGATCTGAAAAATGTGTTCCATCACAGTTTAGTAGTGAAGACTTTATGAATTTCTTCACTGAAAAAATAGATAACATTAGAAAAACAATTGTGTCAGTTCAACCTCTGACAGCATCTCCCGACACAATCGTACTTACAACCCCACAACTACACTGTTTTACATGTATAGGACAGGAAGAGCTGTATGATGCTATTATGAAAGCTAAATCAACAACATGTCAGTTAGATCCAATTCCCACTAAACTACTGAAGGAAGTGTTATATACAGCTGGTGAGCCTCTTCTCAATATTATTAACTCCTCACTATCGTTAGGTCACGTCCCTAAATCCCTCAAGTTAGCAGTTATTAAGCCCCTCATTGAAAAACCTAATCTGGATCCAAACACGCTATCGAATTACAGACCAATTTCAAATCTCCCATTTATGTCTAAGATTTTAGAAAAGATTGTCGCTGCCCAGTTATGTAACCACTTGCAAGAGAACAATATCTTTGAAGAGTTTCAGTCAGGTTTTAGGCCCCATCATAGCACAGAAACTGCTCTAGTTAAAATCACTAATGACCTGTTTTTAGCTTTAGACCAAGGTTACATCTCCCTATTAGTTTTACTATATCTTAGTGCTGCGTTCGACACTATAGATCATGATCTTCTCCTCGATCGCTTACAGAATTACATCGGTATTCAGGGACAGGCATTAAGCTGGTTTAAATCCTACCTGTCCAATCGTTACCATTTCGTAGATTTAAATGGAGAGCTATCCAGGATAATGCTAGTAAATTATGGCGTGCCACAAGGGTCAGTTCTAGGACCCCTGCTTTTCACAATATACATGCTTCCATTAGGAAATATTATTAGAAGGCATGGAATTAGCTTCCATTGTTATGCTGATGATACCCAGCTATATATTTCATCCAAACCAGGCGATACAGCTCAATTAGCTTGCATAACTGAGTGTGTTGAAGAAATAAGAGATTGGATGACCCATAACTTTCTGCTATTAAATTCTGATAAAACGGAGATTTTGCTCATCGGCCCAAAAAATAGTACACAGAAGCTCCAGCATCTCAGCCTGCATTTAGACGGTTGTTCTGTAACTACTAGTTCAACGGTAAAAGACCTGGGAGTTATTTTAGACAGCAACTTATCTTTTAAACATCACATCACTCAAGTTACAAAAACAGCCTTCTTTCACCTTAGAAATATTTCTAAGCTAGAAATATCTTATCTATATCTGATGCAGAGAAGCTCGTCCATGCGTTTATGACCTCTAGAATAGACTACTGTAATGCATTACTAGGTGGATGTCCTGCATCATTAATAAACAAGCTTCAGTTAGTTCAGAATGCGGCAGCAAGAGTTCTTACTAGGTCAAGAAAACACGATCATATAACCCCAATCTTATCGTCCCTACATTGGCTTCCTATTAAGTTTCGAATAGACTTTAAACTACTGCTACTCACTTATAAAGCACTAAATGGTTTGGCTCCCGTGTATCTATCCAGTCTTTTAACACGCTACAATCCGTCACGCTCCCTGAGATCTCAAAACTCTGGGCTTCTAGTAGTTCCTAGAATAGCAAAGTCCACTAAAGGCGGTAGAGCATTTTCACATTTAGCTCCTAAACTCTGGAATAGTCTTCCTGACAGTGTTCGGGGTTCAGATACACTCTCCCAGTTTAAGTGTAGATTAAAAACATATCTTTTTAGCAAAGCCTACACATAACACACATCACATCACAACCTTGTGCTCCAGAATATATGATTACATGCACATTATCAACTTGTGCTGTTAATATCATGAACAGCAGCTACGCTAATTCCTCTCCACTGCTTCTCTTTCTCTCCCCATCCCGAGGCATCCTGAGGTTTGGCCAGCTCCAGTCACATCCCACCTCGTGAAGATTATGGACCTATGGATGATCATGGAGAAGTAGATGCCGAGTGTTTAAAGGCCCTGGCATGGAGAAGCTGATGCTGGATCTATGATGATCACAAATTGTTCTGTATTGTTGAAAGATTTATGACCAAATTCTTGATGTCACCCATATGAGGATGGGTTCACCTTTGAGTCTGGTTCCTCTCAAGGTTTCTTCCTCATATCATCCAAGGGAGTTTTTCCTTGCCACTGTCGCCACGGCTTGCTCATCAGGGACAAACGCACACCATTCACCTTCACTGTTGTTTTCTGTAAAGCTGCTTTGAGACAATGTCTGTTGTGAAAAGCGCTATACAAATAAACTTGACTTGACTTGACTTGACTAAGAATTTATCATTTTTTTTTTTATCATTATTTTGGAGGAATTTTGGCTCACTCTTCCTTACAATGTTTTATTTAATTGAAGCATTTGTTTATACATAGCGCTCTTAAGGTCCTGCCACAGCATTTGAGTTGGGTTGAGCTCTGGACTTTAACTGGCCCTTTGCAACACCATGATTCTGTTCTTTTTTAGTTATTCTGTTTTAGATTTTCTGGAGTGCTTGGGATCATTGACCAATTTTGGCAAAGCTTTACATAAAGCTGTCAGACAGATAAGCTCATATTTATCTAAAATATTATTTAATATACAGAGAGTTCACATCCAGTTCGATAACTGAAAGTTGTCCAGGTCCTGTGGCTACAGAACACGCTAAAATCACCCCTTGCCAGTTGGTATAAGCTGCTTTTACTGATATGCTGTTTGTTTTTTGCCTGATATGGTCTCATCTGTCCAAAAGACATTGTTCCAGAATCTTATGGTGTATTCAGATGCAATTTTGCAAACCTAATCCATGCTGCCATGTTCTTTATAGAGAGAATAGCCTTTCTTCTGGCAACCCTTCCAAACAAATGATACTTTTTCAGTCTTTTTCTAATTGTGCTTCTGTGAACTTTAACATTTCTCATGCTAACTGAAGCCTGTAAAGTCTGAGATGTTTTCCCTGAGCATTGCAAGGTCTGGCTTTGTGGTGAATTTGCTGGGACATCCACTCCTGGGAAGATTAAAATCCATCAGGAATGTTTCAACAAGTGAAACTTTCCTCACTGTAGAATGATGACTTTTAATTTTTTTTTTTTAAATGCCATTATAATCCTTCCTAAATTAATTAGCAGCAACAACTGCATCTCTAAGATCATTGCCAATGTGTCTCCTTTGTGTTGTGTTAACACACACCTAAATGCTTTAGACCAGCAAGCTCTTAAAATGTGGCTTTAATAGAGGTGTGTACACTTACTGATGATAAATTTATTTAATTAAGCACCTGCCTGCTACTTACCCTTTAAAAGAAAAGGTGTACTTTGTTTTTCACATTGGGCTTTTCCATTTTGGCTTAATTTTTGTTAAACAAATAATGATACAGTGTAATATATAATGTGTTGTTTATATGAAATTGTATTTACCTCATTTTAAGGCTTGCTAAGGACCAGATGATTTTTATTATCATAAAAGTATTAGCAGAAAAGTTGAAACTTTGGAACACTTTCTGTTTGATTTACATGGTGACATGCTGACCCACTAAAAGTTGAAAGAACTGCTGCACCAATACATCGCAGCACAATGTTGTAAACAATCTAAGTAAACAATGTTTGATAGAAACAGCTTTTCTCTGGCTGAGTCATGTAATAAATCTGACATATGCAACCAGTTAACAGATAAAAAAAATCACATACACATACCTGTGATCTTCCAAAGAAAGGTTAGTTTTAAAGTAACCAACAGTTTAATGTTTAACAGTTTGCGAATGACTCATAATTGAATCCTAATTTAGTTACTAGGTGTTTGGTAATGAAGGGCTACTTTGCATCAGCAACATGATTCATTGACAAACAATCATTCATATAAGAGAATTGATAGCATTCATAGCAACTAGTTTCTAACTAATTAAT
Organism: Silurus aristotelis; assembly: GCF_946808225.1. Lineage (NCBI taxonomy): Eukaryota > Metazoa > Chordata > Actinopteri > Siluriformes > Siluridae > Silurus > Silurus aristotelis. The sequence continues at coordinate 10,288,704 of NC_139592.1, read as the reverse complement.
TGATTGTTAATCATAAATATAATAATATATTATGTCATTTCATATTCATGCAATTGTATGCAAAATCATGCTACTACTAAACAGCTACTTCAATTAGGGTACATTATTCGGCAATCAAATACAGTCAACCCCAGATAATTCTCGGTTTGGAACTCCTTCCCTCAACACTCTGCACGCTCGTAGTCTATCTCCATCATACTAAGTAGCGGCACCTGTATAAGCCCCTGCCATTCCCACAGTCATCGTTCATTCTACTATTTCATTAGGGAGAACATACCAGGATGACTCGCGTGGATTCTTTCTTCTCGTGAGAACTTTACCGATCTCAGAGTTTCCGAGACCGTATGGACTTGACCTTTCCTAAGGTTTCCTCGCATCATAGTGACTTTTACAGTACTACTGCTTAGTACGGATGTATGTGAGTTTGTTGAGTGCCGTCATTAAAAACCCTCGAACTCTGTTACTTCAGTTTTCGATTCCGTCTCTCCGAACCCTGACAGTGGCTCAGAAAATTCGCAGGTTCTCATTTGGAACCTGACTAACAGCAAATTGAGGATTATCATAAAATTTGCAGGAATCTGCAGCGGGACCGAATGTCCATGAATGATAGGAATACCATTTTAAACTATGTTTTCACTAACAAATTTCATGAAAAAAAATTGAAAACACTATTGTATTAAAGTGAAATAATGTCTAGATGATTTCACTAATTCACTTTCGGTCCACCAGAACTCTTAGGTGTTCTCAGGTCCCACGGTTAAGTTCTAAGACCCATCGCAAGTTCCAGGGAACCACTTTATTTATTTATTAGTCATTGAAGGTCTATTTAAAAGCTGACAGCCTGCATGTTTCTTTTCATGACCACCTTCTTCTATATGGATCAATTTGCTGTTCTGATCTCAGCAAGTTTGGGCAAATTACTGAGTAGGCACCAATTTTTATGGTCATCATGTACACGTCTTACAAAATATTTTACAGTATTTTAAAACTACAAAAATTAAAAACTCAAGTATTCTGATACAAAATATGAAGCCATTTTCATCAACCTTATCAACTACAAATGACAAAATCCTATTTTATGTTTTATGTATTTATGTATTATGTATTATGGTTTTTGAAATACATGTATCATAAATAATGCCCATCCCTGTCAGCAGGTTGAATAGCATCGGGTGTAATAAACCATTAACCAAAGTGGAAAGCAAAAAAACTTGCGAATTTCCTTAAAATCAATCTTGTACATCACTGAATATCACATAATAGTCATAAATTTTAATAGGCATGTTATTTAAGCTGAAGGTCTGATATGCTATATTAACACATCACTAAATGTTTTTAACTCAACTCTGAATATGGCTCCAACAGCCACAGATTATCTGTTGTGAGTGATGTGTCTAGCTGTGGTTTACATAATTCTACATTTTCCTCAGAAGCCCATATATATCATTGACTGGAAACCATGAAGTATGCTGAGTCCTGTATGCTGAGTCTAATACATGTCCTGAAGATGTACATGGACAGGACAAAGGGATTCAGGAGGGATGACCAGTTGTATTCCATTGGCAAAACCTCTTCAGGGCAATGTTAGAACTAGACAATGTCCCACAGAAATGTGGAAGATCTCAAATTAGCATACTTGGTCCACAGCATGGGCACTCTATTATGGGAATGGTGATATTTTGGATCACAATTCAGGACATTTCTAGTCTGGACATTTGTGATGCATTCATTATTTCATACAGATGAGGAGCTCCATGATACATACCATCCATGTGGCTGTCTACCAATAAGAGTTGTGCATTTGAAATAAAGGCAAATGAGTACTATGCAGAGAGATGTATTCCACAGTAAGATGCTTCATACAGCTATCAAAGAAGTGGGTTTCCCTTCGGGAACTCGAGCTGCGTGAACAATGCTTTTCGGAATGACTCTGCGTGACCACGCTCTGAATCACGTGTGTAATCAGAACAACAGAAAAGCGCAGGGTGACGGGACAACTAGGAAGCACATGCCGTGAAGACGGCGCTAGCTTCAGTTTGTTCAGGAACCACTCTGTTTGTCTGTTTTTGCCACAGGTAAGTATCGGTAAGTTGGTAAAAAAAAATCTGGAAAATAGAAAAGCAAACTAACGGCAAGCAGTCTTTTTGGCTGTGTTTTCCTTCTTGCCCCTGCATTCCCGTAGAGCACTCTTCCAGAAGGGCGCTCTTGCTAGTGTTCCTCTAGGTTATGGCCTCGCTTACCCTGATGCGAAGCAGCAGCTGGATTGTGGATGCTATCCACTCCTCTTATGAGTCATCTGGTCTCCCTGCTCCTTTTGGGGTCAGAGCTCACTTAACCCCATGTGTGCATGTCTCTAAGGCCTTTTTCTTTTGAGTGTCTCTTCTAAACATTTTGCAATGCTGCAGGCTGGTCTACCCCACTGACCTTGTCATGTTTTTTAGCCTTCACATTAGTGCCACTTCTGGCCCCTCTGTCCTTCAACCTAGCTGTGACCATCCACACTAGGCAGGGATTAGACAGTCTGGCAGAACTGTACAAACTTTCCCAAAGCGTTGTTGACGCAGCTCAAGTTCCAGAAGGGAAACTAGACGCTGTGTCTCATTGCCACACTTCCTCCAACCCTGCAAGCGCTTTCTTTACTTTCAAAGCTAGCGCCGTCTCCACCGCATGTGCTTTTATACTTCTTTTTATACCATTACACACAGGGTTTAGAGCGTGGCCACGCAGAGCCATTCCCAAAGCGTTGTTGACACAGCATCTCGTTCCCTCGGGGAACCAGGGTTACATACGTTACCAAGAGACGTTTATGGTCGTGACCTAAAGTTAGGTTGCAGCTAAATGCAGTTTATGATAATATAATATTTTGGCAAACCACTTATAATCAAACATGCTCTATTCCTCTTGTGCACTTGCAGTTTTAATGTCTAAATGAGAATGAGAAACAAATATTTTATTCAGTCAAAAAGTACAGTCTAAGGACAATCAGAAGGCATGCTACAAATATAAAAGAAATAAAGGTTCGTAATAATATTATTGATGTGAAAGTGCAAAAATGGAAAATTGGTGAGAGATGTAAAGGAAAGAAGCAATCGTACCCATGCTGAATGTGAAAAGTAGCACGTTTGCAAACCCCCTTAAACAAACCATTTTACATAAGCAGACAGACAGGCAGGATTGTACAATGTCCCAGCATCCATGCATACCTTCCATCGGTGTGTTGGGGTCCGGTCTATTAGCAAATACTACATCAACATACTCTAACTGCAGCCTCTCCAAAGATGCTTTCAGACCTTCAAAGTACAGAAATCACACAATCAGCTTGGCCAGTGAGTGTGATAGCTCCTCAGCTCCTCAGAATTGTGAAATTATTTGTTGTAACCTACCCTCTATAATATGCTTTCTTGACAATCCTCTTTCTGTTTCTGCTCTAAAAAACAGAAGAGACAGACACTGAAAGTTGTACAATAACTGTTCCAAAAGATTTTCTATCTCCATCAAACTATTTCTGACAGCTAGATCCAAATTCTACAATCTGAAATTGATGTTATATCAACAAACACATTGATTGAATAAAATCTGTCAACGGCATCAAAGTGCACCTCACATTTACACCGCACAGCCTCTCATTAGTGTTGGCCTAGGACCTTTAATTTAGCCTGAAGAAAAGAGCAATGCTCCATGGGGGAATCGATCTGAAGCACATTCAGGAAACAATTACAGCTGCAGTTCTGGCCACCTAGAGTGGGGCTATGCAGGAGGGGAAAGGAGTTTTTAAACCTCACTTCAACACACACATATACACACTCAGACAAACACATTACAGAGAATATACAGTTACGGATATGCACTTCTCTATAATTTGGCAGATACTACCTTGCACTTATCTCGGGCACAACGATGCAAGTAACATTCATTGTGACACATATACACAAGCATACTGTGACTCACTTTCCACCCCAGTAGATCTTGGTGGTAATAACCAAACTGGAGCGTCTGTAATAGAAAATAGAACAAGTGCAGTGAGACCTTTGTAATGACATTGTAGAAGATTAAGTAAAACACATTTGCCAGGACAAGCTGCAGGCAATATTCCAAGACCCTTATTCAGTAAATAAAAAGGCCAGAAACCATAATAGGTATTTAGAATCAGGAATAATTGTATTATTTAACACTATTTAATTATACCGAGCTGTAATTATACATACAGGGAGAATTCCAGGGTATATACTCATCAGCTAATCGAGTTAATTAGGTGTTAAACAAATAACACCTTTAGCCACATTTAGGCTTTGTCAAAGGCTGATGACTGAACAATCATCTTTTTTTCATGTTCCTATTCCTCATTGTGATAATGTGCATGTCTGGAAGATTTCTCTGACAGCACCATTACAAAAACACCCTCTAAAATGTGACTGTCAGCATCAAATGATGAGTGTACTGTTTGTAATAGAAACATTTTGTGACGATGCTTGACATGACTGCTTATGTATTCTGTGTTTATTAAAACCAGTATAACACACAATGCAGGCTCTGGTCAAAATATTAGTCAAAGCAGGCAAATAAAGGCATGATGCCTGAGCTGTTTAAAAGGAATAGTGCAATTGCAGACTGGTGAAGTCCGCTACTAATCAGGTAACTCTGAGTGGTGGTAGGTGCTTAATACTTGATCATGAGATGAGGTCGCTGAGTTTGCAACTTTGGTAGAGGCATGATTGTGAAAACTCTTTTTTAACATAACTACATTGAATTATTTAGTAACTAGTAAATATTATAAGAAAGAGGGAACGATGTGAAGTAAAGAACTTAGGTCTAAACATGTCAACATCAATAATCCATTTATTTAATAAAAACCAACAGTAGGATATATGACTCCATTAATAACTAACATAGTAATTTATGTACGATAACTGACACTGGGATACATTAAATCAATGCCGCAAACCCTTTAATTTGAACAGTGGATAAACTGTTTAAACTTTCTTGCAAACTCAACCAATTCCTACAGATTATAACAAATTATTTACTGTTTTAAATAAAAAAAATAATATAATTGATAATAGCTTACAGTCTCTTTAAATGCATTTACGAAAGAGAAAAAATAGGAAAGGTCTATATTTATAAACTAATTGCCTCAAGTCTCCTTTGTGAACCTGAGTGTACAAATAAAAGCTGATGGTCCAGTCAGTGTAACATACACAAAGCCATTCACAAAATAAAAGAAGCTTTGGGGCATAAACAGTCATTAAAAAAAGTCTGTATGGACTGCAGACTGCTCTGTTCCATTAAAAAAAAAAACATGTCTACTGGCTGAAAAGAAAAAATGCTTGCACACTGACATATCATATTTAAAGACAGCAGTGTGATTGAAAATCCCACAGGAAAAAAAAGATAGAAATAAAAGACTCTACCTCCATCCTTTCTTCTTTATGATACTGCCAAGAACCATTTCAGCCCTTTAATAAAAAAAGAAAAAAAAAGAAAACAATTACCTCATTATAACTGTAAGAACAAAAAGTGCACTGTTTCATTCTGTAAAAGAGTTTTCCTTTAAAACTAGATCGATGTATTAGGGACCCCCCGCTTCTTATTCCAAAAAATCATGCTAATGAAGCAGTGGGTAGAAAGCGGTGATATTAAATATTATCAGAGCATTAAACACAGGGGTAAGCTGATTGCATCCTGAGCTGAGAGGATATTTTGAGTAAAAGGCTGGCTGGGATGATGGGGAGTAGATCTGTGTGACTAATGAAAGATGAAGTATCCCTGTCCAAATATTCAGAGAGTTTAAAATGTTCTGCAAAAATATCAACTTTCATTTCCAAACTGTAAAGCTTCAGAGACTGCATCCTACTTTAAAATAATGCAATTTTGCAGTATTAAACTGTACATATTGTACAACACATTGTATTATTTTCATACTGTAGACATCTAGTTTGAGTCATTGGTCAATATTCTTGAGATTGTTCAGCCTGCAATAAAAACTAACACTAACCAAAAAAAGATTTAAAACTACACACAAATTCAAACATTATTTCTGGAATTTGTTCATTAAAGTCCCACTGACGAATCATGTTTGACTGCAGTACAGGCACAAACCTCTATTAGATAGACATAGAAACTTCTTCAATTTTGAATAGAGCCTGAAACAGTACATTACTATATTATTCATAAAGCACAATGAAAATAGAAATGTTTCATGTATAAGATAAAGCATGTTGATGTTTTATAGAAATACAGTAAATTACTATTAGTATTTACCTGGAATTTAAAGTAAATGGTTACAGTGCTGATATGAATATAGATGAAAAACTTAGAACATGGAAACTTTACTTAAAAACACCCAATTTTAAGATAAACTGAAGTATTGAAAGAGAGCTAGACTAGATGTTAGAAACCAGATAGAATGACACCTTTTATTTGAATTATTAAATTAAAAGAAATTATTAAAACTCCTATAATGTGTAAACTGCAATGTAATTTGTATTGTATTTTTTTGTTGTTGTTGTTTTGCTGTAGCTTGGTCTGTTAGATTAAAAGTTTAAACAATTCATTGCTCTAAATGTCTTGTCTTTCTATATGAATGTCAAAAATGTTGAACCAACAAGATGACTAAACGGTTGTCCATGGATAAAAAAGTAAACCTTCCTGAAATCATCAGTTCAGAAAAAAAACAAAAATAAAATGTCCTTGCAATTCCAAAGCTTTCAAAGAGGATTGCAAATTGCTCAAGATAATTATTAACATTTGCTTGCTTGTGGTGTAAAATTTGGTAAAATGTGTAAAATCTGATCAAAGATATACATTTACCAGCTTGCCCCTGATGTATTACAGTACATAAAAACTGCTCTCCTTGCTGCAATGCAGCATTTTAATCTTTTGGGTTTTTTTAATAATGGCTTGAGCTTTTTTTTATACCATTTTTAGATGTGTATATTTTCCCTGAAGTTTTGAATTGAAAACCATATTTTTACTTTGTGTATTTAAGCTTAATTATATATTATATATATGACTTTCGCATATAAATCTAAAATTAATCTCTCACTAAATTGCTGCAAATATTTCTCTAGAAACCAAAAGAGGACTGAATTAAACTGCTGTAAAAGCTTTGAAAAAATAATAATTTGATTTGCCTTTACACCTTTCTACAAAAATAATATACATAAAGTAACAGCAAGATGATTACATTCAGGAAAACCTATTATGGTGTAAACTATATATAATGATACACTTAACTAATGTGCTGATGAAAGCACATCAGCATTGAAGAAGAAAGAGTTCAGCAAGCCTTCTACTGAAATTACAGCATGTGAGATTTTCTGCCTGACAGAAGAGTAGTGAGTGATGAAGAAATCACTCACTTGCCCGCAGCATACACCTCAGCTGTGTCAAACAGGTTGATCCCATTTTCATATGCCAATGTCATTAACTGCTCGGCTATCTGGAAAAAGCAGAGATAAAAGAAAATAGAATAGATAAAATCCTCAGCAGAATGAAGAGAGACAACCATACAAAAGAACTTCACGGAAGTGCATAATTAAAGCATTATGGGAAGTCCTTCAAGGTCAAATTAACACACAGTAGAGCACATGTACATGTATAGAGTTTACAATTCACTGCAACATTACCATTAGTAATTGATTATTTGCTATAACACCCCAAAATAATAGTCATTATTTTTATTTCACCTTATTATTATGATGGCTAAATGACATGGGCACAAATTGTCATTTTATTACTGCAAACTGAGAGCATGAACGATATATTGAGTTTATTGAAATGAAGTAATGAAGTATATTGTGCACATAAATTAGCTCACATTCATGTCTCAGATTCATATTTAATAAAATTTACTGCACAGTTTGCTCAATTTATTAATAATTCTTCTTATTTATAATTCTCTCTGCATTTTTACTGTGTGTTGATTTCATGCTGTTTTGAAGATGATAGTACAATTTTGTGGCTTTATAATGGTCAAAGAAAGAACGTGAATGTTTATCTACTCCCATTATAAATATAGATAAATATCTCAAATTTTATCTTAAGTTGCCAACTTAACAGTGTCTAGTGTACAATAAAGAATAATGATCATAAGAATTATACAATACCTCATCTGTGATTTGACCTCCAAAAGTTACCCATGTGCCTGCAATAATCCAACATACTGTTTACAAGCAGGTTTTATAGTATTCAAGCTTTATGCACAATGGCTGGATTTCTTCCTATTGAATATTACTTTAAAACATCTTCATGCAACAATTTACAAAAGCATTGATGAAAGACCTAGAACAGTACTAATATCTATCAGAAACAGTTCATAAGCACTGTACCTACCCAGCCCTAGACATGACACTCGTAAGCCAGACTTTCCCAGGTTTCTGAAAACAGACAGGAACCATTTAAATCCTTCATACCAAATCACATATCAGTACTATAACTATAGTTAATTGCAGTGATTACAGGCAAAAAGGCAAAAGGGTTAAATGAGTGTGTCAACACCTCAGTCAGAGTCCTTAGTTGGATCTTGAATTTAGTTTTTTCTCTGGATCGTTTTTATGGGTTACATTTCTATGGTTTTGCCCCAGCTTTCAAAAATATATAGGTGAACTGACTACTCTAAATTTACCCCCAGATGTGATCGGTGCATTGTGATGGACTGATCCTTTTTTCCAGATTGTATTTCTAAATCATGCCCAGTGTGCCTAGTAGAGGATTTACCATAACACTGACCAGAATAAAGAAATTACTCAAGATAAATAAAAATGAATGAAGTATGGTCTTTCAACAAATAAAGACATTGTGAAAACTGCACCGCATGATAAGCGCATGTTATAAAAACAGAATTCACAATGTCATCTGTAACAGGGGGCCTATAGCAGTTAAAATAATGATTTGAGTTGTCTGATCTCTTAACTTTCTGGATAATGTCTATAAAGTTAAAGCAACTTTTCTGAACACATATAAGGTACAGATTATGCCAAATTCAGGTATAGCTAGAGTCAGAGTCCTTCATTGAATCTAGCCTGGATACAAAGTTCTTTTTTTCCAATCAGTGCTTCTGCTGACTCTTTTGTTTAGCATCCTCTGAGATTGTATCAAGCCAAGGTTATATACTGTAGCTTACAAATTGCCATGTGACTACACCGCCAAGGGTGAAGAAACAGCTACAAAACGCTTTTATTACTAGTACTTTGATTCAGGGTGCTATACCTCCACATATGGAAGATAAATCTGATTAACCTTCACAGCCTAAGGGTCTAATAAAAGATAAACAGTGCTAAAAACACTTTAGAGCATTTTGGACTGGGCACAATAACAAATGTGGGTTTGACATTAAAAGATTGTTTCATAAAGATACCTTTAAAGGATATCATTTTTGTGCAATCTTCATTATGCGATCAATAATAAATTGCACAACACTATTAGGTCATACAGATGAAATAACAGTAGTGAATTTGAGCAGACCGCAGCATACCCACACTAACCGCATCTGAAGTACACATTACTTAATTGTTACAAATTGAAATGTCACAAGTGCAACATTCATTGACCAAGTGTACAAATGTCAAGCACAAAAAAATAAGCACCATTACATCAAATAACAGTAAATTAGCACAACCCTAATTAAAAAAAAATGTTGAAATTGACACTGTGTAAAAATAAATGCATATTTTATTCACAATACAAAATAAGAAATATATCAAATGTTTACACTGGGGAAATGTAAAATTTTAAGGAAAAACTATTTTGAATTTGATGACTGCAACACGTCTCAAAAAATTTGGGAAACAAAACTCTTTAAAAAAGGAATAACAACAATACTTATATACTGTAAATACTTAAATAGTGTATCTAAGAGAGGCAGAATCTCTCAGAATTAAAGATGGGCAAACCAATCTTTGAAATACTGTGTTTACAATTTGTGGGACAAAGTCACATCAATGTTCCTTAACACAAAATTGCAAAACAATATCTTAATTGTTTCAATTGAATATATCATCATACACAGTACAAAATATCATCAACAATTTTGAAGAATCTGAAGAAATCTATGTGAACAAGGGACAAGGGCAAAAATCAATATTGGATGGCTGTGATCTTCGGGCTCTACTTTCGGGACATCCTTTCTTGGCCAAATCTAATTTAAAACATACAGTCAGAATAAAATACTTCAAATCTAAATTGTAATATCTTTTTGGAAACCATGGACACCATGTCCTCTGGACTAAAGAGAAGCGGGACTGCAGAATTTGGCTTGTCATCAGCATTCAGTTCAAAAGGTCACATCTCTGATAGCATGGTTTAGCATGATAGCATGCATTAGTGCCTGTGGAACGGGCAACTTGCATATTTGGAAAGGCTTTATCAATGCTAAACAGGTTTATATGCAGGTTTTAGGGCAACAAATGCCTCCATTTTCAGGCAAGGCCTTGCATATTTGAGCAAGACAATGATAACTCCATACTTAATTTATTACAATAGCATGACTTTGTAGTAGAAGAGTCCGGGTGCTGAACTGACCTGCCTGCCGTCTAGAAATTTCAGCATTTGGTGCATCATGAAACAGAAAATACAACAAAGGACACCCAAAACAGTTAAGCAGCTAGAATCCTGTATCAGACACATACTGTATGGTACAACATTTCTCCTCAAAAACTACAGCAACTGGTCTCCTCAGTTCCTTAACCTTTTAAGACCAGTTTAGACCAGACAAATTTAAGATAAAAAAAAAAAAAGTTCCACTTAAAATGGTATATATTCTCAGTTAAAACAGTTGATATGTTTTTTATGTTTGTTCATTTGTTTTATCATAAATACAAGATGAATTTATGAGATTTGCATATTGTATTCTGTTTTTATTTACATTTTCAGTGTCTCAACATTTTGCAATTGTTATGTCAGAAGCATCTTCCATGTGTTTTGTAATCTATAAATTTAAAAAACATGAATGTACTCTTCAACAAATCAAAAAGTCAAAAGCTTGTGCAGAAGTAAGACAAACAAATGTTTTGCAACAATCTTGGTCTCCAGATCTAATCTGAAAAAGGAAGTGTGGCGAATAAAGAAACAAAAAAAATGTGTGAATTCACATGGATTACATAAGTGGAAGGTTGACCAGCATGCAAACCATTTTATTCCTGAATGCCCTGAAGAGAATGTACAGGGTAGCTAGAATTACAAAGATGAAAGACATAAAGACATCTTATCACCATACACCAAATATTTAATTCCTAATCAAATCAACTGATATTCACAAGATATTCATGTCTAGTAAACATGCTGTCAGGAATGTCATCTTGTACTGGCTCTATATGCAGAAGATCTACTTAAATCAAATTATAATCTAGCATGTGGGGCTAGAAGAGGAGTGATAAATTTTTAACTGCTTAGATGAGATACAGTTACTGGAATGAAGATCTGTTGAGAAGACCAGCTGCTGTATGGACTCAAACTGATGGGCATAGCCTGTTAACAATGCTATACAAAGCCTGGTGTTCACATTATACACTTGATCTGATAAACAACAGAAACAATAGCTCCAATAAACAACAAAAACAAATCCTGAACACTTTTGTGGCATATTACATTTTCCTGATCATTAGATTTTTATGAAATTTGACAGAATAAAAAAGGTGATATTGTGTTGTTCTCAACTGAAGACCTCATGCGTGTATACACATTAAATAGTTAAAAAAAAAAGTGATATCATAATATGACTATGAAAACATTTGAGAGATTTGTGTTCATGTTTGAGAAACGAGAATTGCACCAGTTTTGAATAGAGTAGACGGAGGTGTTGTCAGATTGCTGATGTATGAGCTAGTACTTCGTAGCACAGATGATAAAGACTTGGTAGCACAAATGCATAATAACTGGCCATGCAGAACATTTAGCATAATATGAAATTTTAGCTTTTCCTTTAGTTTGATCCAAATTTACTTTAAACGATGGTACTAGTTTATTTACTGTGCCATCCACATACAGCATACAATAATAAGGAGTGCTGTTTTTTTCAAGTGGGAAAATTTGATGCCAGAATACCTTGAAATTCTAGAATGGTCCAACGCACATGGACATCTTTGGTCCCGTTTAATTATGAACGATAGCAAATAGAGTATCACTTCAAGCAGACTCTGTAGTATCAGTTGCTTCTTCAGACTGGGTATTATTCATGCAGAAAAAAAATAAAACCCTGATTTATAATAAAGTGCATAATATATTTCAGTGAATTCTGACATGCCATGAAAATGTATTGTGTTTCCTAGAGAAATGTTCAGGGTTGACGGATTTATTACTACTTTTTTGACAATATTTTTCTGAGATGTTAAAGAAGGCTATTTGACTGTGAAAGGAGGAAAAACTAGCTTTTACAAAAATCTAAGGTTAATTAAGAACTTATTGTCACTATAACACTATTACAATTAATGTGAAATAACTGTAACATAAATCACCAAGAAAGATAGCAAAATGATGTAAGGAAAATAAAAGCCCTAAAAATCTATTTTCTGGCTAAAAATTATAACTTTTCCCTTGTTGGTTAGGTAAAAAAAAAATATTGTACAGGTGCAGTTTGGTAAGCATCTTTTAAATTCTGCAAATAGAGGTACAAAATAGAATCCCTGTACCCTGGAATATATTAGTACTTGCACATCAATCAAGGATATAACAGCATATCATGGGCTGATTGTCATGTGATATGTTTTTTTAATATTCACATAAACACAAACATATGCTAGTGTATCAGATGGCTGATCTAAATTGTGATAATACCATTGTCATACAACCTTATAATATATCAGTCCTCTTATCTAAGTCACAGAAAATAATCAGAGGGTCCCTAATATCAGTAGTAGATTGACATGTTCATAAATTATCCAAACATTAATGAGCTATCATCGTCATGGAAAGTTCTGTTACTGCTCTCCATTACCAGCCTATTCATGCTTGGCCAAAGAAGGCTGTCTGCTTTGTTCAGGGTCATGTCTGATTACAGTAGGTGGTGATGAACGGCCAGTGAATCATAGAGATTCACATTATCCACAAACATAAACAAAATTATTTCATGCATACATGGCACCTTGTACACATCAATCCACTGTAACCTTAGGATAAACTAGATCCTCATGTTACTGTAAACAGCTAACAGAAACCAACACATCATAAATCTGCATGGAGCCTCAAAATAGCCATAAAGACTGACACAAATGCTAAAATCGGCTGATAGTAAATAACAATTCAAATAGCGTTCAGTGTCTGAGCAGAAATGGGAGAATGGCTGCGCAATCTGAAAATATAGGCACTTTGTCTATAGAGAGAGTCTTAGTATGACTGATCTGTAATGTTTTTCACTACTACCATAATGTGAGACATTATACTGTACAAACTAATCTACAACTTATATTATCAATAATTCACTGAGATTATGATGCCCTCCTGCATGCTTGCTTGGTCCATTAACCTTTACAGTATTGCTCACTTGTGTAATGCTAGTAAACAGTTCAAAGATCCATTTACATGTAGCTGTTTAAACATTATCACTACCATTTAAATGTTTTAGAGTTCTGAGCAGAACTACAGAGCTACTCTTTTGCATAATGAGAGCTGCATCTAACATTTCACACTTACACAGGAACTAATTCAACTAATAAAAAATAAATAAATCAAGTTATTTGTCTGAATGCATGATTTTTTTTTTTACACAACCTAGAAATGTCGTTTTGGTAGTGAATCTAAAAACTCACTCAGGCATATTTAAAATCATTGAAAGTGTATTAAAATATAGTAATAATATTTAATTACTCTGCATATCAAGCTTTTCCTAGTGTACTCTTTATATGAACTATGTATGGTAAATTCTATATACGATAAAGGCTTTATAAACATAACATACAACTGGAAATGATCGGAGTATTTGTTAGATTGACAAAAAATCTACTTGATAATTTTAGGATTGTTGACCTTGTGCTTAATGGTAAATTAGTTGGATAGTGTCAAAATACACACATATATACACAAAAAATACTCTATCATTAGCAATGCCATCTACAGTACATTGTTCCCCAACATTGTCTCACGGCATTTCGTGATAGAGTCAGGAACTTTAATCTATGAAATCGTGTTCATGGACACGAATTTCCCTCTTTTTTTGAGGAGGATCATTGGTAATTCTAACAAAAATAGCAATGTTTTTTCCCCCAGTTTCATCAGAGAATAAGGCAGAATAAAATGGAGAAAAAAACGGTTAGGTAAGGGTTAGGGTTATACTGTAATAAATGTGTGTCTCTTTTTAATGCATTCTACTTAAATAACCGGGAGAATATATTTACTGTATTTTGACTGGAAAGAACCACTGACGATGGTTTATAATAGCGAGTAGCTTACTGACTATAATGTAATTGAAACAAGGATAAAATCTCATACTTCAATGTTAAGTAATAGTGCTTGAATATTAAAATAAATGAATAACAAGAGAAGAAAAACAATACCACATCTGTGGTATCCAATGGCAGAAAAAAAACTTTGCCAGAGGCACAAAAATGCTTCCTATTGAAATACATTATATAGAAAGTCGTACTCAGTGACACGAAAAAAAGAGAAAAAATCAATGAACATGAATCAATAGATTACATTTTTGACTATATCACAGAATGCTGTGAGAATTGTCTGTGTTGCCACAGAATCAAACGCTCTTGGTAGGTGGGCTGCTAGCCTGTTATGTAAAGCTGGCATCATCTAAGTTTTAGTTTCCCTCTCTCCATTTTTAAGCACTAACTAAGACCTGGAAATGAAGCTGGATTACTTCAGAGAATTTAGCAACACCAGCTGTTTTCTCCTACAGAGAAAAAACTGGCATTAACAAAGACAATCTAATAGAAGAGTTGGATATTATTCTTAGTCACTGAAATTCTACTGGTTCCTCTCTTTTTCTACTTTTAGAGTTCAAGTGCTCTTCAACTGCCCTTCTGAGACATGAGGGTTTGTTTAGAATTAACCACCAAGATCCTGATTAGTATGGATCTAAACTGGCATCCTCCACAGAAATGTTTCATCCTACCTGACCTCTTAACAAGCTTTGACATGATCAGTCACAAGATTTCATATTCCCTCTTTACAAATGATGGAATTATTGGCACAGTATTTACAGAATGTAGTCTTGGATGGATTAAGGTATACGTGGAACATACAGTCCACTGGTCTTCCAGGCTCAGTGCCTGGTCCTGTTCTTTCTCTGAACCTGCTCTCTCAGTGAGTAAACAACCTCACATAGATTTTCATGTCACTTCTATGCTGATGATCATCACTGCTCATGCTCTTTTTTACACCCTAAGACATTTGTTTTTGCAGATATCTCAGCCTAAGTAGCTAGAGACTGAAAAGCACTCTTTTAAATTGCTCTGGATAAAACCATCTGGGAAATCTGTACCTGTAAATGTACATCTGCTTTATTAACCTTGTGTCCTATAATAATATGTTAACATTAATATGTTGTATGAAACATGCTATGTTAAAACATGGTATGTTGTATGAAACATGCTCTAGTAGAGGATTTATTCTACATACAAACATTGCAATATGACTGTCCTATTTGATGGACTAGAAAAACAAAGTAATTAAATTTTGTCCTCAAGGCCAGCTCTACTGAAAGTCGGTTGGTGTCTAAATTGAACCCCAGCATGCAAAAACACAAAATACAACAGCATTGCAGATGGTTAAACACTGGAAAATTTTCTGGCACTCTTATGTTCTCTTAAGTCTGGGAGCACTCACCACAAAATCAATCAGCACTGCACCGCCAAAAAGCTAATAGGTCTCTGAGAGTGTTTAAATCTAATATTTAACCCGATTCCATTAACTGGATGTACTTTACAGATGAAGAAGTGGAGTTAAACATGTCATGCTCATGATCATGTGCATGGAGTTGTAAATATAGTGATGGAGGGATGTGCTAAGGGAGCTATTGTAATTTTAGTCACTTTCTTGCTTTATGCTTATAACATATCAATCAGATATGCAAAATACCCTAAAAACAGATTTGCTCTACTTTTTAACTGCCAGTGCCACACACTACTTAAACAGGTGTGACCAATATAATGGTGCAAATCTGTCTTCATCTTTTTACACCATTTTCCAAAATAATATCCCATCCTGCAAACTAATGTTAAACTGTTCATCACATACCCAGTCTGCTGATTTTGACTAAGCAGCCATCCAGCTAATAACTGGCCCTTTTCCCTCTGACATTCTTAACAGAGAAGAACTCTACCGTACCACACCTACATGCCGATGAGTCTTACATTGCCGTACTACATATATTGGAATTCAGTTTGATTTCATTTGAATATCTTTAACAACCACAAAGTAGCTTTAAAGAAATACCTAAACTCTAGATAATACATTTAAAATATATACTGTACATTTTTCGACAGATAGATCACTTTATTCATCCAAGACGGAAATTCACCATAAATTAATAATAATAATAATAATAATAATATTAATAATAATAATAATTACTATAATATTATTATTATTATAAAAATGATAGAATAATAATTGAATAATACTAAGCAAGCCAGAGGTGCCAAGGGAAAGAAAAACTGAGGAAGATATTGAGAGGACCTTAAAAGTGAATGTTTCCTCAGCTAAGTAACAATGTAAAGTGTAACATGAATTATTTTCTACAACTGTATTTCATATAGTCTGCAGCTATCTTATGGTGAACTTTATGCGATTCGTGTGGAGCCATCCTTGGCAACAGTGAATTGACAAAAACTCCAAAAAGAGGTAGGGCATAAGAATAGCTCCCATCAGTTACCTACAATAATATGCCACCCCAGAAACTGTCTATCCTCTGTTTTAGTTTAGGGCCATTGGCAGGTCACAACTGCTCCTGTGAAATCTCAGATAAGGTAGCCTCAAGAACATTTCAACTCACAACAATCTGCATATATCATAGCCAGTAATTACTATAAATTATTTTATAGTCATCATCAGTGACCATGGACCATCAAAAAGTTTTTTTATATTCTGAAATAAAAACCAAGAGAAACTGGTTAGAGAGGAATTGGGGACTATCCACACATAACTAAATTTTCCCATCTTGTTCGGGTGCAAATACAGTGGGATCTTCCATAGCTCTGTTATTCTCATCATTCAGCATTTTTACACTATGATATTAAACATTTACATAGATATTAAACATTTACAAAATGTTTAATATCTAAAAATCTTAACATTTGTACAGATAGCACTGGAAATAAAAAAATGCAGAAATCTTATGTCCTTACTAGTTCTAGTCCAAAGAAATCTGTAGCTATTTATGCTTGGCACTGCCTGTAAACTTTAATTGTAAGTAAATGTGACAGAATGCTTCAAAGGATAAATGGTTTTCTGTTTCAGTGATTATTCTAAATATGTTTTCTCTCTGGCACTGTGAAAGATGTTTGCTTCCATCTCTGCAATTGTGATGTTTGGCTAAATCTTGTGAATCGAAGCAGAGACTAGGAAATGATAACTATAAGTAACCCTAGATATTTGATAACAGCTGTTACAGGACCTCAGAACATTTCTGCTCCTTGTTCGTGAATAGCACTGCATCTTCACAGTGTCATATTGCACAGTGGTCCAATATCATATCTGATCTGGTTTACAGATATGCACCAAATACATTTACATCCACTTTAAAAGGATTACTGTTATAGCATCTGATTCTCAGAGGTGCAGGTTCAAATGTTTTCTTTTTTTAATCTGATGTAAATGTAATAGTTTATTTAAAACAAGTGATTTATATTCAAGTAAATACTGCATGCTGTAGTGCAATATATATATATATATATATATATATATATATATATATATATATATATATATATATATATATATATATATATATATATATATATATTTTTTTTTTTTTTTAATTTATTAGAATTAATCTTCTTTAATGCAATCTATACCAAAGGTCCCCTGGTGGTCTAGTGGTTAAGATGCAGCGCTCCCACGGCTGCGACCCGGGTTCGATTCCCGGTCAGGGAACCATCCCCAGCCACTCTTAGTGCCGGTCCCAAGCCCGGATAAATTGGGGAGGGTTGCGTTAGGAAGGGCATCCAGCGTAAAACATGTGCCAAATCAAACGTGCGGAGGATCCGCTGTGGCGACCCCTAACGGGAGAAGCCGAAAAGAAAGTTTTTAATGCAATCTATACCAAACGGCTTATAGAGTGAACTCATGGGCAAGTCCTTTGAAGACCTAAATGACAAATAGGACATCCTACAGCCTTACAGGGAATGTTTAACAAATGCCTTCAAAACACAAAGTTCTCCATTTGGGGAGCATCTTGTGTTTAAGTATTTTAATTGGTTTGTTTGTAAATTTAAATTTGAGCTGAATTAACTACACATAACATAATTCTAACAGCTTTCATAAAAATCTATCTAATAGAACAAAATGTGATCAGATAACTTGGTTTCCTTTTGGGAACGCTTCTGTGTGACCACGCTCTAAATCACGTGTGTAATCTGTCCAAAGGAACGGCCCAATGTCACTGGCGGGGTGACGTCACAAACAGGAAGTTATAAGATGGCGCTAGCTTCTCTTTTTTCCCAGAAGCGCTCTGTGTGTGTCTGTGCTACAAAAGGTAAGGTGCGGGTAAAATATTAATTTTGTAATAAATGGATAGCAAGCAATCGTTCCAGCTGTGCGTTCCTCCTTGCACAGTTTGTGTGTTGCTTGCTTGGGAGCAGAGGATGCTCAATCGGCTCTCGAGGGAGCCGGCTGCTTACGTTGCTACCACATGCCTATGCAGATGCTTCGCTCACGTAGGGTGCTCTTCAAAGAGTTCTGGCTCCTCGTGGTTCTGGCCCCAGTTCCACCGAGGCGAAACGAAGCGGTGACTGAGGTCAAGGGGCTCACAGTCGCTCTCTTCCAGGGTTCAAAAGCATGCCTTTCAGCAGTTTCTTCCCCCTGTGAGGAGAGTACTGTGCTTCATCTTTCTTTATCCGAGAAGGGAGAGGGTATGGACGCCAGTGAAGTTCCTAAGGTTTGCTTTCGGGGCCGAAGCTAACAAATATCGGGTTCTTCCATTTGGCCTTGCACTTTCACAAAGTGTGTGGATGTGGCTTTGGCTCCACTCTGAGACTCCAGGGCATCTGCACACTCACTATATTTATGACTGTTGATATTAAATCCTTTAGAGCACCTGGCAACCCGGCATTAAGATGTTGTTCTTACCTATATGAAGGAATTGGAGCTAAGACTAAACACCAAGAAAAGTGTACTTTCTCTGGTACAGAGAACCACCTATTTAGGCATAGGGGCAGCTGTCTCCTGCACGAGTCTAATTTATCCTCACGGCCATCAAGAGAGAGAGAGAAGGCCAGCTACTCACAGTAAAGCAGTTTCAAAGACGTCTGGGCCTGATGGCAACTGCATCCAATGTGATGCCACTTGGCCCCCTATACATGCGACCCCTACAGTGGTGGCTCAGAAACATAGGCTTCTCCCAAAAGGGCAACCCACTCCGCACAATCAAGGCGAGCCTTACAGGGTTTAGACATGCGGAGAGATTCAGAGTCCCTGTTACAGAGCCCCCGCTCCACCCAAGGTCTATGGACAGAGCTCTATCTCTCATGGCACAACTGCCTGGCCGTTCTTCTAGCGTCGAAGCATTTCCTCACAGACCTAAGGGGCCATCATGTGCTGGTCCATACGGATAACACATTGCTGGTCTTTTACATCAACCACCAGGAGGATCTGCGCTCTCACAGTGGGCCCAAACGAAGCTGCTCTCACTGAGAGGACTATACATCCCGAGTGGCTGAATCAAGGAGCAGACGCCCTTTCAAGGCAAGGGCTGAGGCCCGGGAAATGGAGGCTCCAACTGGAAATGGTAGAGCAAATATGGAGAAGATTTTGCAGAGCAAAAGTATACATGTTTGCGACTCAAGAGACGTCGCACTGTCACCTCTGTCTCCCTTCTCCATTACTCACCCAGCCCCTCTTGGGCTGGATACCATGGTACATGCGTGGCCAGGGCTCCGCCTGTACGCTTTCCCCCTGTAGCACTGCTCCCTGGTGTTTCAAAGGGATTTTGCTGGGATGGAGTAGCCCCATGCTGTAAACCTTCCCGAACACCCTCCCTGGGAGATTCCTTCCAGGATTGACCTTCTTTTAGGCCGGGGCACTTTGCTTCACCCCCACCGAGCTCTTAGCCACTGGTCTCTCAAACGATTTTGTAGAGACCATTCTCCAATCCAGAACTCCCTCCACAAGAGTTGTATGCCGCAAAGTGGCACCTGTTCACTATATGGTGCATTTGTGTGTATGTGTGTGTGTGTGTGTGTGTGTGTGTGTGTGTGTGTGTGTGTGTGTGTGTGTGTGTGTGTGTGTGTGTGTCTGTGTTTGAAAAATTTTGTATTTATTATATTTATTATGCATATAACATATTTATTAAACCACTGTATAAATTTGACTACAGGGACCATTTAAAATGACTTGGTTGACTGGAAAACCAGAGAAAACAAGAAAATGAATAAATATTTAACCTGGAATTTATTCTTAGCCTAAATTAAGTGCCCTACTTCCCATCTTCTTAATATTCAATTAACTTTATTGTCTGATAACTTCACTGCCTGAATTAAACTCTTTCTGCCCCAGCACTTGAAATTGATATCTTTGTGTCAAACTGTGAGGGACTTGTGTAATGGACCCATCAGCATGAATCCATCTTCATTGTTGGCCAGTCAGATTGAAGTGACTCTATTATTTACAGCTGATATAGTAAAAGACAGGAACCACAGGCTTTTTACACACACACATACATATAATAAATTGGGTGGTTCTCACTCTGCATGAATACATCATTTACTTATTAGTTCCTCCTGTTCCGTCTCCACTGTTATAGCTAGATGTAAATGGTAAAGAAGCAAAGGCTTCTGATCATTAATTAATTCATTCCACAGTGGGAAATAGGGAGTGCTGCAGAGTGCACTTGTTTGTCTGCGTGTGTAGGGGGAAGCTTCCACAGGGTGTACTTTCAAATCACACTGCCAATTTAGAATGGAGCAACGTAACTGCATACCCAAGGGGGATCCCTTTTAAAATTGAAACAGGCATGGATCAAATATGCTGCATGCTCTAACCATACAGGTTGTGTGTATGTAAATGAAAGACATTTATGTGAACTTACACACAGTGACACCGAGCTACATATCTGTATATCTATACACATCTCAAAACAAATATTTTATATTCTTCTGCTGAAGCTCTTGTTTTTAGAGTATTTAGAGTAGCTTTTCCAAGGTCGTAGCTTTTCCAACCATCTGTTCCAATATTAGCACTAAATGATTGAATATGGTTATTTAACTTTGAAAAGAATGAAAATCCAGAATCAGATTATTTGGATGGACAACAATGATATCATAAACTAAACTGCTGTCTGAATTTTAAAAACTTTACAGCATGTCATTGTAACCTGAAACACAACTCTTTCTTTCATTTAAAAGTTACAGCAAGTTAAAGTGATTCTATAATTAGATGTGAAAGTATGGAACACACAAGCCATTTGAAATAGCAGTACATAGTGAGACTGCCTTTCAGAGAAAAGAGTGGTGTTCAGTTACAGATTAGATTAATATGAAGGTCGGATATAGTGTACATTATCCTATGTTCTTACAAAGTGCTTTTGATGTGCTATTAGCTAAAATTACAGAACGGAAGAATCAGTGAGGAATTAATTTAATTTAAGAATGGCACACTATACTGCACATCTATGGGAAAAGTACATTTAAAGTTCATTGTTAAAAAAATACATTCTGGTGTAGATTAACTCCTAGACCATAAGACCATAGGAACATAGACTATTTCCATGCAAAGGAGATTATCAAATTTATAATGCTATAAAAAAGTCCCTTTTTTGTTGCTGGGTCTTGTACTTATATGTATTGGGTGATTTTGTGCATTCATAATTGACATGTCAAATATTACATAGAGAAATGTACTTATTTTAGTACATTCAGACATATTTTAGGTTCAAGGAACCTAAAAATTTATTGTCCAGAATTTACAAAAAGGTATGATATAGAAAATAAATACACAATTCCATACACTCTTTAAAAACATAAAGGTATCCAATTATCATCTGCCAGAAACAACACACTGTCATTCATTTTATTTTACTCTAATATATAAATCAACTGTAAATGGTTTCTCTTACCTATACTTCATGCCATTTCGGACGCAGTGGTCACTGGATGAAGGCAGGTTTTGCACAGAGAGCTGGCCCAGGCTCCGTGCAACCATGGCTACAGTACGAAACTTATTCTTGGTGCCCAGGTTAGGGCTACCAGCATTCTGCCGATTTAGCCGGTCCTCAGTACTACGGCTTACAGCCCGGTGGTCCGTACACACAAAAGAGACCTGCATGCTGTCAGCAAAATATGCAGTGTTTGATGCAGTGGGTGGGAGCTCAAGATGTCTTAAAATCTCCTCACAGCAGGTACTTAGGGGGTTTCCCCTTTTTAAATGAAGTATTGTTTCCTCAGGCAATTCCCATCCCTGTCAGCCCAGACGATGACAGAAGCAGTTGAAGAGATAGCAGACTGATATATTGGCTCTCCAGTAAGTAAGGATTACCTGGTGCTCTTTACAAAAGATCAGTATTGGTTAGGAGAGATGTCACAATGTGTGCATGAAGTAGCGCCTCTGAGCGTGTGTGGGAGACTGATTACATCGGAAGAAACTCCTCATCCTACCACGTCACGCTCCAGCTCTCCACGCTCCACTGAGCTCTCACTACAAAGTCATGGTATTCCGATCCCCGCCTTTCAGCTCTTTTCTACACTCTCCCCAGTGACTCTTGTGCTCCTTTTCACATCCACTTTTACGTTCAGGCATGCTGTTAATTTCTAACAGTTTCCTGATCAGTAATACTGATTAGTTAAGAGAGATCGGGAAGAAAAATGCCCACAAGAGCAAATGGATAGAAAAGCCAGTGGGAAGGAATTACCTCCAGCTATTCTTTGAGATCTGCTTGCATCTGATATTCTACTCTGCCTAAGCATGACAAAAAGACTACAGCAGCAGCAAAGAAAGGACACACACACACACACAACACACACACACACACACACACACACACACACACACACACACACACACACACACACACACACATGCCAGGCATAACTGAGCAACAGAGACATAAAATAAGGCAAAGTGTAAAGCGGCAGCACCAACAATCATTCTATGCTAAGACCTTATTACAGTATAGAATATTTCAGCAAATTATTGGAAAAAATATGTTTTTTATTCAAATAAATGGTTTCACAAATCATGCTGGGTAGCCATGCGCTTTTTAGATGAATAGGATTTTGAGTTAAACAGTGGGATTATGCATTCTGATCTGCATTAAAATTAACCTCAAGTGAGCAAGAATGCATAATGCAATGTAACTCCTCTTCTTCCATCCACTTACACTAATTATTATGATCTCAAACTCTTACCCCACTCTTATTGAAGCACTAGACCTTTAGGAATATTAAATATTCACAGACTCAATATTCTACTAGATGTCATACACAACTGGGTTGTGACCAGTAGTATTTTTGCATAGGTACTTATTAATGTTTAATTAATTAAATAATTATTTGTATTCCCATATTCATATTCAGTATTGCACAGTTTTACAAATGGGTAAAAATGACAGCATGAACTCAGCTGGCTCTGAGTGTACAGCGTGTTGTGTTCTTTTGATGAAACATGGACTTTTATGGCATCTAGACACAACAGACCATAAATTCAAGAGAAAAAAACAGGACAGGGCCGTGCCTCCTAAATTTAGCAGCACTCCATTCACCCAAGCAACACAAAATGAAGGAAAGAATAGCTGGGGAGCTACAACCTATAAAAACTGTATGAATTACATATGCATTTGTGATAGAATTTAGAGTAGCCAGATTATGTATTTACTGTATAAGTACTTTTTTTTTTTAATCTGTGTTATAAATACTGTACATAACTATATAAGAGGATTGTTAAAACTAAAGGTTGAGATCAAGTGAACTACAATAAAATAAACAAATATAAGACAGTTTAAAGGTTCAAACGTCATAACATATGTTATAACATCAGCATTATTTTATTATAGTATAGCTGCACAGTATGTTAGTATATTGCAGGCTGTGCAGAATGCGTTAAATAATTATTGATGACTATTCACCCAAATCTTATTTAGAAGTCCTCTAAAATACCCCCCTGAAAAAAACATTCCATGCTACTGCTATTTCACTATGCTTCTGGAAGGTAAGTGGCTTCTTTATAGAATAGTCGGTGTGAATGCACTGCAGATGTGAGAAGGACTAATTTAATCAAGTTGTATAAACGAGCTTTTCTTTTTTCTCTACCAAATCAGGAAACATATTCAAAGTATGAAAAATGTGAGACAATCTGAACAACATCACCAAAACATAATCCATGCATGAAGTACTTAAGCACTGAACTATGCATCTTTTGCTATTCAGCTGTGAAATAAATTTTGCCTAACATCAGAACCAATTAAATGAAAAAAGAGATAATTATTTAAAAAGTGCTGTCATTGTTAACTGTAAGTTGTAACTGTAAATTCCTAATAAATATTTGTGGTAATTTGTTTAAAATGTAAAAACTATTTCTGCTTTGTTTACTTCCGAGCTTTCTATCTAAATGAAAAATGTGCTTTCATATCTATCTATTTCATGTGAATACCTTTTTTTTTACTGCACAGGAAGGTCATCTGGCCACAAAAAATATAAAAAAAAATAATTAAGATGTGCTTATTTGATAATATGGAACACAATAAGGTTGGTTCATGTGAGCCCTAAACAGCATTAAACACTAAATTGCTACAGAAATACTTTTGTCCCATCTGTAAAATGGACTTCATCATTCTAGGTGATTGTTAACTGATTGTTTGGGCAGCAGTCGAAGGCGGGGGCCTTGACAGCCCGATCCCTGGACACGGAGAAGTGTCTGGGGAATCTGCTTAGACTGCTGCCCCCGCGACCCGAATTACGGATAAGCGGGAGAAGATGATGATGATGATGATGTTAACTGACATATGTATCTGATCACAAAATTGTGTTGACTATATCAAATTATAACTGTATTTACAAAGAATGCTTTATTAAATATATACATAATACATTTGACTGCAAGTTGTATTTTGTGAATTATTATGTTTGTGTCTATGTTTGTGAATCTTGAATAAAATCTTTAAAAGTATTTGAAAGGATAAAGCAAATTGGCAGAAGTCAAACAACAAAATGGGAAGTAAATGATGCTACTGGTCACGATAGCACAGCGCATGTAAATGTGCAATATGTGTCATGTAGGTTCCTGATGTAAAGACACACAAAGACACTGTTAGTCAGACTCCAGCACCCACCGGTCCTACTGTCATCCCAGAGCAAACGATTAACACCAGTGCACTTTGTGCTGCAATTTTTTAACCCTGAGGACTGAAGCAATGCCAGCCTTAGAGGAAGGAAATGGAGTTCCTAATGGTCTTATAGCAACAAGTGAAATAGGAAGACGAAGTTAAGAACCTTTAACCAGATGAAGCTTTAACTGACAAATGTCTGATGATTTCAATCAACCACAACTTATTTTTCTTTACATTTGCTTTACATTTCCAGCATTTTTGTAGCTACTATAAACAGGTCCCGATCTAGGAATATCATCAATATCATATCAAATCTGTTAGAGAGGAGTACATATGAGTTAGTAAAGCAACAGCCAACTAACCAGACGTGTCTTTACTCTTCAGTCTTCATTTGAAGACCACCAATGACTAAATTCCATCACTGGGGTGCCAGTACAGAAAAGACTAAAAATGAGGTAAACAAGTACTCATAATAAAGTAAATTAGGTATGCAGTACTCAAAATGAGGTAAACAAGCATTAGTGCTTTAAATCTGAAGCTGGTAGCTATTGGAAGCAGTAATTCTCTCCCGTTTGATTTTTTGGGTAACCAGGCATTTAAAGTGCTGTGGCTTTCCATCATTATAATATAGTAGTAAATGTAAAGGTTTTTCCCAGGCCACCACAGTGTGAAACTGTGACCAGGAAGACAAGACTGAGCACTCTTTTTAGTCCTTGCATATAAATGTCACCCTCAGAGAATAAATCTAACACATAATCCATTGTCACAAAGCCAGTCTGTAAAGCCTACATGAATAAGATCACTTTAGGGATTCATGGCCTAGATTTAAATGTCAGTTAGGTCAATAAATGAGCAACCTTGGTAAGCTCAGTATTGAACAGAAAACAGACATAAAGCAGTTACATGTAAATCATTTAATTGTAATAGCCATACTCAACAGATGGAATGGACACACCATGGAAGACTTGAACTTGAAAATCAGAAGAGGACAGAGGTAAAAAAAAAAATAAACACAATAGTCCACAATGACCATGCCAATGACACACACACTTCAGCCCAGCAATATGTGTTTTTATTTTTCCTGGCTAAACTCAGAACACTCAGAGCACCCAGCCATAAGTGCCATTGTGTTCAGGTTTAAGCAAGAGAGCTGATCTTTTGAATGTAAATTAAAGCCTACATATGCATTGAAACAAAGGCCATTGTTCCATTCTTAAGCTCAGTGTCATCATTGCCGAGTGTCATGCTACATTATTAGTACATGGTAGTAACTAGGATATGTTGAAAATAACCATAATCGTAACCGAAGGTTACATATAATAAAAAAAAGCCACTTGCAAACTGCAACCTGTAAACCATAAGGCTTTCATGATTGGTTGGCCATATCAGGTGATATAGGTCATATTTTGATTGACAGAACAGAGTGAGCCACTGGCCAGGGTACTAAATTAATACCTCATAGTTGTTGAGTTGGTTAAACATGGATTATCCTCCTGAACCTGCATAATTCACAATAATTCACAATTCACTAAGAAGGGGGAAGCACACAAACTAAAAGCTCTTACCAGGTCATTTGGAAGATTGATAGAGGATCCCAGCAACAACCTGTGCAGCTCTGGTGAATTTCATGGCCAATATAATTAAGACAGTGCTATATAACAATGATGCTCACACAAAATATTGACACTTTGGACACAGTTTTGTCATGTTCACTTCTGTGTTTTTGTGTAATACTGTGTGTGTGTGTGTGTGTGTGTGTGTGTGTGTGTGTGTGTGTGTGTGTGTGTGTGTGTGTGTGTGTGTGTTTGTGTGTGTGTGTGTGTGTGTGTGTGCGTGCATGCGTGCGTGTGTGCGTGCGTGTATATATATATATATATATATATATATATATATATATATATATATATATATATATATATATATATATATATATATATATATATATATATATACACACACACACACACACATATATACGTATATATATTTTTACGTATACGTATATATAGTTTATGTGTAATACTGTGTGTGTGTGTGTGTGTGTGTGTGTGTGTGTGTGTGTGTGTGTGTGTGTGTGTGTGTGAGTAAGAGAAACTTATTTGGTCTCCGACATACTTAAAAATCCATTTTCGAGAAACACATTTTCTATATGACTATTTCAGTGCAGACTTTTGTCTGTTTTGACGAACCTGTGGCCAACCAATCAGAATGCAAAGTCAAGATTGATTGTGCAACCTGGGAACGATATTGAATATCCAATTAGGTGCAAACACAAAACTTTCCCATACTAAAGAAATACTAATCATGACACATTATCCTATATACAGCCACAGACAGGAGCGTCCATTAGGAAAAAAAAGTGGAGTACTGAAAGCACTTTGAGATTCCATTGCACAGAACCTAGACAGTAAGTATCCAAACAGGACATGATAAGGATAAAGTGGTTACGAGAAATAAATAAATAAATTCATAATCAGTAATTTTTTTTTCTTTAGCCTGAAATCAGGCAAGAATATTAAAGCAAAAAAAGGCTGGCACACAAAGAATATGCATACATTTTTCTAAGCATACTATGTTATATACTTAAGATTGCTTTAAAAAGACTTGAGCACCTCAAGCTTAAGAATTTCAGCACAGTATATTATGTATATATGAAATTCACTGTCGACGAATGACTAACTTCAGGACAGTCACACTGGATCTGTTCTGGCGTGACTCATGAGGATCAGGTTACGCAATTACTTCGCTCAACATGATGGATTCAATTAAAACTGTGCGAACAAACACCAAATATAAAAGCAGCTATTAACAGCATAATTACATTTTTAGTCACTGTTGTGATTTTCCGCCTGTTAGCTTGCTGCATATCTCCGTTCCAATCTCTCTTTATAGAATTTGTCTACTGCAACAGTTAACTTATCTGTTTTCTTATTAAATAACTTATCTGTTAACTTATATGTTTGTATACTCAATTTATGCATATATCATTTAATTATTATACTAAATTTAATTCAAAATATATTCTAGATGCTTATATATCTTCACAACTGAACAAAATATCTTTTTTTTTTTTTTTATATATCAAAACTATGTTGTATTTAGTTTTATATAGATTTTTTAAACATGGTTTCAACTTTTTATAGAAATAAAAAATAGCCCAGCATGAGTGAATTTGTTAAAGGAGAAATCCCCCATGCACTTCTAAACAAACAGCCACTATAAGCTTTATTAAAGATAGTTAAACTTTTACACTTTTATACATAAATACACTGAATTAGGGTTTCATACAGTTAATTAATTAATTCAATAATCAAGTAATCAATAATCAAAATAATCATTAGTTGCAGACCTAATTACATAATTACACACACACACACACACACACACACACACACACACACACATATATATATATATATATATATATAAATATATATATATATATATATATATATATATATATATATATATATATATATATATATATATATATATATATATATATATATATATATATAAACTAGTGAAAAATGACTAGTGAAAAAGTGACTAGTGAAAAAAGCCTATTATTTTTGACAACTCCTATACAAGAGAGTGATGGCAGTAAAGGGACAGCTGGCTTGCCTAATAGCGAAATATGTGTGAGAAATATTCACTAAGCTGATTTGAAACTAATGGCAGTTGTTTCACACACATTTCAGCAATCATGCATGTGCTCCAGAAGAGGACCAACTTGATTATTATATGACTTGTTAACGGTCAAATTCTAGTAAAATACCTCATTTATTTATTTATTTTATACTTTTTCATTTATCTTGGTAAAATAAATGTAAAACTCTGAGAATGTAGTTTAATGCCAGGTGTGCAGTGTGGCACAAAGCAAAGCAAAATGCAAGTCCAACAAAAGGACAGCTGCTGCAACCACAAGTGTATGAATTTATTCAACGCAGCAAAACAAAAAGCCAGCAATAATCAACAAATTAAACAGAACGCTACAGGAGACAACAAAATACCATATGTTAGCTGGCTCTAAAAGATGCATAAGTGTAAGCAAAATGAATTGAGCATCTATCATACATCTGCTTGCATATCAAGTGCTCTGCTGCTATCAGAAATGCTCAGACTGAGACCAGGCCTTTTAATTTGCATACATGACTGCCTTTTCCAGGCCAGTTTCCAATTCAGTGCACACTCGACAATAAGGCTGGAAAAGTCCACATAAATTCAGCCCTCGAAAATAGCACATGGCAGCCACAAAAGCCCTCACTGAGGTCAGAGAGATGAAGGAAACTTTGGTGGCCAGATTGCATATTGACCATGCAGCTTCAAACTCACAAAATGCAAGCATATTGAGTCAAGTTGTAGACCCCGAGGTAAAACACTTTCTTTCTCAATGTTTTTCTTCCACAAACACACACACACACACACACACACACACACACACACACACACACACACACACACACACACACACACACACACACACACATGCACACACACACATGCACACAGGCACACACAAATTCACAAGTACATTATACAGCTCCATGACAACAGCCACTAACCCCTGCAGAACAAGAATGTCATTCTAAGTAAAACCAACTCAACCTTCTTTCGAATAAATCCGCACAAGTCTTTATCTGGGTATGACTGGAAGGAAAGGCAGGAAGCTGATGGCATTATTCATAAGGGCATGAAACATTTCTCTTGACATTATGGGCTGTCAGTTGATTTTGTATACAAAACTACAGTATATTTGATACATTTGCAATAAATGTCAAAAAAATAATATTAAAATAGACCACAACATCAACCATAGCAGACCTCTCCGGTGCACTTTAATCAGAAATATGGGCCTAAATGAATTAAATAAAGTGACATGGTGATAGACAGTTTATTAAATGACTTCACAAATTCACATTACCCAGACCCTCTGAAGAATATTTGAGTCACTATGTTTGGTCTGCCTCTAGCCCTTTTTTGGCAGTGCTCACTGATCCCCAGACTATTTGCAGAATGTTTATGCAGTTTGCCTGATGGCTTAAATCAGACTCTAGCTGTTCTTAGTTACAGTGGCATGCCATAAAAAAAGCTGCATCTCCTTTTTGATTTTCTGTCACTTTTATTAATTAGAATTTGTACATTTTATACTTTTTTTTATTCTTATTATAAAAAAAATTATGTATATATATATATATATATATATATATATATATATATATATATATATATATATATATATATATATATATATATATATATATATATATATATATATATACAGTGAGGAAAATAAGTATTTGAACACTCTGCTATTTTGCAAGTTCTCCCACTTAGAAATCATGAAGGGGTCTGAAATTGTCGTCGTAGGTGCATGTCCACTGTGAGAGACATAATCTAAAAAAAAAAATCCAGAAATCACAATATATGATTTTGAAACTATTTATTTGTATGATACAGCTGCAAATAAGTATTTGAACACCTGTCTATCAGCTAGAATTCTGACCCTCAAAGACCTGTTAGTCTGCCTTTAAAAGTCCACCTCCACTACATTTATTATCCTAAATTAGATGCACCTGTTTGAGGTCGTTAGCTGCATAAAGACACCTGTCCACCCCATACAATCAGTAAGAATCCAACTACTAACATGGCCAAGACCAAAGAGCTGTCCAAAGACACTAGAGACAAAATTGTACCTCCACAAGGCTGGAAAGGGCTACGGGGAAATTGCCAAGCAGCTTGGTGAAAAAAGGTCCACTGTTGGAGCAATCATTAGAAAATGGAAGAAGCTAAACATGACTGTCAATCTCCCTTGGACTGGGGCTCCATGCAAGATCTCACCTCGTGGGGTCTCAATGAGAAGGAAGGTGAGAAATCAGCCCAGAACTACATGGGAGGAGCTGGTCAATGACCTGAAAAGAGCTGGGACCACTGTTTCCAAGGTTACTGTTGGTAATACACTAAGACGTCATGGTTTGAAATCATGCATGGCACGGAAGGTTCCCCTGCTTAAACCAGCACATGTCCAGGCATGTCTTAAGTTTGCCAATGACCATTTGGATGATCCAGAGGAGTCATGGGAGAAAGTCATGTGGTCAGATGAGACCAAAATAGAACTTTTGGGTCATAATTACACTAAACGTGTTTGGAGAAAAAAGAATGATGAGTACCATCCCAAGAACACCATCCCTACTGTGAAGCATGGGGGTGGTAGCATCATGCTTTGGGGGTGTTTTTCTGCACATGGGACAGGGCGACTGCACTGTATTAAGGAGAGGATGACCGGGGCCATGTATTGCGAGATTTTGGGGAAAAACCTCCTTCCCTCAGTTAGAGCATTGAAGATGGGTCGAGGCTGGGTCTTCCAACATGACAATGACCTGAAGCACACAGCCAGGATAACCAAGGAGTGGCTCTGTAAGAAGCATATCAAGGTTCTGGCGTGGCCTAGCCAGTCTCCAGACCTAAACCCAGTAGAGAATCTTTAGAGGGAACTCAAACTCCGTGTTTCTCAGCGACAGGCCAGAAACCTGACTGATCTAGAGAAGATCTGTGTGGAGGAGTGGGCCAAAATCCCTCCTGCAGTGTGTGCAAACCTGGTGAAAAACTACAGAAAATACTACCTCTGTAATTGCAAACAAAGGCTCCTGTACCAAATATTAACATTGACTTTCTCAGGTGTTCAAATACTTATTTGCAGCTGTATCATACAAAAAAATAGTTTAAAAATCATACATTGTGATTTCTGGATTTTTTTTTTAGATTATGTCTCTCACAGTGGACATGCACCTACGATGACAATTTCAGACCCCTCCATGATTTCTAAGTGGGAGAACTTGCAAAATAGCAGAGTGTTCAAATACTTATTTTCCTCACTGTATATATACACACACACACACACACATACACACACATATATATCAGTGGTGGGCAGTCAGCCTTTTCTGCTGGCATAAACACGATCAGAAGCACTGACCTACATTTACAACTAAAATTCTAATATTTGTTCCATGAAATTCTATTAATTTATTAATCAACAGTTTATTCTCTTCATTTCATAGCGTTTCTCTTGGCTGCACTGCTTCCATGCTGGATGTTAGATTTCAGCCTCTATGTGCTGCCATGTTAATTTAATCTGCCCATTGCCTTCAAACTAGTGCTGGCCAATGTACCTTAAACTATATTAGCAATTGGTCTGTTTCTTTAACCAATCAGATTTCAGAGCTAGCTGGCCCAGAATAGCGTCAGCATTTTTTCCGTCCTCTAATTGGTTGGTCAGAGGGAAACTTTTAAGCCAAGTTCGTCCCCTGGTGGTCTAGTGGTTAAGATGCAGCGCTCTCACCGTTGCGGCCCGGGTTCGATCCCCGGTCAGGGAACCATCCCCAGCCACTCTCAGTGCCAGTCCCAAGCCCGGATAAATTGGGGAGGGTTGCGTTAGGAAGGGCATCCAGCGTAAAAACATGTGCGAAATCAAACGTGCGGAGGATCCGCTGTGGCGACCCCTAATGGGAGAAGCCGAAAGAAAGCAATGCATGACTGGAAAAACACGTGTGTAGCGAGCTGCACACATTAATACATCAGTTACACTTTTTTTATGCCTATGGAGGAGGAGAAATCTCTTGGACATACTTAAAAATCCATTTTCAAGGCGTACTTTTCCAGAAAAGCTAGACATCATGAGTCGAGGTCAGCCAACCCCGAAGCTAGTTAGCCCGGGAAAGGGTTTGTTCCCCACTTCCAGACCAATGCCTACGAGTGATACCACTGGCTTACAGCCTCTGAGGAGCGGTGCAAATTATGTGAGTATGCATTAGGAGTATGCATCTCTGGTGAGTATGATGTATTTTATTTAGATTTTGTATGTTTTTGACATGTTATTAGACAAATATAGATTCTGAACTGCTCCAGATGATGTAGGTGGCACAGTTGCGGTTGTAGTGTAGAGGTTGTCTTAACTGGGTTTCCTACTTTAATAAAATGGTATTCAAGTCAAGTCAAGTTTATTTCTATAGCGCTTTTCACAACAGATATTGTCTCAAAGCAGCTTTACAGAATTTAAAGAATTAAGGTGAATGGTGTGCATTAATCCCTTAGAAGCAACTCCCTTGGATGTTATGAGGAAGAAACCTTGAGAGGAACCAAACTCAAAAGGGGAACCCATTCTCATTTGGGTAATATCAAAAGTGTGATTATAAATCTTTAATCAATACAGAACACTGGAGAATGAGAACTAACATAAGCACTCGAATGTAAGATTATAAGTAATGTTCTTTCTACAGTCTTTTACAGTCATTAGTGGTTCTGAAACTAGGAGCTACTAAGTAACTCATAAAATACCATTTTAAATAACATTTGCGATCATCATAGATCCACCCTCCATTATGTGAAATGCCTCTCTCTCTCACAGCCATACATGTATGTATGTATGTATATATATATATACATACATACATACATGTATGTATGTATGTATATATATACATACATACATACATACATGTATGTATGTATGTATGTATGTATATATATATATATATATATATATATATATATATATATATATATATATATATATATATATATATATATATATATATATATATATATATATATGCCACATACAAGTCTCAAATCAAATGAAATACACCTGAAAATATATCTAATGCAAAAAGGAGAAAACACATGAGGAGAAAAATTGAGAAGCAGGTAGAGCAGAAAAGCATTGTGTTTCATTAACCTTGTCAAAAAGAGACAGGGCTGAGGGGAAAGAAAGAGAATATTCTCACAGGAACCCAATGTGGTCTATTACATAGTAATTATTATGCTTGAGAGCAACTAAAAATGGTTCTTGTACTAGCACTGAAAGGCCATTGGCATACATACATTATTATTCACAAAAATAATATTTTAATACATTTGTTAAAACTGGAAAGCTGAATAATTTTGTGACTTTGTGCATTTTAGAGTTCATAAAAAATTACTAGACACTAGTAAAGAAATATTTAGAAGTGACACTTATAAAGAAATATTTGGAATTTTTATATATATATATATATATATATATATATATATATATATATATATATATATATATATATATATATATATATATATATATATAGAGAGAGAGAGAGAGAGAGAGAGAGAGAGAGAGAGAGAGTATGCACAAGCGTATGGCTTTATAGTGTAGCCATTTTGTAAACAGCCTGACATCACTATTATTCACAACTGCTATATCAATCTTTCTTGGCTTTAAAGCTGCAGCCACCTCTGTTAATTGTATTTAAATGACTGAATAAGGAACATCTTCCTTATGCTGTAATTGAACAGTATCGTTGTCATTAATGAATGGAATATCTCTAACATACTTCATATACAGTCATTTTTTTAATGGACATATAAGAACGTGATTTAATCAGTTGTGCATCATCTCCATTTCCGTTATTAAGAAGCTCCAAATAAGCTAAATACTTGGCTTAGCATTCAAAACGTCAATATAGTGGGCACTGTGTGCATTTACAAATATGGGGGGGGTTAATTTCAAGAAAGAGCCATAATGCCATCTGTGACAGAATACATATCATTGTGTTGTTGGTATGTGGATTATCATCCATATTTTTAGCAGCATGGGGATTTGTGGAAGTAGGAGAATATTTATGAAAGTAGTGGCACACAGTGGAGAGCTAAGGAATAGCAGGAGTAATAGCACGTCTTATTATGTGTGTAAACACCAATCACAACTACTAAATCATCAACAATCACCAGAAAGAACAGTCCCAACTAATAAACAATTACATGCTGAAACAACTTTTAGCACTGCAAAAATGACAGCAATAATAATAATATTCTGGATATAGTCAATTCTATCTAAAATTGAATGTTATATGATTACAATAAGGGGAAAAAATTATTTAACTTATTTCTATTTTCCCCCCAATGATTTTAAGCAAGAAATAAAATTAATAATACAATTATAGTGACTTGTTTAAATGCCTGGAAATATTGCTCATTACAAAAAAAAATTCTTTAACTAATTTACTGTTTAAATGTAATATATTATCCGTATTTTTAAATCTTATTTAATTATACTGTAAATAATTTAATTAGAGAATTATTTTGTATCATATAATACGGCCATTAAAAGTGTCAATAATAAAAATGCATTGTAAAATCGTTCATTATTTTATACATTTGGTTTACTGTAATAATATAAGAACTGAATACCTTTGACTATGCATTTTTACTTGCTCAAATGTTATTTTTGCTGTGAGAGCAGACAGTGGGCAACACCTGTAAATGCCGGCACCTTTTAAAGTAGCTAAAGGCTTCTGTATAAGCACTTCTGTAACCCGATGCATTATAAAGTGTGTAGGCTGTGAAACTTAATGATTTACATCACTGCTAAGCCAGCACATTAATGCTTTTCTGTAATGCTGCTATGCGGTAGTGCATAGTCTTATTTGTTTTTAGCTACACCAGCTATAACTTGCTAGCATTTCCTATTATATATTACTATTCTATTACTAAACTAATCTTCTTTTTAAAATATTTTTCTACTCTTACAAAGTGAAAATACACCTACATCTTGATGCCCTTTGTACTCTCCAATTACAGTCTAATAACTGAAAAGATATTAATATTCTATACAAAAGCAAATGTGTGCAGCTAAAACTATTTTTCTAACCACTACAAAGAAACAGTAAGCATGGTAAAGCTTTCCTACCACTTACAGTAAGCTTTTTAAGAACAATTACACACAATAACTTCAGGTGTAAGACTAATACAGTTTCACGCATATGAGAGTCACATTAAAATTTGAGCAGAGAGAAGTTAATAAAAGAACATCTTTTAATCCAGGCCACATAAAGAGAGGGCTGGTGCAGGAACCTTCTGTTCACTATCAGGGTGGAAGTCACATGCACACAGCCAAAATATTCATAATAAACATTTAAAGTGACAACAAATGATAAACAAAAGTATAGTCACTGTGATGAAATTAAAAATAATTTAAAGAACATAGGTACCAGTTACAAAATGTTAACACTAGTCACAAGGAATAAACACATACACTCGTTTATACCACTCAAAGCCATTTATCTTTGTCATGTATACACATACGATGTTGTATTTACATAATCTGATGCCAAAATGATTTTAACAAACTAAACACTTCTTATGCAAACAGAATGCTCCATGCAAAGCATCACTTCTCTAAAGAAACTTCAGAAACACACAACCTAAAAATAGCAGTATAGTAACAGCACCTTATCAGCAAAAAAAAAGCGTTTCATTCACTTCCAGTAGTCTGTTTTGTTTTGTTTTGTTTTTTCATCTTTTTTTCATGTTGCTTTCTTACCTGTACTTCATGCCTGTATGATAGGCCACACAATCCTGCAGAGACACATCATTGCTCCTTAGAAAGTCCTCCAGATTCTTGAGCTGAGCAGCTGCACGCACTTCTTTTAGCCCCTTCAGCTCATGATTACTTCTGTCTGGGTGCACTGGGCACAGACTCTGCTCAGACAGGTAACGGTCAATTTCGCTCCGCATGCTCTCACTGAAGGAGAGCGAAAGGAGCCGGCCACTGCTGCTGCTGCTCCTTCTCCCACTGCTGCCCCCCTTGGGCACCTGTAGGGGTTCCGAAGGGAAACTCTGTTGTCGGCTGAGGCGGCGGCCACCATGGCTCACACGCAACTCAGTAAGACTGCTTCTGTGTGTGGCAAACATCTGCCCACCCACCTGAGTGACCTCGGACTTGATGCTGCTCCACAAGAGGACTCAATCAAGCACAAGCAAAGGGAAGAGTGAGGAAAGTACAGAAGCAGGACAGAGAGTAATAGAGCCACGTGGGCAGATACCCTGCTTTAAATAGCACCTGCCCCTTCTCTCACACAACACCACACATATTCATGCATTGTAATCAGAGACAACCGGAGCTACCAGCCCATCTAGATGAGCTGGAAACCATTAAGCAGGAAACAGAGCTTAGCAGATAAAGTGGAGTGTGATATAGGGTGTGTAAAAGTGTGGGCTTTAACGTCTATCTGGGAATAGACACTCAGGGGCATGCAGGTCCGGCCTCTGGTGGCGTGGGGCAAAGGTGAGCGGCTGACATGCAAATGGTATACACTAAAGCTGGCAGCGAAATAAACAATAAATAAACTTTTAGCACTGTAAAAAAAAACCTTTCACCCCAATGTGGGAATAAATTTCACCCTAAAATATGCATTACAGATTGAAACGTTTATTTTTTAGCAAATTCATTATTACATAGGTTACTATTAATGGTTAATGTCAGCAATAATTTCAAATCACATTTTACAGAAATTAAGATAGCCAACATATTACTAGAAGGTGCAAGTGATAAAAAGCTTTTACCATTTTTGATGTATTAGCTGTACAGCTAATTTTGCTGACATTTGGTTATTATATAGTATTATATATACATAAGAAATGGAAATATTTAACAACCTGGCCTGTATCTTCCTAAATTCCTGACTTAATTTCCCGCATACCTAAATACATTTCTTTAGTTCTGCTATAATTATATATATATATATATATATATATATATATATATATATATATATATATATATATATATATATATATATATATATATATATATACTATATATACTATACTATATATATATATATATATATATATATATATATATATATATATATATATATATATATATATATATATATATATATATATATATATTTATATTTATACTCCGAATTTAAATCTTCTAGTGCTTTGCTATCATATGTTTTTCCTCAACCCAATTCTATATATTTAATAATAAGACCAAATAAAGACACTTTGAACTTACGACACTGGTCCAAGGTTCTAAGGATATTCCACTTTTCTTTACTTATGGATCTTGAGACTCCTAGACACTTTATTGTTAGGTCTTAAATATTAGTTATTTTATATATATATAGTATAGTGCTATAGCTTAGTGCTGTTTTATTTACTTTTAGAGGTCATATTTTGTCGTGTGTCAGCCTGATACTGTGTCAGATACCCGTTTCAAACTCTGCCACCTGGTGTTCTTATTGTTAATATCAAACTCTGCATTCTGTTTCTCTGAACCTAATGCCCGCACAAATATAAAT
This sequence comes from Silurus aristotelis, assembly GCF_946808225.1. Taxonomy (NCBI): domain Eukaryota; kingdom Metazoa; phylum Chordata; class Actinopteri; order Siluriformes; family Siluridae; genus Silurus; species Silurus aristotelis. The sequence goes on along the minus strand of NC_139592.1, from coordinate 10,250,163 downwards.
AAATCACATAAAATAAAATCAGGTAATATCTTCGATCTGTACGGTTTGCATGATGAACTGCCTTTCTATTGCTACTGCTACTGCTGCAATTACAAATGTTTATTATTAAGTCATATGACCAGCTTCCTTAGTTCCATGTTTCCCCATTGGTTTGTACAGTACATTTGGTGTGTTTTAATTTTAAGACTGTATTTTTCTATTCGAATTATTGATTATATAAGCCACATGTAATTTAACTGCATACTGGTTCCCCAATATGATTTCTAAATGGGTATTATTTAGTATGATAGCGCAATATATCTAAAACATTAATTTTAATATGTAAATCAATATTACTGAAAGTGCATGCTTTTATACTTGTTGGAATAAACATTGAGGTTCTGGTCAATATAAAAGCAAACACTTTACACAAAATCACTTAAGACTGTTAATCTTTATATATGAGGGAAGAAAACCACCAACTGACATTGTAATGAAAACCACACATGTGATTTAAGTTACTTAGATAATTAAACCTTATTGCTGTTTGCATTCTTGAATTGCATCAAACTCTTCACCTTTACCTAAACATTGATAACTCAATTGCACCTGGTTTAATGCAAACTGTATTGTCTCTGTCCTTGTACTCTGACATTGACAATAAACCTAACCTAGCTTAACCTAACCAATATGAGTATTATCATATGACATAGAGAATATACAGATATGAACCCTCCTCATCTCTCTGGCTGCATGTGTGACATAGAGACACAAAATCGTGGAATCATTTGGAAAAGTTTTCAGCTATAGTACAATTGCATCATGTCAACTTAAGGTTTGTAGGATTCCATAGTTTTTCCCACTCCTACTGACCGTAAAAACAAACAAAAACAATCAAAAACACATCTTCCTTCAGTCTCCGTTGCCTTACCCAATATCGAAGCCTGAAATAGGACACTGGGAGTGGGCAGCATGCCCATGCAGCATCCTTAAGCAGAAGGATTTCTCCAGTACTCACCCGTGTACTTGGCTCTCGACTCATATAGGAGTTCTGCATGACCCTGCTCATTTATAACAGCACTAGCACTCAGCAAAGCAGCAGTGAGTGTCTAAGAGTGCTTTAGAACAATTAGCTTACAACCAGACAAGCACCACCTCCTCCTCAGATATGCGTCCCACCTCTCATGTCACAGAAATAAACATCTTTTTGAGCTTACTGCAGCGCAAGTATGTTCTGCTAAGCACAGCAAATAAATCATGTCCTTAATAATTCAAGACACTTTTTTCCCCTAAAAGCCTTTCGCAATTGAAATTGTAGAACGGGATTCAGTACAATCAGTATTCATTTTTTGCTTGTTCAAAAACTATTTGTATTTTGTATAAAACTCAAACATATAAGTTCACAATACAGGCAGAAGAAAATCTAAATCCTGTTACTTCAGAACTACACCTTGGTAAATGTGAAGAGATATAGGAGCCTTGTGCATCACTGGCTGTACCTTCTCAAATTTTTCTGTAAGAGGTTTTTTAGTATATCAGTGCTCACACAGAGTATATTTGGCAATAGATGATCTTGCAAGGCCTCCATTACACAGGAAAACAGATTACTCAGAAAACGTATACAGTTAAAACAAATATAGTGAAGAATAAAAGCTGTGATTGATTATTAATGCATTAATAGAGCATAGGAACACTTAGTTACTCTCTGCAGCAGTATACACATTTACCCTAAGTGTAAGTCACATGGTTTGCTTACTGTCAATCAATAATGCTGTCTACTGACAGTACTCAAAAGGTGAAAACATAAGTGCACGTACGTCATGTGAAAGCCCCCGACTCACACACCACATTAAAATCGAGCATTTATCTGTGCTTGATTGAAATGTCAGCATTAATAAAGAAATTCATTTCTCTTTATTAAAATGTTGCAATATACAATAAATAAATGCGTGACTTTTAAACAAGTACATCTACTGTATTATTTAGCACAAACCATTCGATATGGCACAGTCTTCTTAAATATAAACTCACAAACCTTTCTCCTTTACTGAATGGGGTAACCGCTCATTGAATTTCAGGTCTTAATGGGCCATCAAGTGACTCAATTTGATCTCTTGTAAAATTAGTATTGTATAACCTTTTGACTTTGTCTGATGCATGTAGAGAATACATTTCCTGATGGCACTTGCTACTACATTATAGTGAGCCTAACTATGTGCATGATACATGTGGGAATGATTTCTTTACACTTTTTTATGTGTATGTAAATGTAACAAAAAATGCAGTGTATGTCTGGTATAATGTTTAAGACATGAATAATTAAAAATAACATTACCTGTAAAAGTGAAGCTGTCTTTTTGGGCTCCCATATCGAGCACTGTAATAAATAAAATTAATAATTATTTTTGTTGGTTGTTTTTTTTTTTTTTTTTTTTTTAATTTTAGTTTTCAGAGATGATAAGAAGCAACCCAAACAGCCTTTCTCATTACTGGGTGTGAACTGCAAAATAGTCAAGTTTATAGTGTGAATTATGAATGAAATACAAGCATACAGAAACTATCTAGTATAATTTTTTTAAGGAAAAAAAAAAAGGATCTGAAGAACACAACACAGTGACTTGCAGATACAAGGGTCTCATTCCAAAAACAGTGGGTGCAGAGAATTTGCCCTCGGATGAGACATCTTTCCATTGCTGGGCACCAGACACACATGCACACACTTGTGGTTCACACCTAGGGACAATTTAGAGTAGTCAATTCAGCAGGATGTTTTTGGATCAGTTGGAAGGAACCAAAGAAAATCTGCTCAACAGTAACCCAAGCAAAGGATGGAAGCAGGGACCCTGTATTGATAAGGCACCAACACAGCAAGTTTAAAGCTATGGATAAAAATATACATAAATATATTGTTATGTTTTACACTGCTAAACAACTTTAATCGTAACACCAGCTGGGATTATGATTGCTATGTATTTGTACTTACGTGTAGATCATAGCTGGGGAGCCGGTATGTCTTGTGGAGAGGCGAGCAGGAGAATCTGAGTTGGCTTCAGGATACATGGAGCTGTGAAGAAGGACGGACCAGCCACTTGGTCCTTCTCACACTCTTAGTCTGTAAATATAGTAAAAAAAAAATAAAAAAGCACATGTTTAAAAACTTAAATATTATTTAGAATATTGATGTGTATGTAATTTGATATATTTTCTTTTATTAAAAAGAAAAGAAATGAAATGAAATAAATGAAATGCTTAATTTATTAATCTAGTCAAAGAATTTGAATTCAAATGTGACTGTGGCATGAGCATAGTTTGGAGTGAGGGGAAAATATTTGATAAAATGCAATATAACCCTATGTTTAAAGTCAGACAGTAACATTTTTTAAGAATAACTGGAATATTACATAGTTTATGATGTTATGTTAATTATTATGGTATTGGGTGATGATTTTGCCCAAAATACTTAAACTGTTTTGAAAAGCATACAATTTTATAAATTCTTGGCTTTAAGTAATAGCTCTCTCTCACTCTCTCTCTCTCTCTTTCTCTCTATCCCTCTCTCTCTCTCTCTCTCTCTCTCTCTAGATAGCTATATATCTGCTTGCCAGTAAATTATTTTCACTTTAAAGCCCAAGAGACACTTCACATAATTTTCACCCAATCTGTTCAGTATTTTGTTGGGGCAAGTTATTTTATTGCAGGCTAGTGCTTTAAAAAACATGGGTTATGGCTCTCAAATGTTAATGTAAAAGCTTTCACAAGTGAGTGCCTAAAAAACTGTAAGATTTAAAGCCAGTCAGCAGATGGAGCCCGACTGCCATCTTTCTCTTGAATCACAAGTGAATTCCACTGTATTATTCTATTATCCAAATCGCAGCAACAGAAGCAATATACTGCAATTAAGAGCTTAAAGAAAACCTTAATACACATTGTTTATTATGGCAGGAAACATAATGATAAAATATGAAAGCAGGACAAGTCAGAGAACAGTAAATAAGGACTTAAAGTATTGAAAAATCACTTAGCACACCAAATAGTGATTCATCATCTTATTCATCCAAAACAATAGCAAAAAGAGGTTTTGTCAATCTTTTTCCAAATTCTTTTCACCAGTGAGATATTCAAACTTGCAGAATCTGCAATAAAACACTAGAGAAGGAGGAGGGGATTGAAGCGTCAACACAAGCAAACACTTTGGCATGGATAGAAAACTCCAGTTACTGCAGAGCACCACACAGCATCTGCAGCACGGCTGAAATAGGAGGACTGTTTATAGCAAAGGGCAAAGAAGGACAATGGTTTACATCAAGCTGAGATAACAATTGCTTAGTATTTTCTCAATATGACTCAGAATTCAACTCTATTTACATTCATATAATGATCATATAATAGACAATGCACTATAAATACATCAAGTAATTGATTAATCTGATAGTTAAAATAGTTAAATACATTTTCCTATAAGATAATATTAGGGATGTCTTTGAGGTGCAACAGCAATTTTAAATGAGGCACATAAAGTTTGAAGTATATTATAAATTCTACAGCAGTTATTTACAGTCCACTAATTTGATTGCATTTGTGAAGATGCAAAAGTGTTTATATTTATTATAACAGCACTGGAACATTTTACTATTTTCACAAAAAACATTTGAACATATTATGTCTGAAATGTTTGTTTAATAAGATTATAAAAAGGCAATATCTCACCTGCAATTGAGTTATACTAAAAATATCATGGCCTATGGCTTCATGTCTATTGTTGAACCACACAAATATTTAGTATAACCACACATTTGCTTGTGCAAGTTTGCTAATGCCAGTTACTGTCATGCCTTTTACTTCTAAAGTATAATGGCAATTTCAAAACAGTTGGGATGCTGTGTAAAATGTGAAAAATAATGTATTGCAATGATTGCAAATTCCACAAATCCATAGTTCCTCCACAATAATACATAGAAAACACAACAAAAATGTGCAAACTAAAATATTTTATAAAAACATTCTTTTTGAAATTGATGACAGCAATACATCTCAAAAAGGTTGGGACAGAGACAATAAAAGTCTGGAAAAGTAAGTGGTAATAACAAAGAAACACTGGAAAAACAATTTTGAGTTCATTGAAATAGGTTTATTGGCAACAGTTCAAAAGAGCATCTTAGAAAGTCAGAGTCTCTAAAGATGGGCAGAGGTTCACCAATCTGTAAAATGCTGCGTTTAAAAATTGTTGAACAACATAACATTACATGTCTAAATACATCATCATCTACTGTACATAATATCATCAAAAGATTCTGAGAATCTGGAGAAATATCTGTGCACAAGGGACAAAGCTGAAACACAATATTGGATGTCCATGATCTTCGGGTCCTTAGATCACACTACATTAAAAACAGGCATGATTTTGTGATGGACATCACAGCCTCCAAAAATCACTGTCTATGAACACAGTTTGCAGTGACATCCAATAATGCAAGTTAAATCTCTATCATGTAAAGAAGAAGCCAAATATGAACATGATCCAGAAATGCCAACATATTCTCTGGACCAAAGCTCATGCAAAATGATCTGTGGCAAAGTGGAAAACTGTTCTGTTTTCATATAAATCAAAATGTTACTTTTTTTTTTTTGCCATCCTTCAGACTAAAGAGAAGAGCTCTTCTAGCTTCTAGCTTTTTATCAGTGCTCAGTTCAAAAGCCTGCATCTCTGATGGTATGGGAGTGCATTAGTGCCTATGGAATGGTCAGCTTGCCCAGCTTAAAAAGCACCATCAATGCTGTAAGATATATACAAGTTTTAGAGCAGCATATGCTCCCATCCAGCAGGACAATGCAAAAGTGCATACTGCATCTTTGAAAACAGCATAGCTTCGTAGTGGCCTGCCTTTCAACAAATGAAAATATATTGCGCATATTGAAACAAAAAATATGCCCAAGAAGATCCAGGACTGTTGAGCAGTTCAGACTGTGCAGACAATATTTAAACATTATGTAGACCAGCTGTAGGGCCATACTGTTCAAGGACCTGTAAGTTATTTGGAAGCTTAATTTCTTGAGGAATGTCAGTACAAAACATGAAAAGTAAGATAAATTAATGAGTAAGTAAAATGCTTTACACACAAGTCATCAAATGTCTAAACACACTTATGGCATTGTATGAAAATGCTGACCACACATTACATGGTACCTTACATAGTACTAGAGAGTCCTCTAGTGGGAGGAAAGGGAAAAAGAGATTCACAGAAGTAAAAGAATGGTCAATGATAAAATGTAACTAATGTATTTTAACCAAGTAGAACTTGTAACATGTAACTTTGAGACCCAGTGGAGCTTTACGTATAAATCCCATGTAAGCCTCAGGTGGCAGTATGGAATAGCTATTTTGGATGGAGCTCTTTTATGCATTTGTTATGCAAATAAACCCTGAACTAGTAAAAAAAACAGTTACAATTTAATGAAGTTCAATTATTAAATTATTATATGAATAAACAAATGAACGAATATTAAACATTTTACAATTGTAAAAATAAACTTTTTACCATTAACAGTGCTAGGGGGCAGGAATAGTGTAGGGAGGAGCCAGGCAGCCCAAATTAGTTTACAATACTGAAATTCTTGGTTGTGACTATGGTCAGTAGTTTTAACTTCAGGTATGGCTCCTTTCAGTGTGGTTGAAAAGGAAACCTGGGTATACTAGGAGGTCACCTGACAAGCCTGCAGCAGAAGCATGACATTCCTCATGGTAAGAATAGGGCTAGCCTGAGATTATACAGTTGTAGACTTAGCCTGAAGCAAGGTCTAAAGTTTAGAACAGGAATGGGAGTGTATCTCCTCAAAATGTCAGGATGATTGACTTCTATTGTTGCATAAAACTGATGATTGACTTCTATTGTTTTCTGTATTAGATACTTGAGGCGATAGAGCCAATGGAGCAACAAAGAAGTATGAATTCAGCATCACCAGGGGATGAAGTTGAATAAATGAGGAAGGGTGTAAGCATGTCTGAATGAGGGGTTGTGATAAATATCTGAATAAATGAAGATGGGAGCTGTTGAGGTTGAGTAGAGAAGGCTTTGAGATGATGGACTAGGAATAGGATGTGTGAGGGAGGAGTAAAGGTGAATTGGGGGATGACTATGGGAGGCAGGAAAAAAGAGTAAAGAAGCTGTAATGAAGCTGTGATGGAGATGTAGTATTCAAAAAGAGGAGCTGAAATCCTTGATGGAGAGATAAAGAGTGAGGCCTGTAATGGTTGAAAATAGTTGAAAGAGATTAGAGTTGAAATCCTAAGAGGTTTTGTGGATAGAGGACTGAGATCTTTGAAAAATGCTGAGAAAAAGAGAAGGTTGTGACCCTTAAGAGAATCTCAGAGATACAGTATGATTCTTAAATAATGCAAAGATGGAAAGAAGAGTGGAAAGAAAGAAGTCTGAGAAAGAAAGAAAGAAAGAAAGAAAGAAAGAAAGAAAGAAAGAAAGAAAGAAAGAAAGAAAGAAAGAAAGAAAGAAGTTTTACTGAGAGTGAGAAACAGAAGGGCTGTGATCATTGAAAGAAAGGCGAAAAGAAGAGCTGTTATCACTGCTAGCAACATAACTTTGGTAATGACACTGAAAGAAAAAATCTGCAATCATTACGGTAAGTAGAAAAGTCTAAGATTACTAACATTAAGAGAAAGATGTTGTGATCACTAAAAAAAATGGGAGAGAGAAGGGACATGACAATGACAAAAGAAAGAAAAAAGTTGTGATCAAAGATAGTGAGAAAGAGCAGTAGAAAGGTTTGCAATGTTGGGCAAAAAGAGAGATGAAAATGAAGGAGCAGAGAGTGAATGTTGACAAATCTGTAGTGGTAGACTATCTGGATGTGGAGGAATGAAACATAAAAGATAAAGAGGAGGGAGTGGGGTGGTATCATTGGGAGAGTCCAACAGAGCTAAACTTAGTGCTGTGATACTGAAGGGGTGGCAGACTGTTACTTTTTTACAATTACACAGATGTGAGTTTCTCACATAGGTGACTGTGAACCAGAGTACAGACAGAAGAGAACATTCCTGAAAGAAATTACAAGATCACTGAAATGAGCAAGAAATCTGACAGATCCAGCTACCCAGGACACTGCTGGTGTGGATGTATGCTCATTTTCAGTTCCTAAATCAAAGGCAGTAGAAAGAGGAGTGACTGTACATGGGCTGTGTTGTGGCTGGTATGTGGCACCTACATGGTAGGGGACCAGAGTGTTCCTGTGCAAAGCCATCTGTCTACCACAGGGCAGTAAATTAACACAATATACATCCTCATTTAACAGTTTCAAAACCCTACAGAGGTCCACCCAGTCTGACATTCAGCTGTGCTCCCCATATAAAGACATTTCAGTTTCCAGGTGGTTTTGAAGTCTCCTTGCATAAATTTGGCCTTGAGGAACAGTTGGCATGTTAGGCAGGAGGCCAAATGCCATTGCAGGTGACAAAGAGCTGGGGTGAACAATGTGGAGTACAGGATTTTGAGGTGATGATGGCAAGCAGTTCCTTTTGCAAGGGTCCTTTTGAACTTCTTCAGTAGGCCATAACTCTAAAGATAGAGGGATTTTGTGTATTTCCAGACTGCCATACGGGATGCCGTTAGCTTGTGACTACACCCCTTGGCCACTGTGAATAGGCTATGATACAACAAATCGGCCGAACGTCTCATTAATTAAGGCCTTTACCACTCTGCTATTGGGTTGGGGTGTGCATATGCTTTTGATCAAAAGTACACTTTGTTATGTTTTGTTCTGCCACCATGGATTGGATGCTGCATAAACATTTGACTCTAATCCAGTGCAGTAAAGCAAAGCTAAGGCAGATAAATGATTCTGTTGGTATAAAATTTGACTCTGTTTCTTTTTCACTAACTACTACAAAAAGGGTGACTAGCTCCACAATGTTAAATTCACTAATGTACAAATCAGTCTTAAAATCATACATTCTCTGCCACAAAGTTCTCACCCACTCACAATAAAATAACCTATAGCGCTTCATTGCAACAGTTCTAAATCAATGTAGCTGTACTGAATCCCTGATTCCTATTGACAGCAGATTATAGATCAACAGATAGTGCTGTCTGATTATAAAGACTTTACTTATTGCCCCTGTCTTTCAGGTGCAGTAATTTCCATCTTTTCCACCTACTTCTCCTGACATATTTGAAAGCACTGAAAGGGTCTTTTAATACACTGTAGTCGATGTTTTTTGGGGGGTATTTTTTGTTGTTGTTTTGTGCCAACAGCATTTGGAAAGGATTAACTTTCCCAACTCTGAAGCAGTGAATATACTATGACTAGCTGATGCTATATATGCTATATAAGCCTCCCTGCTAAATCCCTATATACTGTACACATAATGACAGGTACATTTAATAGTGATAATACTTTGACAAGACAGTCAATTTTAGAGGTTATTTCGCAGTGGTGTCTATGTTCTCTCTGCACATTTTATTTAGACAAGCTTCACCGTCAATGCTAACCAGCTTACCAACAGTTAGTTAATACAAACCAACAAACCACTTTTTTGTGAGGTAAAATTTGTGTAATGTTTACTTTAAAAAATGTATAGGTTAGTTATTACATTCTAACTGCTACCACCCAACCTCTAATGGAGTGGAGGGAAATTGCATGTTGTTTAACATATACATATTTACCGATATTTCAGGTGTAAAGTACTCTCATTTTCTACTTTGTTAGGCCAATCATGCTGTTATTTAATGAAGCTCTAGTCCTGTATCTGAATTATATTTTTTAAATTTTTTTAATGGTGCGAGAATATTGCCAAAATCTATGATAAATATTAGAACTAAGAGTGGTCACAGTCACTAAATGAAAGGCAGGAATACATCTACACACACACACATACATGCTTGTGCACACACACACACACACACACACACACACACACACGCACACAGGGAGTTTTTCTCTGCCACAGTCGCCACGGCTTGCTCATCAGGGATAAATGCACACCATTCACCTTGACTGTTGAGACAATGTTTGTTGTGAAAAGCGCTATAGAAATAAACTTCACTTCACTTCACTTGACACACATACACACATATTTACACCTAGAGAACATTTAGACTAGCCACTAGTAGAAACTCTCCTGAGTGTGCAGTGGGAAGGAAACCAGAGTGATCTAGAGGAAGCATATATGAACACGGGGAAAACGTGCAAAACTTCACATAGACAGAATTCTGGGTGAAAGATTGAAGATGAGGCAGCAGCCCTAAGCATTAATAGTACAATCTTAACCATTTATTAATTGCTGCAATTGAGTGGTTTTCTGCTAAAATCTCATATTCAAATTATATTTGAATATCAAGATCAATTTATATAAACCAGCCATTAGGGTTGCACAAGCCATTGCACTCTTATTGCCGGCCCCAGCATGGATAAATGGGGAGGGTTTCGTTAGGAAGGGCATCTAGCGTAAAACGTGCCAAATCAAATATGCGGATCACGAAATAAAAATTTATACTGGATCGGTCGAGGCCCGAGTTACCAGCGACCGCCACAGGTATTGTTTGCCAACAGGGTACCGGTGATAATTGGGCTACTGTTGGCCGAAGGAGGAGAAGGAGAAGAGGAAGACGTCTACAGAGACAGCGGGAATAGGAGAAGTGTAGGAGAGTCGAGGTTTGGGTGGGTACTTTAAATGTTGGTACTATGACTGGTAAAGAGAGAGAGGTAGCTGATATGATGGAGAGGAGAAAAGTAGAAATGTTGTGTGTTCAGGAGACCAAGTAGAAAGGAAGAAAGGCCAGGAACATTGGAGGTGGCTTTAAACTGTTCTTTGATAGTGTGGATGGAAAGTGAAATGGTGTAGGGGTGATTCTGAAGAAAGAGTACTGTAAGAGTGTAGTGTAGTGGAGGTGAAGAGAGTTTCTAGTAGGGTGATGAATGTGAACCTGGAAGTTAAAGGGGTGATGATAAATGCCATCAGTGCTTATGCTCCACACGTGGGTTGTGAGATGAAGGAGAAGGGAAAATATTAGAGTTAGTTAGATGACGTTGTAGAAGGTGTACCTAGGAATGAAAGATTGCTGATTGAGGCAGACTTTAATGGGCATGTAGGTGAAGGGAACAGAGGTGATGAGTAGGTGATGGTGAGGTATGGCCTTAAGGAGAAGAATGTGGAAGGCCAGATGGTGGTAGATTTTGCTAAAAGGATGGAAATAGCAGTGGTGAACACATTTTAAGAAGAAGGAGGATCATAGGGTGACATATAAGAGTGGAGAAAGGTGCACACAGGTGGACTATGTTCTATGTTGGAGATGCAACCTGAAGGAGATTGGAGACTGTAACGTGTTGGCAGGGGACAGTGTAGCTAGACAGCATTGGATGGTGGTCTGTAGGATGGTGGAGGATGGTTTTGGTGGTGAAGAAGAAGAGGAGGCGAGTGAGGCCGGATAGAAGAATAAGATGGTGGAAACTGAAGGAGGAAGACTGTAGTGTGAGATTCGGGGCGGAGGTTAGACAGGGGCTCGGTGGTGGTGAAGAGGTGCTGGATGATTGGGCAACTACAGCAGAAGTGATAAAGTAGACAGCTAGAAAGGTACTTGGTGTGACATCTGAAAATAGAAAGGAAGACAAAGAGACGTGGTGGAATGATAAAGTGCAGGAAAGCCTAAGGAGAAAGCGGTTGGCAAAACAGAATTGGGATCGACAGAGTGATGAGAAAAGTAGGCAGGAGTACAAGGAGATGCGGCAGCAGGTAAAGAGGAATGTGGCAAAAGCCAAGAAAAAGGCATATGAGGAGCTGTATGAGAGGTTGGACACTAAGAATGGAGAAAAGGATTTATACTGATTGGCCAGGCAGAGCTGGAAAGGATGTGCTGCAAGTTAGAGCAATAAAGGATGGAGATGGAAATGTGTTGACTAGTGAGGAGAGTGTGTTGAGAGGATGGAGGGAGTATTTTGACCAGCTGATGAACGAGGCAAATGAGAGAGAGAGAAGGTTGGATGGTGTGGAGATGGTGAAGCAGGAAGCGGTTAAGATTAGTAAGGAGGAAGTGAGAGCAGTGATTAAGAGGATAAAGAGTGGAAAGCCGTTTGGACCAGATGACATACCGTTAGGAGCATGAAGATGTTTAGGAGAGATGGCAGTGGAGTTTTTAACTAGGTCGTTTAACAAAATTTTGGAAGATGAGAGGATGCCTGAGGAATGGAGAAGGAGTGTGCTGGTACCCATCTTTAAGAATAAGGGAGATGTGCAGACCTGCAGTAACTACAGGGAAATAAGGTTGATCAGTCACACCATGAAGTTAAGGGAAAGAGTACAGGCCGAGGGAAGAGGTGATCATCTGTGAGTAACAGCATGGTTTAATGCCGAGAAAGAGCACCACAGACGCATTATTTGCTTGGAGAATGTTAATGGAGAAGTATAGAGAAGGTCAGAGGGAGTTGCATTTTTGTGTTTGTGGATTTGAAGAAAGCGTACGACAGGGTGCTGACAGAGGAATTGTGGTACTGTATGAGGAAGTCAGGTGTGTCAGAGAAGTAGGTGAGGGTGGTGCAGGACATGTCTGAGGACAGTGTAACAGCAGTGAAGCGTGCAGTAGGAACGACAGACTGGTTCAAGGTGGAGGTTGTACTGCATCAAGGATCAGCTCTGAGCCCTTTCCTGTTTGCAGTGGTAATGGATAGATTGACGGACGAGGTCAGACAGAATTTACCCTGGACTATGATGTTTGCAAATGATATTGTGATTTGTGGTGACAGTAGGGAGCATGTTGAGAAGAGCCTGGAGAGGTGGAGGTACGTGCTGGAGAGAAGGGGAATGAAAGTCAGTAGGAGTAAGACAGAGTACATGTGTGTGAATGAGAGGAAGGGCGGTGGAGTAGTGCAGTTGCAGGGAGAAGAGGTGGGGAAGGTGGAGGAGTTCAGGTACTTGAGGTCAACAGTGCAAAGTAATGGAGAGTGTGTAAGAGAAGTGAAGAAAAGAGTGCAGGCAGGGTGGAGTTGGTGGAGAAGAGTGGCAGGAGTGATTTGTGATAGAAGAGTATCTGCAAGAGTGAAAGGGAAAGTTTATAGGACTGTGGTGAGACCTGCAATGTTGTATGGTTTAGAGACAGTGGCATTGACTAAAAGACAGGAGGTGGAGCTGAATGTAGCAGAGCTGAAGATGTTGAGGTTTTTGTTGGGAGTGACGAGGATGGAAATGAGTTTATTAGAAGGACCGTGCATGTAGGACGTTTTGGATACAAGGTGAGGGAGGCACGATTGAGATGGTTTGGACATGTGCAGAAGAGAGACATGGGGTATATCAGTAGGAGAATGCTGAGGATGGAGCCACCAGGAAGGAGGAAAAGAGGAAGGCCAAGGAGAAGGTTTATGGATGTGGTGAGGAAAGACATGCAGGTATTTGGGTTGAAAGAGTCAGATGTTGAGGACAGGGCGGTATGGAGACAGAAGATCCGCTGTGGTGACCCCTAATGGGAGAAACCGAAAGGAGAAGAAAAAGATCAAGATCAATTTATATTTTACCAGTATATATAAGGCCAATTTTCTTTACAGACAATGTAATAAAAAATATACCTTCTTATACCTTACACAAATCCCAGTGGCTTTCTGTACACATAAGGTATATAACTGCTTGTAGTATTGACTATAATTCTATATAGTATATTTTAATTACAGAAAGCTACTACTGCATTGTCCTGGAATAATTACTAAGAAATGTACATTCATATGTAAGTACAGACATAACGGCAAAGTCTCATTTGAATTCGAATGAGGTTCAAATAATATTTTGCACAGGGACTTTCTAATCTCTGAGAAAATGCTTCAAAATCTCTGATCTTGACAAAACCCAATAGAGTAGATATAGATGTAGGACTCTGGCTTTTCAGCATCACTGTGTGGGCGTGGATTAGTTCTCAAAGGCGAATTCCCAGCTAATAACAACTGAGCTGTAAGAAACACACTAAGTGAATGTGTGATTTGTGTGACATTAAGAAAGTTTGATTTATAACACTCGGCTCACATTTCTGCTGTCTCATGCTGTTATGGATTGTAGAAAGAGGAGGGAGCTGCAGAGCTCTAATGTGCCACCACACATACAAGCTCAGTTTGCTTTCATATAAGAGAAACTTGAACTAGTGCAAGTTAACCCTGTATATTTAATACTGTACATATGAATTAAATATTTTAGAACAGAATTTCCATTAATTTTCCAATAAGCTTTCTAATGAATGCTGCATACAATATAGGCAAGAACTGACCTGAGCAAATCGAATGACATATGAACAATTTGCATGTGATTAATGAGTCTGATTCATGCTAATCATTTCAAATGGTGAATCAGTTCAAACTGCATTGCCCAAAGCTTTTGTTAATTACTTATATATTTACAATTCTTTTGCAAAATACATGCCTCAATCTATCTTAATATGCATTGTATACTCCCTATGTGTGCATTGATTATATAATTATATATAATTGTGCTTTTGCAGAGTATCTTTTTAAGTAAAACAAAAATCTATTAGCTAAAGTCTTGCTGTCATTACGTTTTATAAAGGACATTGTGTATAGTGTAATATACAATAATGTTGTATCTTGAAATTAATGTAACTGGTATTTAATTATTTTTTCAAATACCTGAGATGTGAAAATGACCCAAATCTATATCAATCATGAATATAAGACACACCTTATTTAAAACATGACACCATCAAGCTTTCAAATGTTTCTCTATCAAATGTTTCTCATTTTTGAGAGTAAGTGCAGTTGTTATTATTACAGTAGTGTCTGGTGAGTATCAGATACCAGGTACTCTGAGCTCTGTTTTTAGCTATGAAGTAAGTCAATCCATCCAGAGAAAAAATAACTGTTTAGACAATTTTTTCCTCTTCATCCAAGGTGTAAAATGAAACTTTAGAGACCCAAAGTGATTCTACAAACTATATCTAATCCAACTTCCAAGACAACTGCTCTGAGATTAGAACAAGGCTGGAAAAATGGGGTATTTTACAGATAAGGCTAAACACTGCTTAAGCAATACATCAGAGTTTGTGTTGTGCTGTGGAATGAATTGAGTAGGAGGCTGGACTGGATTATGTTTAGTCTGAGAGAGAGAGAGAGAGAGAGAGAGAGAGAGAGAGAGAGAGAGAGAGAGAGAGAGAGAGAGAGAGAGAGAGAGCGATGAGCAAAGACTTTCTCTGCTTCTGAGTTTATGTGATGCCTCATCAGGAGTCTAAGCAGGTTTCTGCGATGTTAGCGCAGACTCTATCTCGGTCTCTCTCTGTCTCTGTCTCGCCCGCTCTCATGTTTTATGGCTTTGCCACAATAATATGTGTAGTGTGTGTGTGTGTGTGTGTGTGTGTGTGTGTGTGTGTGTGTGTGTGTGTGTGTGTGTGTGTGTGTGTGTGTGTGTGCGTGCCTCTTTGTGTGCATGTGTGTCTTTAAAGAGAATAGTGTGATTGTCACGCTACAGAGTGGATGAATAAGGCAAGAATGATTCACAGCAAGGAGGAATGCCAGTATTCATTAGGGATTCACTGTGTTTTTGTTTTCTGTTTTACACCATCAGGTGGTGATTTCTGTTTTCTCGAATATGATGCAAATAAGAAGTAATATTACCTTAAGACTTACCTAATAAACAATCAAGTCACAGTTTGTCAGTTTAATCAAATGAACAGGGTAACATGGACAGGGTAATCCTACAACCTATTAGTCCCAGCTTTGTTTCTACCTGTTTTCAACTGAGTAAAAGTACACCTTTTAAGATATACAGGAATACATATTTATATAAATAATGTTACTCCAGGTAACTCATGAGTTAATGATACATGAGTAGGAGAAACAAAATCAATCGGAACACTATTGCAAACATTAAATGTTTAGGAAAGAATAATAATAATATCAGAAAATAATCCCAGACCTAAATTAGAATGCACACATTAATGTCTTAAATTCATCTCTTGGGTCTTCGGCAAAGTACTTGTATAATATAGCAGAAAGCAACACTGCTATGATAGTGGCCCTCATCTTTTACCTCAGATAATAGTGTCCACGTAAAAATTTTTTGCTTCACACTTCAAATATCATGTCACAATAAACTATGTGAAAAGCTATCCAGTGTTGCAGATTGCTGGTGTTCTGAAAGACGAAAAGCCATCATCTCATATTTGTCATTATTCACTATGCAGCTAAAGCCTCAGGTACAGAGGGGTCCTAATGCACAGCCTATAGACTGAGCAAAGACTGACAGATTGTGACCTCATTCACTGACATCATTGCTGCAGAGTATAGATGAATTTTAACCATAAGCAGCCCACTCAACAGTTTTGTCATATTTATTGTCATAAAGGGAATGACCAAAAAAATAATATAAACTAAGCTCAGTAACGCATAGAAAGAGATTACACCCAACCTGCTGTACAACAACTGAGCAAAGGTGTCTCCTCAGTTCTGTCACAAGCATCACAGCACTTCCCATCTGTCCCTCACTTCATGTTCCTGAGAGTTCCGACCTGCACCTGAGACAAATGTGTTAGCAAGCCTGTACTTCCTGTGAAAATAGTCTGCCTTGATGATCTAAATCCACTGAGGACACAAAGTTAGAACTCACTAAACCTGAAGTGTTATCATAGGTGTATTGTATCCTAGGGCATTTATTTGAGCAAATATCCACAATCAACCTCTAAAAAGTATCAGTCTTAACTTAAATGACAGTAATTATAAAGCAAGTTTATAGTGACAACAAGGAAAAAATATTCACTTCAAGCTTTCACATAAATGAACACGTTTGCATCCAACACATACAATAATATACACAATAACTATAATTGTGCCCTAATGTAAAGCATGTTTCAAAATCTGGCAAATACAAAGGAAGCAGTAAAACTGCAGCATTGGGTGATAAGATGGTTTTATCCTGCGTTTTCATGAGCAACAAATAAAGTGTAAAGTGAGATGAGAATAGTAGTGCTGAAGTGGTGCATTGCTGTACTGCATAAATTCTCATACACTCACAAACACACCACTCAATATGGCAGAGGATACTGAAAGCGATACTGCAGTTGAATCCTTACCTCTGTCCCGTGCTTTATCCCAGCCTGTCGACCCCAGCTTGGCGCACAGTGTGGAAACACAGATGGGCAGAACAGAAATCACTCTGAGAGGTGCAGAGAAAGAGATAGAGATAAAGAGAGAGAGAGCGAGGGGGGGGGGGGGTGTTGAGAGAAAGAAAGGGGGGGTGGAATGTGAAAGCAAATAAGCTAAAGAGAGAGAGAGAGAGAGAGAGAGAGAGAGAGAGAGAGAAAGAGAGAGAGAGAGAGAGAGAGAGAGAGAGAGAGAGAGAGAGAGAGAGAGAGAGAGAAAATAAATCAGGATGTATCTGGAGGCTTGGTTTGCATTTGTGTATTCTTGTGTTTTCCTGACTATGAAGATCATGAACTGTGTGTGTGTGTGTGTGTGTGTGTGTGTGTGTGTGTGTGTGTGTGTGTGTGTGTGTGTGAGAGAGAGAGAGAGAGAGAGAGAGAGAGAGAGAGAGAGAGAGAGAGAGAGAGAGAGAGAGAGAGAGAGAGAGAGAGAGAAAAGAACAACAGAGAGTGCATTATAAACAAAGTATAGGTTGTAAAGGTCTTACAGAAAAAAAGGATGATGGATTCAAGTAATGATTACATACAGTATATATATGAGTAGTAAGTAGATTTACGGACTTAACAGAACAGCAAATGTACAGCCATTATTTTCCAAATAGCTGACAACAAAAGTACACCCTAAATGTTTTTGTATGCTTCACATGACCATACAAATTTGTGTATGTTGTATTAGATCAGACCATATGCCGCACACTGCAAAAAGTTGGTTTGCATGGCTGTCGTCCCAGAAAGAAGTGACTCAAGCTGACTCACAAGAAAGCCCACAAACAGTTTTGTGGAGACAAACTGTCCAAGAGCATGAATTACTGGAAACATGTCCTGTGGTCTGATGAGACTAAGAAACTTGTTTGGCTCAGATGGTGTCTTGCATGTGTGGTGATGCCCTGGTGAGAAATTCCAAAAAAATTGTGTCTTGCCCACAGTCAAGCATGGTGGTGGTAGCATCATGGTCTGGGGCTGCATGAGTGCTGCTGGTACTGGGGAGCTGTGGTTCATTAATGGAAAATGGAAACATTTAATGTGACATTCTGAAGTAGAACATGAAGCCCAGAAGAAACGAATGCCAGTTTTCCAACATAATAACAACCCCAAACACACCGCCAATATGACAATCATCAATCTGCCTTGATGAGGAAACTAAAGGTGATGGATTGGCCAAGTATGTCTCCAGACCTGAACCCTACACTATAGCATCCTAAAACAGAGGGTGGAGAAGCACCATGTGTCAATATGGAGGAGTGGAAGAGGATCCCACCAACAACCAGTGCAGCTCTCGTGAATTCCATGCCCAGGAGGATTAAGGCAGTGCTAAATAGTGCTCAGACATAATATTGACACCTTGAACACAGTTTGGACAAGTTCACTTAGGGTGTAAAACCTTTGTATGGCAGGTATTTTGAAAAAAATTGCCATAATATTGTGTTATTTTTAGAGGAGAGTAAATATGTACTGCTATACAAGCTGCACATCGACTACTCTAATATATATCCAATTTTCATTTTTATAGTATTGTCCCTTGGGAACATATAATAAAATGGTTGCTAAAATGTGAGGGGTGTACTCACTTTTGTGAGATACTGTATACATCATGTAACATCATGATCCAGAAAGTGCAGACGTTTGTGTTTTAGTTAGACCCTATGTGTGTGTGTTTGTATTCTATTAAAAAAGCTTTCTTACATGTTTTAACAAATATATTGTCTAAAATTATTTTATTTGCCATCACCAATCACCAATGAAATCAGACTAACCCAATATCCTGCAAAATCATCTAAAATATAAATGAATTTTTACAAGTAAAAGCAGTTAAAAAGATTAATAATCTGTTAATGACACCAGAATTGCATGAGGAATGCTTTTGGAATATTTTCATTAGTATACATATTTTAAGGCTGTTTTGATGGAACTAGAGCTTTTGTTCAAATGCCAGCTTTAATGGCGATTTCTTTCAGTGGTTCTTTTATAATATAAATACAGATATCTTTACTGTAACAAGTTTTGGTATTAGCCACATTGACATTTTTTTTTCAGAGCTTCTATTTTAGTGATAGCTATCATGATGCAAATTTAGTTTAGCCAAGGTGTTCTTGCAGCAGGTCCCCTAGTCCTCTATTGTGCTCTGTTCTTGAATGAATGCCCTTCATGAGGATACCAAAGCCAGAAGAGACTGAGGCAATAAGCAGGGACAGTGCTACTCCTCTCATCATGTGTCCCATATAGGCCCAATGCCAAGGTTCCAAGGTGCTCCCCTGATAAACTAGGGGTACAGAGGTGAAGGCTCACTCTTTCATGATAAGCTCTGGTTTCTGCCTGCGCCGTATAAGGTGACATTGCATCGGCAGCGATTCTTCCATCCAGCTAAACATTCAGCACTTTACCGGAGCTCACGGCCAGATCCAGAGAGATGTATTACTGTCTATGGAGTTGATACCTGCTGGAGGGCACACAGACTCAGTCACATCATTTGAACTTGCATGCCAGAAAAAGAAAGTTATTTGCAATTAAGATTTTAACTTTGACACATAACAACATAAAGGCTATTATTACACCTTATCATTATATTTTGGTTCGCATGTTGACAGTTTAGAATAATTTGATTATTTCATACATATTGGTCAAATGATCCAAAGAAAATACTAACAGTACCTCACAACTAAAAAAGAAGGATAATTGTTAATCAATTTTTTGTTTTATTGTTGTAATTGTTTGAGAAATTCTGTCTTTTTTTTTTTATATGACTCTCTCTACCACATGTGGGTTTTATTATGCATGAAAATGTAAAAAAATGAGGTTTAAATCGTTATTCTTTGTATATTCAAACTAACATAGGTAAACAGTTATGCTGTGCATTGATTAGGCCTAAATATCAAGCCTACAGATATTTTGTATATCGTTCCATACTGTCACTGTTTATTTAAGTATTTATTCATTTGGGAAATAAATTAGAAGTTTGATACTGTATTTAAGTCAGTTATAATAGATTTTTTTTATTTTTTATTTTTTGTTATAGGAAGGTTGAATAAAAAAAATAAAAGTTGAAAAAAATTAAAAATATGAAATAAGGTTATTCACTGAAAATACAAAAATAAATATAAAATCGTGTTAAACTGTTTAGACAGCCCTGAAAAATACCTAAGATATTCAAATCAAGTTCCATATTATGAAAAAAATAGAGATGCTTATTGTGACATGAGAATTTTGGCAGATAAACTTTTATGTTGTTCAAGGGTACAATCTGAAGATGATGTGCTGAATGGACACCTTGTTTTTTTTTTCTTTACCTCACATTTTTTCACAATTGTCTTTCACTCAAGGTCAGTTGCACTGAGAACAACAGCCTTGTCTTACAATATATTTCCCTTTGGTCCCTGACATTGAAGATTAAATGTCAGTGATAGGATCACTGCTTTAGGGACATCTGCTTCTTTCTTTTCAAACAGAAACCTGACCCCTACTATAAATTGCGAAAAACTCTATAAATAGTCCTTTAAGAAGCTAACAGCTAAAAATGGCAGTCATAGCAAATCAATTCATTAAGATCAAAAGGTGGTGAGGTAAGTCATTGGACTAAAGGACAGGAAGGATTTATATAGGTCTCATCAGAACCTGTCAGCTTAAAACAATGGTTAATTATATTGCTGTGCTTAAACATTATGAGCTCTTCATCTGAGAACACATACTGTACATCTAAGATACTATAACTTTTTATTCTGAAAAAAGTTACCATAAACTCAGCAAATCAGTTTATGTAAAAAAGTTATGTAAAATGTATACCTTAATTTTAAATTTACATTTTCTTTACTGAAAATATAAATTTTCAGGCCCTCACTTGACACTGAATTAATAACAGTCATGTTAATAGTATCCATTCATTTATTTTCTTCCGCTTATCCGTAATTCGGGTCGCTGGGGCAGCAGTCTAAGCAGGCCCCCGCCTTCGACTGCTGCCCAATCCTCACAGCACCGTCCCTTACGGTCCCTCCTGCAGGTGGTGAGCCCACGGGAAGTCATGTTAATAGTATGTAATGAAAATCACTGCATGAGCTCAGAAACACTATTAGAAATCACTGTATATGACAGCCACAAATGCGGGTTACAGCTCTATCATGCAAAGAAGAAGCCATACGTGAACATGATCCAGAAACGCTGCCGTCATCTCTGGGCCAAAGCTTGTAAAAAATGGACTGAAGTAAAATTAAAAACTGTTCTGTGGTGAGACAATTCGAAATTTTTAATTCTTTTTGGAAACCATGGACACCATTTCTTCTGTTCTAAAGATGAGGGCGACCATCTGGCTTGTCATCAGCAGTTCAATAATCTGTATCTTTGATGGTATGGAGGTGCTGTAGTGCCTATGGAATGAACATTTGGAAACACACCATCAGTTCTGAAAGATACATAAAGTTCCATCCAGATGACATCTTTTTCAGGAAAGTCCTTGCATATTTAAACAAGACAATGCTAGACTGCACATTGCATCTATTACAACAGCATGGTTTCGTAGTAGAAGAGTCCGGGTGCTTATCTGGTCTGCTTGCAGTCCAGACCTTCCACTAATTAACAACATTTGATGCATCATAAAACAAAGCATTTGACAAAATAGACCACTGTTCTTCTTCTTCTTCTTCTTTCGGCTGCTCCCATTAGGGGTCGCCACAGCGGATCATCCGTCTCCATACCACCCTGTCCTCTATATCTGCCTCTTTTACACCAACTACCTGCATGTCATCCCTCACCACATCCATAAACCTCCTCCTTGGCCTTCCTCTTTTCCTCCTACCTGGTGGCTCCATCTTCAGCATTTTTCTACCAATATAATTCCTGTCCCTTCTCTGCACATGTCCAAACCATCTCAATCTCGCCTCCCTCACCTTGTCACCAAAACGTCCTACATGCGCTGTCCCTCTAATAAACTCATTTCTAATCTTGTCCATCCTCGTCACTCCCAACGAAAACCTTAACATCTTCAGCTCTGCTACCTCCAGCTCCACCTCCTGTCTTTTACTCAATGCCACTGTCTCTAATCCATACAACATCACAGGTCTCACCACAGTCCTATAAACTTTCCCTTTCATTCTTGCAGATACTCTTTTATCACAAATCACTCCTGTCACTCTTCTCCACCCACTCCACCCTGCCTGCACTCTTTTCTTTACTTCCCTAACACACTCTCCATTACTTTGCACTGTTGACCCCAGGTACCTGAACTCCTCCACCTTCTCCACCTCTTCTCCCTGCAACCGCATCACTCCACTGCCCTCCCTCTCATTCACACACATGTACTCTGTCTTACACCTACTGACTTTCATTCCCCTTCTCTCCAGCGCATATCTCCACCTCTCCAGGCTCTTCTCAACCTGCTCTCTACTCTCACCACAAATCACAATATCATCTGCAAACATCATAGTCCAGGGAGACTCCTGTCTGACCTCGTCCGTCAACCTGTCCATTACCACTGCAAACAGGAAAGGGCTCATGGCCGATCCTTGATGCAGTCCAACCTTCACCCTGAACCAGTCTGTCGTACCTACTGCACACTTTACTGCCGTCACACTGTCCTCATACATGTCCTGCACCACCCTCACATACTTCTCTGACACACCTGACTTCCTCATACAATACCACAACTCCTCTCTTGGCACCCTGTCGTACGCTTTCTCTAAATCCACAAATACACAATGCAGCTCCTTCTGTCCTTCTCTATACTTCTCCATCAACATCCTCAAAGCAAATAAGGCATCTGTGGTGCTCTTCCTTGGCATGAAACCATACTGTTGCTCACAGATGGTCACCTCTTCTCTCAGCCTGGCTTCCACTACTCTTTCCCATAACTTCATGGTGTGACTGATCAACTTAATTCCCCTGTAGTTACTGCAGGTCTGCACATCTCCCTTATGCTTAAAGATCGGTACCAGCACACTCCTTCTCCATTCCTCAGGCATCCTCTCCCCTTCCAGAATCCTGTTAAACAATCTGGTTAAAAACTCCACTGCCATCTCTCCTAAACATCTCCACGCTTCTACCGGTATGTCATCTGGTCCAACCGACTTTCCATTCTTCATCCTCTTAATCGCTGCTCTCACTTCCTCCTTACTAATCCTATCTACATCCTGCTTCACCAACTCCACATCCTCCAACCTTCTCTCTCTCTGATTTTCCTCATTCATCAGCTGCTCAAAATACTCCCTCCATCTTCTCAACACACTCTCCTCACTAGTCAACACAGTTCCCTCTCCATCCTTTATTGCTCTAACTTGCAGTACATCCTTCCCAGCTCGGTCCCTCTGCTTGGCCAATCGGTATAAATCCTTTTCTCCTTCCTTAGTGTCCAACCTCTTATACAGCTCCTCATATGCCTTTTCCTTGGCTTTCGCCACATCCCTTTTAACCTGCTGCCGCATCTCCTTGTACTCCTGCCTACTTTTCTCATCACTCTGTCGATCCCACTTCTGTTTTGCCAACCTCTTTCCCCTAATGCTCTCCTGCACTTCCTCATTCCACCACCACGTCTCCTTGTCTTGCTTTCTATTTCCAGATGTCACACCAAGTACTTTTCTAGCTGCCTCCCTCATCACTCCTGCAGTAGTTGCCCAATCATCCGGCACCTCTTCACCACCACCAAGCCCCTGTCTCACCTCTTCCCTGAACCTCACACTACAGTCTTCCTCCTTCAGTTTCCACCATCTTATTCTTCTTTCAAACCTTACTTTTCTCCTCTTCTTCTTCGCCTCCAAAACCATTCTACAGACCACCATCCGATGCTGTCTAGCTACACTGTCCCCCGCCAACACCTTACAGTCTCCAATCTCCTTCAGGTTGCATCTCCTACACAGAAGATAATCCACCTGTGTGCACCTTCCTCCACTCTTATACGTCACCCTGTGATCCTCCTTCTTCTTAAAATACGTGTTCACCACTGCCATTTCCATCCTTTTAGCAAAATCTACCACCATCTGCCCTTCCACATTCCTCTCCTTAAAACCATACCTACCCATCACCTCCTCATCACCTCTGTTCCCTTCACCTACATGCCCATTAAAGTCTGCCCCAATCACCAATCGTTCTTTCCTAGGTACACCATCTACCACTTCATCTAATTCACTCCAGAATCTTTCTTTCTCCTCCATCTCACAGCCAACTTGTGGAGCATAGGCACTGATGACATTTATCATCATCCCTTCAACCTCCACCTTCACGATCATCACCCTATCAGAAACTCTCTTCACCTCCACTACACTCTTACTGTACGCTTCCTTCAGAATCACCCCTACACCATTTCTCTTCCCATCCACACCATGATAAAACAGTTTAAACCCACCTCCAATGTTCCTGGCCTTACTCCCTTTCCACTTGGTTTCCTGAACACACAACACATCTACCTTTCTCCTCTCCATCATATCAGCTATCTCTCTCCCTTTACCCGTCATAGTACCAACATTTAATGTACCAACCCGAACCTCTACTCTCCTACACTGCTCCTTTTCCTGCCGTCTTTGTAGACGCCTTCCTCCTCTCCTTCTCCTCCTTCGGCCAACAGTAGCCCAATTTCCACCGGTACCCTGTCGGCTAACGATACCTGTGGCGGTCGTTGTTAACCCGGGCCTCGACCGATCCGGTATGAAATTCTCATTTGTGATCCGCATATTTGATTTGGCACATGTTTTACGCTGGATGCCCTTCCTAACGCAACCCTCCCCATTTACCCGGGCTTGGGACCGGCACTAAGAGTACACTGGCTTGTGCCCCCCTAATGGCTGGGTTCAAAATAGACCACTGTTGAAAAGCTTAAATCTTGAATATGACAAAAAATGGTATATAATGCCCTGAAACTAGAGCAGCTTGTCTACTCTGTTCATGGGCATATACAGACTGTTTTTAAAAGAAGACTGGTTGCTACACAGTTGTGAATTTAACCCTGTCCCAACTTTTTGAAGCCATGCTGCAGTCTTCAAATTCCAAATGACCTTATTTGTTTCCCCTCAAACTATCAATTTCCTTAGATTAAACATTTTATATGTATTTTATTATTCTATTGTCAATAAAATACATGTTTATGGGGGTTGCAAAACATTGCATTTTGTTTTTATTTTAGTGTCCCAACTTTTTTGTAACTGGGGATGTAAACAAGCATTTCACTTACCTTATACACAGCCAGTCAAGTAATCCTCGCAAGTGCAATATCTTGAATTATTGACATTATTGCTCATTTCTGGATTGTGTTTTTTTTTTCTATTTTCATATATATGTTGCTTTTTTCACATAATAAATGATCTGCTTATAGAATAAACTATATCAAATCTAATATTTCAATGTAATCTTATAATAGGAAGTACAAGAAGTACAAGATTTTCAAGACATTTTTATTTGCAAAAAAATTTCTTTTTTGCATTATTATTTTCTTTATATTTTTATAAGATCTTCATTCACTTTATTACCTTTTCTGAGTGACCAGTGCTTTTCTGGAATAAAGTTTTTATGATCATTAAGTCCGGTGAAAAACTGGGAAAAAACAGGAAAAATAAATGCCATATTTGTGCTAATATAATTTACTAACAATTTGACTTTTACTGTTGTTGAGGTGGAACAATTCAGTTGTTGAGGTAGTTCGAAGTAGTTCAGTGTATGTACCATCCCAGGTCTAGTGAGAGGTCATTTAAGGAATCAGTTACTGCAGTAGAGCACAGATTCTTCAGCACAGCACACTGTTACTCCATTGGCCATGAAATGTGATGACAGCCTGGTAACTAATACAGCATGGCCATCAGGTCAGTGGGGCTCAGTGGATAATGTTCGGCAAGAACCCTGCACGTAAACCAGTCTGACGAAAGAATTACTGCATGTTTACAAGCTGCCACATCTCTTTAGGGTTGTCCAATCAAGTGACAGTGTGGTTGTCCAATCAAGTGACAGTATGGTTGTCCAATTAAATGACAGTGTGGTAATTATTTACCCTTGGAACGTCTATGAATAACAGTGTTACAACCTGGAACTGAAATGGACTAGAATTAGACTAGAATAGTTATAAATCCACGCTGCACTATACCTGCTTTAGAATGTACTTAAGGAGCAAAGTACTGATATATGTGAACTATATTTAAATAATGTATGCAAATAGTGTTCTGTAATTGTCACACAGTGAGCATATGCTTATTCTATGGAAACTTTATGTGAGATCTGGGAAGAGCTA
This sequence comes from Silurus aristotelis, assembly GCF_946808225.1. Classification (NCBI taxonomy): domain Eukaryota; kingdom Metazoa; phylum Chordata; class Actinopteri; order Siluriformes; family Siluridae; genus Silurus; species Silurus aristotelis. The sequence goes on along the minus strand of NC_139592.1, from coordinate 10,223,868 downwards.
CCTGTTTTTCTCAAAAATTAAGAAAAAGATAATTATGTGTAAAAAGAAGGTAAATGTAAAGGTTTCTCAAAAATATAAATTTTCAGAATTCATTTAGAATTTTATGTATGGTTTAAGTCTACAGTCCGAGGTGGGATGTAAGGAAGTACAAATACTTTGTTAGTGTACTTAAGTAGATTTTTCTGGTACTGGTACTTTACTTTACTATTTACTTTTTGGACAACTTTTGACTTTCGTTCCTTAAATTTTTTACACAAATATCTGTACTTTCCACCTGTTACATTTTCAAACCAGCCTCGTTACTTCAGTTTTAATCTATTGGTGAAATGTCAATATTTTTTCTTCTCATTTCATGCCATTGCACGTCTTTTTCAACCTACAACTGGTGTATCATTTCCTGGCTCTCACACACCACAGATGTAGACTATGAGCAAGGCAGAAGGCAACAAGAAGTATAACTAAAGTGGATGAGACAGAGGGAGTCAGTGATGTAAACATGACTGAGAACAGAGACATTCCTGATCATCATTTTCTGCTTGTGTTCTATATAGTGGTTGTTCAGCCTGGATACATTCATTAGGTAACAAAATTTAAACTTCAGTTTGTATTAATATATCAAATAGGGTTGTCAAAATTGTTTTATGTTTTTTTATTTTATTATGTTTGACCATTTCTTTAAATTAAAATTATAAATAAATAAATAAATAAATAAATATAAAAGAGGCGAAATTAAAACCTTCAACGCAACGCACATTGTTTTGCTGATGCACCAAGTCTCAAATCAGCACCAAAATCCGCAATGATGCACACATCCGGCAAATAACCCTCTGGGGTCGATATACGCGCTGGTGCGTTTTGTGTCATTTTTTTCCTCATAACGCTGAAACGAACTGAAATTACTCTGTCTTTTTTTAACCGTACAGAGAAGAGCAATACACCGTTCTAATCTGTAAAGTATCTAGTTTTATTTGAATACACTCATAATAAAAACAGAACGCTGTGCTTTTGTAAAATAGAGAAAAGAGACAGGGGGCGCTGTCTGCTGCCTCTGTCATCATCATCTCTTCAAAGACACATACATGAAACAACCTGGATCTCAGTGACTACTTGTCACACAGACATAATAACTATATGAATAGAAAGCCATAAAGCAACAATATTTGTCCATGTCCATGTTGATTAGAGTACTAAAAACTTAAAAATTATCAATTGAAGGTACATTTATAACAGATTAAAATGTGCGATTAAATTGAGATTAATCGTGAGTTAACTCATGACAATCATGCAATAAATCACGATGAATATTTTAATTAATTGACAGACCTAATATTAAAATGATGTGAGGTCCAGTTACCAGCGTGACACTAAAATCAGGTAAAGCCAAAAAGTCAAAGCATGGCATGTGCCCAAAAGGTAGTATGTGGTGGGCTCATATATATTTCAGAAACAGTAACTTTATAAGTAAGTAAACAATAACCATTAGCCTATAATTAAAATGGCAAATAAAAATCCAAAGAATTTCAAATTAATTAAGCAAGTTAGTAGATATATAACTACAAACACAACTCGTGATTCTTCAAGACATGTTTGGTGCAGGGTCTTTGTAAGTTTTTGTTTTTTTTTAAACACTACTTATACTACTAAATATTTTATGAATAATAATAAAAAAGTTTATTATTTTTAGGAACATAACAAATATTTGTGGCACAAAGCAATAGCAAGTTCGTTTAAATCTCTCATTGTTTATATATTTTTTTCTTTATACACTATTTGGCCTAAAGCTTAGACACCTGAATAATATGTGCTTGCTGAATATGCCATTAAAGATTTAACACTTATTCAATCATGCAGTATTCATGGCCAACATTTTTAATTTTCTGACAGATTTTTTTGGTTGCACTTTTTCATTGGATTTGGTCTTTAATACAGCTTACATTTTACAGAGGAATCGCTCAGCAGAGTCCTATAAGTCCTATGTTATTTAAGCCTCCCATAAATGGTGTCGCGTGTATTTTAATAAAATGTAGGCCATGTGATTGTCCTGAAACATTCCTAAATCAGTCATTCCTTAACAAATTGTGCTCTGGGTCCCTTTGTGGTATTGTGCTGCATCACTAAAGCAATATCTCTCTCTTTGACAAGGAAAAATGTGGCTGATACATTTTGCAGAACAAGATATGGGCTAAATAATAAAATTTTCTTCCAACAAAGTGTGTTTAATGTACCCTATTGCACTCTATTTGTAAAAGGTAGTGGCGCCCTCTACAGGACATTTTCCACTGTAAACATTTTCTAATAATAGACAATTGCATTTAAACCAGGGTTGTGCTATTATGAATACACTATGTTTTCACCTGCTGAACTATATTGTTTTGTTTTTTTTATTGTTGTTCTTCCACATCATTCTATGTAAGCTTTAAAGGTTGTTGTACAAGGAAAACCTAGGAGATCAGCAGATTCTGAGATATTTCAAAGCAAAACATCTGTCACCAACATCCATTCCACACTGTCAGAATCACTTAGATCATTTACGTTCTCCAATTCTGAAGTTTGATGTGAACAGAAGCTCTTGATATGTATCTGCATGGCACACTGCACAAATTCTACAGGATCAATTTGGTTAACACACACTGCCCACATGTAGATTCATAAAATGCTATATCCATGTGCTTTACAGCTGTGTGCCATATGCCTTAGTGCCAGATTTTCTATTGCATTGTACTAACATACCGAATAAGAACACCATGTGGTGCTAATTTGACTGCTGGTCACTGAATTGATATTTTTAGATACAAATATTTTATACTTCTAGTAAAGATTTTTCTACATGCTTTAATTTTTTTCCACAAAAAAAAGAGAACTAAAGTTGAACTGCAATACTTTCATATTCAAGAGTGGTCCAGAAACTACGAATGCTGCTCACCACCACATTTGGATCGCCCTTCTGAACAATGGCAGAGGAATTTTTTAAACCCTATACTAATATATGTTTTACTCATATCATATCTATATATCCAACAAAGGTTGGCTTTCAAACAAATATCTTCCTAAATTATTAATAGAGATAAAAATACATACCAGTAGTTTTTCCGGCTTTAGGTCAGATGTCATTACGAGAGCGGCCTCTAGAGGCCACGTGCTGTTTGTTACACGTGAGACTGGGCTATATTCTATTTATTATTTATGTTATTATTTATATAATTATATTTTTTTATGAATATATTTAATATATTTCTAAATATATTTATTTCCTTTAGCACATTTTCATGATTCAGTACTGTTTCTTTCTTTGTAAATTTTTTTGTTTGTTTGTTTGTTTTGGTTTTTTTGTAATAAAGTTTAGGACTTTTTATGAGTGTTATGTTGTTTGTTTGTTTTTTTTTATCCAGAATTCATTTTTAGAAACAATCAGTCGATTAATCAATTATTGGCAAGTACGATCCAACCTAGCTATCGGTATTGATAAAATCCATATTATTTGCCTTATTATTTGTTAGATTCACCCACCAACCATATGCATAAGTAAGTAAATGTTTTGATTTCAAATGAATTAATATGAAAAAATGTCATTATGATCGAAATAATGCTCTTTTAACAGGCTATTTTACTAGGTTATATCTTAAAAGTAATGTTCATTTGTCTGTACGGTGCATAATAATATAATAATCCTATCTACCATCAGGAGGCAAAATACATTTAAAATCATAATAAAAATTTCCACAATAATACTGTTAGTCAATCTAGCCCATCTGATTTTTTTTGTTACAGACTGACCCCCATTAAAATAAGCAAAAAATATGTGGCCCTCACAGAAAAAAGTGTGGAGAACCCTGTTTAAGATAATTGTTTGTCAAAGATGTAGGGACATATTTTGAATTGAATTGCGCTAAATTTAATTTAAATTACCTTCACATTCACATTTACATCTAATTTATTTATGCCCTGAGGATGTGATGAATATTTTTGTATTGTGTAGCATGCAAGTGTCATTTTTAAATCCACCAGGCGATGGCAGTAGATGTTCACTTGTATGAGCGGTGGTATAATTTAATTCTGTTTTCCTTGTACTGAAATTAAAGAACAGAATGTCTGTAAAACTGCAATTATTGCTACATTGAATATATCATATTGCTACATAGTTAAGATTTGATAGATAGATAGATAGATAGATAGATAGATAGATAGATAGATAGATAGATAGATAGATAGATAGATAGATAGATAGATAGATAGATAGATAGATAGATAGATAGATAGATAGATAGATAGATAGATAGATAGATAGATAGATAGATAGATTGATTTAATATTTCTAAGACATCTACCTTCACAACACTGAAGCAAATTGTCATCCATCCATGAGTCAGAGCAGCTCTGCATCATTCAGCACAGAAGCCTTGAAAATTGAGGACTATAACTCGGGATACAAATCCCACAGTAAATGACTGCAGATTTAATAAGTAGCCACTTGTTTCATTTTAAAGCAGCACATTGCATTGTGCTTTGTTGATTCATTTCATGACAATGCCTCTTAATAGAACCCAATGAAACAACGGATTAAGCTTAGATTTGGGAGGCCTCAGCCAGCCTATTTTCTGTGTGACGGCATGCAAATCCATGTGCCGAAGTAATTTTTTTTTTTTACAAAAAGATGTGGCATGGGCTGTCTCGTCTGGGTGCTCAGATATTCCCCAGCTCCTTTTTTTCTAACAGGCATCTGTTTATTGTGTTTACTTTTCACACAAGCAGCTTATATTATGGATATGATCATATTGAGGGAAGGCTTACTAAACTTGCTTGTAAAACAGGTAACCTCATTAGAATAGGGATTAGATTATGAATGCACTGACAATGCAAATTCCTTCACTATGCCATATGTGCTGTGCTGCAAATTTAAATTGGCATGGCAAGCACATCCTCATAAATATAAAACTTTCTATTTCAGTGTTCTTTGTTACTGTAAAGCAGGGGAAGCCACTCCAAAACCAGTTGAGACAACAAGCATTGTAAACTAATTACCCAGTGCTTTTTCTTCTTCTGTATTCCAAGCTTCCAAGATTTGTTTTAAAGAATTTTAATTTGTCTTCATTGGAAAGAAGTTAACATTCCCATTTAAACACTCCAGCAATTCATAATTTTTTTTGCTATTTAATTTAATAACTGTTATTTTTAGTGTGCTGTTTTTCTGAGTTTTTCTCAGCTAGATAAATGCAGCTGTACTCTATATGTACTCTTACAATTCACTCAGCAGTTATGAAGGTCAGTATGTCACTGGAAAACACAATACTGGATTACATTTCAGTGAAGGATTAGCAATAACATGTTTGACATCAGAAATGTCCAACCTTAGTATTCTGAGATCAAATGTTTAACACTGAATAATAGCCTCCTTGCTTCATGGATGATCTGGACTTTGCTCCATTTATGATTCTTGGAGCTCAGAGGTGATAATGTGCTCCAGATTATACTATTATTCTCACACCCCATAAAACCATGAACTGATGACAAATCGTCAGTCATTCCGCTCTGTATTTCTCTGCATATTATCAGATTGTCATTAAATCCTGTGCTGGAATATAAGATACAACATATGGAAAGGTTTTCGCTTAATGAATGGTTTCCGCTAATGTGGATGTCAGATTTTTTAGATATTTCCTTCTATTTAAATATGATATTTTATCAGTAGAAATGCCTAAACTTTCTCTTCACAGCAGTACAGAATTTGTACTGTTCATTACATATATGTACTATATGCATATACAGAATATATTATGTACATATATTATAACTGTACTTGTTGATGCTGATTGATGATGATGATGATTTTCTTCTTATTATTATCATCAATAGTAGCAGTAGTAGTAGTACTAGTAGTAGTAGCAGTAGTAGTAATAGTAGTAGTAGTAGTAGTAGTAGTAGTAGTAGTAGTAGTAGTAGTAGTAGTAGTAGTAGTAGTAGTATAAATAATAATAGTGGTGATACTGTGTGTTCCTTTTGTTTTTCACATATCTGTCAACGTCTGTTGAGAAGATTTTAGCTTACCAATATGTCCTCATAACCCCTGAAAAAGAGAAGAAGATGCAAAAACTTAAGCAATGACTCACACGTTCATTGACCACAGAGTTCATCTACTTTACATCTTACATTTGCAGGCAATACTATGCCTCTATGAGCTAATGATGATAAAATGCTACAAGTGTTTCTTTTCTTTTGCAAAAACAAGCTGAGTAAGCTCACAGTCATTCAAATACAGTACAACTGCTTTTTTTTTTATCTTATTCATAATAAAAAGTTTATAATGTTCTCAGGTGTACATGCGGCTTCCAGTCTTTAGGTTAGTGCTAAATTAAAGCACATGAATGATTGATATACTAAAAAACTAACTAAAAGTAACTAAAGTTCCAGCATGTGTAGTCTGCTGAAGTCTGACCTACCAGAGACAGAGAATGTCCCAGATGAGGGTGAGCCCTGGATGTGCAGCTGTGGCGTGACGGATGGCCATCCCATCCACTCATTTCACACAGTAGCCGTCTAAAGATGCAGTACCCTTTATCTATCTATTGGCTCAGGTTGTGTATTAGGTGATGCCATTTACTGAAGACATCGACATGCAATGACATATGGATGCCATTAATTCTCATTTCTTCCTCTGAACCTATTCAAAAATCCTTCTACACATAGGAAGATTTATGCAGAAAAACATCATGGGTAATATTTTATTTTTCCTCTTTACTTTTATGCTGGGCCAAGATACTTGCTTTCGGGACACCGGTCATGGCAATAGATACAGATCTGATATGTGACGTATGTGGTAAGAAAGCATTTCAGTTAAATCTTGGCTTAGTTTACATGGTCCTTCACACCTCATTAATCAAAGTTTTAAGGTTTTGCTTTGTGGACATATTCCATGCAGGAAAATAAAGAATGCTCAGCTGTTTATGCAGTAAATTAGTGATAAACTGTTGTAATATATTCTTTCATACAGCGTCACTCAGTGTAGAAATGCAATTAACGTTTAGTGTTTTGCATTAAACACAGATTTTCATTTCCTTACCATGTAACTCATGGTCCAGAATAAGCGAATGTTTGTATTGCAATTAAATCCTGTTTCCATATACTGTTTAATGACTCTTTTTCTCATAAACCACTCCACAATATTTAAGAATTAATGTCAAAACAGGGGAGATAATTTGTTTAATCTTACACTAAAATAACAGAAAATAATGCCCCGGTGTGAGAATTAAACTCAAACATCCCTTGCTCGATCTATTATAAAGTTTTGACAGCATCAAGTCCATTACACTGTGTGTAAAAATGCTTTAGATATAATTCCTTTTATAATATTAAAGAATATATTTAGATGTAGTTTATTGTAGCATCTAAAAGGTAGAAATTTTTGACCACCATCAAGAGACAACAGTGGTCACACCACTGCGATCAGTTATTCCTATACTATATCACACTAAGAAATTAATCCAGTGGAGATCAGTCTCTGTCTTTCTTCCTATGAAGAGAAGTGCTTGTTCTCTGTCAATGGACATCCATGAATGAGAAACAAATGTGCACAGCAAGTGATGAGTGGTTTTTCGTTCAGAAGAGCAGTTGAAGAGCAGGACAGATGTTTCTCCAGCTATACCCCCAAATTCCCCTGTTACATCCTACACACAACATTAAGCAAATGGGCACTGTCTCCAAGCACAGCAGTACAGTCTTTATTACTCACCAGGGCTAAATAATAAACAGTATTTATCATGTATTTGGTGTTTTGGTGTATTTATATGATTCATGTTTGGGAATACATTTGGAGATCCACAGATAATGTATATATCATATCCGTTTGGTACAATCTTAACAGACAACAATAAAAACAGCACAGAACAATGAGTATGATATTAATGTCATGAAGATTTTTTTTACTTTTTATAAAACAGTATATGTGGACACTAAACGTATAGGCACTAAAATATAAATTCATATTTTATAACCTGTTTATCTGTGTAAAGCTGCTTTGGGAAAATGTCCATTGTTAAAAGCGCTATACAAATAAAACTTAACTGGATTGAATGTGATGTGGGATTAGTATATCTCAAATGTAGTGAGTAGTGTTTTAGAAAAGTAGATTTCTGCTGTTATGCCTAGTAGTGATGTTTTCTGCATATAAACACATAAAAATCCAAACAGGCACTTTCACTGCCTCATAAAGTCATGAAATTTGGAAGCTATTGTTGGTTTCTGTCTGATTTATGGTGCAAAGTTACATCATATCAAGTTGCATAATATAAAGTAGTTAGAGAATAATAACAGTACTACAGCACACACCCTTGAATACTGGTCTTTTTAAGAATACTACTTGCAATACTTAGCAGAGCTGAGAATTTTTCCTAAGGAGGTTGAAACAAGATTCGCATTGATTCTGTTTGTTTAAAATTTGAACGGTCTTTTTAAAAGAGCGAAAAATTGATGTTCAAGCCAATTGACCAAAGCAGACCTACATTACTTGTCTGTCTATTCCAGCTTGTGAGAATTCAGTAATGCTCATCTTTTACTGAGACAGATATGTCCATGTTAAGGATTTCTCAGTCTGTTATTTAAATAAATTATATGAAAAAGCTTCATCATTTTTTTTTTTTTTTTTTTTTTTTATAAAAATCTGTCCGAGCAACATTTTTACTACTGTACAACACCTGCTATTCAATATTCAGTCAGTTGGGGGCAGCATGATTAATTATTAAAGCAGTAAAAAGTAACATTAGTAACATTAGGAGATGGGAGACATTAGGAGATGGGTCTTTCTTGGTCTGCTGCCTTAACAAATTATATATATATATATATATATATATATATATATATATATATATATATATATATATATATATATATATATATATATATATACAGTGGGTACGGAAAGTATTCAGACCCCCTTAAATTTTTCACTTTTTGTTATATTGCAGCCATTTGCTAAAATCATTTAAGTTCATTTCTTTTCCTCATGAATGTACACATAGCACCCCATACTGACAGAAAAACACAGAATTGTTGACCTTTTTGCAGATTTATTAAAAAAGAAAAACTGAAATATCACATGGTCCTAAGTATTCAGACCCTTTGCTGTGACACTCAAATATTTAACTCAGGTGCTCTCCATTTCTTCTGATCATCCTTGAGATGGTTCTACACCTTCATTTGAGTCCAGAAATTTTTGATTATACTGATTGGACTTGATTGGGAAAGCCACACACCTGTTTATATAAGACCTTACAGATCACAATGCATGTCAGAGCAAATGAGAATCATTAAGGTCAAAGGAACTGCCTGAAGAGCTCAGAGACAGAATTGTGGCAAGGCACAGATCTGGCCAAGGTTCCAAAAAATTTTTTGCTGCACTTAAGGTTCCTAAGAGCACAGTGGCCTCCATAATCCTCAAATGGAAGATGTTTGGGACGACCAGAACCCTTCCTAGAGCTGGCCGACCGGCCAAACTGAGCTATCGGGGGAGAAGAGCCTTGGTGAGAGAGGTAAAGAAGAACCCAAAGATCACTGTGGCTGAGCTCCAGAGATGCAGTCGGGAGATGGAAGAAAGTTGTAGAAAGTCAACCATCACTGCAGCCCTTCACCAGTGGGGCTTTATAGCAGAGTGGCCCGACGGAAGCCTCTCCTCAGTGCAGGACACATGAAAACCCGCATGGAGTTCTCCAAGATGGTGAGAAATAAGATTCTCTGGTCTGATGAGACCAAGATAGAACTTTTTGGCCTTAATTCTAAGCGGTATGTGTGGAGAAAACCAGGCACTGCTCATCACCTGTCCAGTATAGTCTCAACAATGAAGCATGGTGGTGGCAGCATCATGCTGTGGGGGTGTTTTTCAGCTGCAGGGACAGGACGACTGGTTGCAATCAAGGGAAAGATGAATGCGGCCAAGCACAGGGATATCCTGGACGAAAACCTTCTCCAGAGTGCTCTGGACCTCAGACTGGGCTGAAGGTTTACCTTCCAACAAGACAATGACCCTAAGCACACAGCTAAAATAACGATGGAGTGGCTTCACAACAACTCCGTGACTGTTCTTGAATGGCCCAGCCAGAGCCCTGACTTAAACCCAATTGAGCATCTCTGGAGAGACCTAAAAATAGCTGTCCACCAACGTTTACCGTCCAACCTGACAGAACTGGAGAGGATCTGCAAGGAGGAATGGCAGAGGATCCCTGAATCCAGGTGTGAAAAACTTGTTGCAGCCTTCCCAAAAAGACTCATGGCTGTATTAGATCAAAAGGGGGCTTCTACTAAATACTGAGCAAAGGGTCTGAATACTTAGGACCATGTGATATTTCAGTTTTTCTTTTTTAATAAATCTGCAACAGTGTCAACAATTCTGTGTTTTTCTGTCAATATAGGGTGCTATGTGTACATTCATGAGGAAAAGAAATGAACTTAAATGATTTTAGCAAATGGCTGCAAAATAAAAAAGAGTGAAAAATTTAAGGGGGTCTGAATACTTTCCGTACCCACTGTATATATATATATATATAAAATTGTGTGAAACCAAGTGATCATAGACATGCAATGTACAAACAGCTGTTTTGTCTGTTTTTAACTGATAGAGAGTCATGGAAAATTCAAACCATTGGGTATTATACATGCACACAGTAATAAAAATTCATGAATCATGGTCTCAGAGTGCCTGGGCGAGAAAAGTGATATTCCCATAGAAGAGACTTTACACAGAAACTATGTGTTGCTCTTATGCCTTTAGATAAATGGCAGACTACATGGGGGTGTTTGAAGCAGAGAGTCACTGACAAGCTTCCTTGCCCATCTTTATTAGACAAATCCAACAGAGAAAATAGATCCTTCTGCTTATCAGCAAGGCACTGCATGTGTGTGTGTGTGTGTGTGTGTGTGTGTGTGTGTGTGTGTGTGTGTGTGTGTGTGTGTGTGTGTGTGTGTGTGTGTTTGTGTTTGAGCCAGAGGTCGATCAGAGACATGCCACCAAATTATAGACACTGTGGCATTATTATAGTGATGGAGGAGGTGGAGGCAGAAAGGGGGAGGTTAAGAGGATACCGCAGATTAAAAAGAGAACTGCTCCAATACACTGGCTGCTTTTGTATGCTCAGTTACCGAGGGAAAAATATGTCCTGGGGCGAGCACTTTCAGTCAAAAACAGCTTGTCCCATTATAGATACAACAACTTGTTTTCAGATGCAGTGAATGCTGAAGCGTGAGGCCATGTGAGCAAGGTCATGTAAAATCACAAAAAAACATCAGAGAGCACAAATAGATGATGAGGGGTACATTGTGTACAGAAACAGAAGTGCTGAAAGGGAATTTTCATAAACTTTTTTTTAGCAGGGAGATACTCTTATAGTACTGTACTGCCAGTTATTCAAGTAATACAAATCATACAATAGTTCCTATGCTGTATTTTAGTATGCTTATCACTCTTGAATATATTGTGTTCATTTTAGAGAAATATTCACTTAATAAAGAGAGTATAATTTAAGAGTGATTCAGTCTTAGAAATATGGCTCCTATAAATGTTCATCTGCGATATTGTGACTGTGATGGGCATCGACATAATTTTTCTAATCATTCATTGAGCCCTTGCGCCCAGTAAATTGTGATATATTTCACCCTGGATATCAAGCACTCTCTCGATGATAGAACTGTTTCATCATATGATCAAGGTTACATTAGTCAGAAGAATGTTGTTTTAATGTCAAAAGACACTTCTAAACAGTTTAGGGCAGCAAAATGCCATATGCAGGATAACAAAGCCATTAGCTTTTCCTTTAATTTCAGCCTCCTTAAGGTGGCACAGCAATGAGGGTGTTTTTAAATGGCTGACATTACCATAAATAATGACATAAGCCATATAAAAAAATATCCTTGATTGTCTTTCAACCACAAGAGTTTATCTCTTACTGAAATCTCATATCATCTTATATATCAATTTGAAACACATAATAAAGATGGGTGTGCTGTTTCCTGCGAAGCACAGGGTTACTTGTTCATGGAATCTGTAATTTCCATAATATTTCATGTAATCAGAAGACCCAGACCTTAGATTTGCACGCCACCATGGTACACATAACATACACACTCCCTACACTCCCTATACATGCATTAATCACAGGCTGGATCCAAGTTGTAGACAGGGTTAACTATGAAACTCAATGCAAAAAACATTTGTGAACCATATCTGTTTCCTAAGAATGGCCTCCCAACAATATTGCAAGCATGAATACTTGGTAGCAACACTCATGTTGCCTTACATCACTGCCAGATTTCTCTCTCTCTCTCTCTCTCTCTCTCTCTCTCTCTCTCTCTCTCTCTCTCTCTCTCTCTCTCTCTCTCTCTCTCTCTCTCTCTCTCTCTCTCTCTCTCGATCTTCCTCTCTCTTTCTGTCTCTCTTCCATTATTTCTCCCTCTATCCTTTGCTGGATGAGCAGCTGCCCACTAATGACATCACACTGCTTTCCAGCTGCATTAGCACAGTGACAAGAACAGATGTTGACTTTTTGGAAGCCTTCTGACAAGCAGAATTTTCCTCCCCACCTCCAGTTGCAGGGGTCTGAGAAGCTGTTGACATCTGTTCTCAACATTTCCAGCATAATAAAGCCAACACATCACTACAGCCACTGGGAACTACCCACCTACAGTGACACATCAAATGAACCCAGATTTTGAGCAATGTGAAACTGTCAGTTAAATTTCGGATTTGTTCTCATGATGCAGCCCAAAATGCATTTGGAGCAGTAAGATTCAGCCTGCCAAACCAGTTGAGGGTAATATGGGTCATTACTAAGGGTCAAACTGATATTGTCTATGCAAAGATTTTAACACTGTTACATTACTATAAAGCAGCAGAAGAAGATTTCACCAGGCTCTTTTTTTCTTTTCATTTTTTATGACCTGACATGGACAGGAAGAAATTATAGGTAATTATGTATATTCTAAAAAATTATATTATATTATTGGAAATTCTCTTTGCTGTGTTGAAAAATAGGGTGGTTTTTTTTTTATATATTAGGAGTTTCACTTCATAGAACCATGAATGATTTGCATATCAGGCTTTAAACTAGCAAAACAGTAAGAGATAAAAAATTTATTTAATTAATTTTTTCACAATTCATATTCATTTTGTAACAAAATTGTGAATATTTTTTTTTAAGTTTAAACTTATTTTATCAACCTCTTTGTTTACTGTCACTTTGGTTAGATACTTTCTAACATTACCACCAATGCTATTTAACTACCTGCATACAGGGGCAGTAATGAGAGTCATGCTGCGTTTGACTAATGCTTGGATCTTTTCTTGATGCTTGAATTTCCTACCTCCAAATAGAAAAACAAAGAGCACGCCCCACTCAACTCCACATACTCACTCACACTGTCTATATTTATAGTAGTGTTTACTTCAGAATAAACATAGACCCCTTCAGTGATGAAATCTGTAACCACACTGACGACACAGTTTGCTGTTTTGAGAAAGTAAAAATGCCATATAGACACAATCACTCATTTTGCCTAGTTTTTTGCTAATAAAACAAACGTTTTTTAAATGTTCATTCATTGTGTAGCTGCATTCTATACGTGTGTCCAACATTATTCTTATTTTTAACTTTTAACTCAAGAATGTGAAATGAATTAAATGTTTCTGAAAAACAGTGAGTCAGAAATAGAAGCTTGATATCTTTCAGTTTTAGGAGACAAGAGCAAAACCTGATCTCTTATGTTTGTTATTTTTTATATATTTTTTTTATTTATTAACTACTCTTTCATCCTATTAACTGCACTAGCAATATTCAATTCAATTCAAAACAATTGAATTTGTATAGTGCTTTTTCAATGGACATTGTCTCAAAGCAGCTTTACACATAAAGCGGTAATAAGGTTATATAAAAGAATTTGTAAGCAATGTTCCCTGTAACACTGACATCACACTAGCATCTCATTCATAAACAAAATCACACTGCCATCCAATAGATTAGCACAGGTATCAAATCTATTATTATACAGTGTTACCTCCTTAAATTGTGCTTACAGTTAAGTGTATCTGAAATGATCATCAAAAATAAAATACACAAATACATATAAATAATTATATTATCAGACAATTAATATTATATAATTAATATTAATATATAATTAATACTGTGAGTAAACACTTTAGAATTTCTTGGAGAATTTGAAACTCCCCAGACTGAATTAAGCTCAAGGCTTGAGCTCCTGAACGCAGCTGCTAGTACGACCACTCTTTAAGCACGTGGGACAAAAACATTATCCAAAAATGGGCACTGATTTTACTTTTCTCATTACACAACTTTCCCCATTCTGGCACAACATCACAACCTCCCATGCCTCACACACATCTGTTTAGACAAAATGAGCTTGGGGGAGCAAAGAGGAGAAAGGAATCTCAGCTGTTGTAGTTGTCAGAACCCTGGGAAAGTGATCTCTCTTTCAATGGCCTTGTAATGCCATGTTCCCCTCCCTGTCTGTTGCCCCTTGAAACCTAAGGTTTACACTCTGATCATATTTTTCGGGTGACTCTTGGTGAAGGAAAGAAAGGAAGTGTGCAACAGAGCTTAAAGCACAGGAGGAACAAGATTCCATAGAGTTTGATTGATGGCAAGACCTGATTGATTGCAAGACCTGTTGTGACACTATGACTAGACATAGGCATGTTTAGAAAGCTTCAGACATTGCTTTTGTGACATCCTAAGCAAAAGACCATTTGGAGTACAGCTAGAGATATATGAAATAGTGAAGTCAGCAAATCACAATGGATTTATAAATTAGTTATAAATAACTAATTGGAAATAGAGGTGATAAAAGTAAACATATGTATATGTGTCTATAATCCAGTGTGTGCTCCAGGTCTAATCATGTAAAAGAGTTCTGAAGTAAGAAATCACTACAGGCTGTTTACATCATCGATGAGCACAACCCATCCTCTGCAAGTAATACACATGTCTAAGCAGAAACATTCTTCTGCTTAGCAGGTTTTTTATATGTTTTGCCATTTTTCATTTTAATGAAAAATGCTTGACACCATCAGAACTTACTTGTCGGCCATCTTTGTTTGTAGTAGCACTGAATCAACAGTCAAATTATGTGTTCTAAGTCCACTGGTTTTAACTCACAATCAAAAACTCCCTTTCCAAAGTGATACATTTGTCTTTGACAAAATTATACAGAATAAACTAAAATCCAATGCTAGTACCTAATATTAAAATGACTGTTTGATTGTAATGAAACTAGAGCCATTCTACTGCTAATATAAGCCCTTGTAATCCTGCGCTAGCCCACACTTTAAATTCTATTGTAATTGTCAAACACAGGTCTGCTCAAATACAGACATTCACTGTTCCATAGGCAAGGACATCCAAAAGAGGATTTTCTACTAATGGGACTCTCAAGAAAGCTGAATATGTTTAATACAGGTGTTCAGGAGAGGACAGAGACTGCTCCTGCACTGAGGATTAACTAGCATATTCCTCAATTATATGGTAGTCATGTTTCCAGGAGAGTGGGATTCTTTGTAAAGGAAATGATGGTTATTATAACATAATGGAGCTCAGCTTTTTGATGAAGGAAGTCTGTCTAAATATCTTGTAGCTGGTTTTCTGAAAATTCATATAATCAGTTCTCAGGAGATATCTGAAACAACCTTTTCTAAAAAAATAGAATTTATAAAGCTGGCAATCGAAACGAGGTACAAGACATTCTCAGAGGATGGTCAGCATTACAAGATGCCTGGGATGATGGGATATTTAGTACCATTCACACAAATCAATATCTGAACAGAGCTCTGCAGATATAGGACTGTGAATTTCATGGCCCAAGAGTCAACATACAGCAAGTTTAATAAAAGCAAGTGATGCTACAGGCTCTTATGTTGAAGACCCCATTGGTTCAACACACAATGTGTCCCTGCAGCCTGAAAGCAGCCACATTCATCAACAGCCTCCATGTTAACAAAGATTCCTCACAGTGACTGAAGCTTGCTGGCAGAACACAGCCACCTTTTATTACCATCATAATTAATGACCCGCAGTGGAGCACCTCTGAAAAGCAGCTTTTGAAGCTTGTCTCCTTATAAAGGAATTACAGAGTCGAAATGACAGCCAAAAAGAACTCAATTAATAATAAAATGTGCTCAGCGCTGGGAAAACATGACAAGCAGGGCAGAACATTGCATTTGACATCATATGAATTCATCAGTCAAACACTTAGACATGTTAGATAAGCAAGTGCTTGATTCATGTCTGCAGCCTGATGGCTTTGATGGGACATGTGATGAAATTAGAAGGCCGCTATCAGCGTGCTCACAAATACAATAACAATATGAATACAATAACAATAAAAGGGGCCAAGGGAAAAAAGAACACAGTAAACCACTGAGCACTTTGTCTAATCATTTGTACTTCACAATATCTTAAATATACTTTGCAATTAGTGCAACAAATCACACTTTTATTCAGATGGAACCTTTCCATAATAAGTGCAAACTATTTTTTTTTCCCGTACATGTATTATAGTATAAAATAAATGTTTGCTACGTAGCTTTCTAAATTGTCAATGAAACCTTTGACCTAAGTGACTCAAACAGCACATGTTCTTTTGACATATTTTAGGTAGAATGCACTTAAGGGTATTCACTCTATTCACATCATATTTCAGTATTTAAACTATATAAAATATAATAAACAGTATTAAACTGTAACAATTCTACAATCAGATCAACTGGTCATCTCTCAAAAGAAAAAACAAGAGTAACACTTCTGTCTAATGAAAACTAGCCCAATATTTGATGGATGGCTCTTACTCACTAGGAACATCTCATTATGGCAGGATATGATTGTGCACATTGTTTCTACCCCTTACAGTGGTTTGGTTGATTATAAACACCTTTTCAGTCAGTACATCGGTGCATCATGGAATATATTATCCATGTTTTTTGTACCGGTGGTTATTTAATGTTAAGAGAGAACTACAGTTGAATATGTCACTAGGGGTATACATATGAGAGACACCTGATGCCCGAATGCATGTTCAAAATTGGATATATTTTAAATATGTTTATATTTTAATTCAATCCTTTATCTGAAATAGTGGGCTCCATTCATAAGTGGAGCAGTTTATTGAAGTCAGCCAACATTATTTTGTGTTTATGGATAGTGAAATTAAGCCCAGAATATGAAAAGGAAGCAACTTGTTCACATGTACATGGGGTGGACCATGCCATACTCTGCATAGACAAGTTGCTGCCCACTGTGCATTTTTAAATCGATGAACTAAATTTGTTTGATGGTTTATACATTTGTCCTTTTAATTTTATGTAAATTTTAAATCTCTGCAAACACATACATCCAGAAATGCTTTTAGAATTAACATAGACTATTTCAAAATGTTTATGGGTCCATCCGTGACAAATCTTTAAATGGATGCTCGAAAAAAAAATTTCTTGAAATCTGAATTATACTGGACCCATGTATTTGATGAACCAAATAAATGATAAATGTAAATGGGAATAATGTATGTGTTAATAATGGCTCTTAAAATTATACTTTTTGTTGTGTGCCAGGATTTCCACACATATTCCTTTTCAGGAACAAAGTAGATAAAACAAAAACCAATATTAAAATGGTAACAAATCTAAACCCACTCATAATGGTTGGCATTAGTGTGCAGTAATATGTGTCAATCTTCCTTGCAGGAGGTTGATTTCTCTTAGGCCTCATGCTGGGCTTCTGAGCTCCACTGCTCTCTCATGCACGAGTAATTCTGCTCACTCTCCCCCTTTCATGTTTAGTTTGCAAAGTCCAATTTTCAGCTAATATGAAGGTCATGACAGAGGCCACATAGGTCTTGGTAGAACATAATATCAACAGAATTATAAATATGGGCTTTATGGAGCGCCTTGCTTGGAGGCGGGGTTAAGGTGAGGGAGATTTCCGCTGCAGATGAAATAGATTTTTCATTCCAGTCTGTCACATTAGATTTTCAGTGGTGCTGTGTGGCAGGTACATGTCATTAGTAACACGTTAGCATCGTAATGAACCTTTTATTTATCTGCAACTTTCCTCATGAATGCAAAGGGGCTGCTTCCAGCTGCGCCTATGAGCGACGGAGAGGACAAGCCAAGAAAGTTATGGAACTGGAGTGACATCTCTAGAATTTTTAAATACGAAATTTAGTTGTTTGCAATATTAAGGTTATTTATTTATTTCATTTAAAGCCTATTATTCAGCAAATACCATCAACTATGGCAAAGAAAATCATACATTTGAAAGTGAGAGAGCATGTTAGTATGTTTTATCCTGAACACTATTAAATGTAATTGGGCCTCAGAGATCCATGCAGCATAGAATGAGGGAGCTGTGGTTATTTGTCTAATTATATGTTTATTAAAGATTCTCAGTGTGGGAACCACAACTAAACATTATTAGAATTATATTTTTTTATGAAGTTGATTTATTTACTAGCCTGCTTGACTGGTCAATTAAATTTTCACTTGAATTCAAAACCTTACTAACTCGAAAACTAGTCGTAAATAATGTCAACTTGGAGCTAATGTGTTCTGTAGGTGAAAAGTTAAGGAATTAATGTTTGGGTCAACATATTTAATAATGTAATAGCAAACGCAATTAAAAAGTATAGTTTTATTTGATTTTTCTTGGTAAGCTGTATTTGATTTTTTCAGGATTTTAAAAATTTTACCCTAAAATAATATTGTAAGCTATCAATACACTGTCTATATCTAAATAAAAAGCCACTCTGGTTGTTTTGAATGCCTTGTTAATGGTCTCATCCTGCGGCTGGTGTCCGGGAGCAGTGTGAGCCAGTGGCTAAGCCTCCAGCAGGAGCAGGCTGAATTTTTCCAGCTCCCAGCAGCCCTGCTCCTCACTCCTCCTCTTTGTGACTTGCAGTGTGCAAGAGGGCCAAAAGAATGCAGCCAAAGGCGGGTGGGGCCTGGAGCTGCTGCCTTGGACAACTTCAATGTTAATTTCCCTTTCATCTTGTGTGTGAAATTGGTGCTGGTGTGGCGCTGACCTCTGGCATTATGAGGTCAAGTGTTGAAATCTGATGTGTGCCTCTCAGACAGACTGGAATCACACTGACAATGCTCAGAGATAGATGATGAGGAGGGCAGTGGGAGAACGCAGGGTCACTTTACAAGTTCTCTCACATTATTACTGGAGAAATGTGACTGGATTTCACGAATGGAAAAATGCACAACATCAATGTATAATAGCGGACCGATTCTTCTAGAAGAACCAATACAAAAAATGTGTGCATTGGATGTGCTTTAGTGTGTTTTTGTATAAAGAAGCAAACCCCATCAGTATGCATTCTCACATCAGCCATACTCTCTAACTTCTGAATTACATGCTTCTTCTGTGAGGCTGTCCACAATTCTCCATCTCTTATAAATATATTCATAACTATAAACAGAGTAATAAATGCATGGGATGGGTGGAAGTAAAGAGAAAGGGAATAGGTGGAGAAAAAAAAAACATCAGAGCAGATCACTATTAGATATGATTTTTTCGATAAGGCACGATAATTCGGCTTTTACAGATAACTCCAGACGCTGGCAGGCTTTTTTAGTGTCGATTTACTGTTTGTATTTTTCTCATCTTTTTTATGTTTTTTTTTTTTTAAATCTTGCCTGTTGAAGGGCTTTTCATCTCTGCTGATTTTCACTCTCTTTTATTCCCAGAAGGTGAGATCACAATCCAGCAGAAGGCAAAGTGGCATGCTTTAAAGCAACGAGCACAAAATACAAATATTTCAAAATGTATTTCATGGTAATTATGTCAAGTTTCATGGCCTGAGCAGTGCACTGAGGCACCGCCTAGATGCCTTAATTTGTATAGAAATTGTAATCATTTGTTCATTTCAAGGTGAAAATTGCATTTTTTAATTTAAATTGTATCCTGCGTGATAGGCCATTATCTAGCAAAATTGTCTCTGTGTATTAGAGTCTATGCCCAGGCGTCACGCGTGTTAGGTGCTGACTGGTTTTCAAAAGGAGACTTTTATGCGCGTATCTCCGCATAAAATGCACTGAGGCTTGTGCATTATTCAGTGTTTGCAGGTCATTTCCATTTTTTGCTATTAACATGAATTAGTCTGGATGCTGAGCAGTTTTCTAAAGTAAACATACAAATAGCCTTCATGATTTATGTCAAACTCGTTTCTTGGATCGACAAGCCCATCTTTAATTTCCCTTTTTTCCTCTCAGGTGAAATGGAAAGAGTGAGTTATGGGATGCAGGACAAGAAACGGCCAGCTTGACGGGGGTTGAGGTCATTCGTTCAAGTGTACACCGCTCTTGTGCAGGAGAGTGAGACTTTTCACTAGGGTGTATTGAGTGGTTTTGAGAGTGAGTAGTGTTAGCAAGTCTTCCAGTTTGCTCACAGCTTAATTTTGAAGTGATGCTGGCGTGTGGAGATTAGAGACTGGGGGCAGGGAGGGGCACATAGAGGAGGCTGCCTACGGAATACCAGGGTTACTATGGAGGACTATAATCTTGTATTCCAGTGCCTGGAGACGGCAAATGAAAGGCTTGGCTTAAGAGGAAAAACTTCCTGAGAATTGAAGGGAGGAATAAAATTGTCTTAGCCATATTGACATCGACAGTGAAAAAAAAAATCCATTGTGTAACAGTATAATGTGTCAGGGGAAAAAAGGAATATATTTAACAATGGTTTTGGCTGAAAGGATACATTCTTTTTCAGTAACAATCTCCTACTAAGTAGTCTACTTACCAATCCAGGTTATTAGGCAATCATGCGATCTGTCGGAGTAAGCTGATTGTGGGAATGTAGAATCCCCTCAGTAGAGATCAGACAGGCAGGCTCAGGTACATAATGTATCCTGGAATAATTATGGGATTTAAGGAGATGTTAGGCTTTGTAAGTGCTTTCTTTGTGACATTTTCGAGTGGTTGACACAGTACAGTCTCTACAACATACAATAGCCTTAGGCTATGTTCGAGAGGAGGGGTGTCAGACTTCTTCAGACATGTTTTAATCAATTCACACCTTGTGGCATTTTTTTCCCCCTTGTAATGATAATATTTTGGTCACCCAAAATGCTTATGATTGACTAAACACCAGGCTTTGGAAATGCTTTAAGGTGATTTGTGCATTCTTTTTTATTTTTTTTAATAATAATAATTGCATCTTTCGAAAATTATATTTCACATTTGCTTTAAGTTGTTTTAGAAAAAAAAAGTCTAAATTATGTATTATTATTATTCATCTATATTGCTCATCACTAAAATTCTCATTGTGTGTGACTGTGTGTTTCGTTATGATTATTTGTTCTGTCCTGTCTCCTTATAATGAACATTTTTAAGTGTTATAACAATATCTTTTTTTTCCAACAACACAACAGCTGTTTTCCTGATAGCAATATTGGCCACATGTGAAATGACTTTTTATGACAGCACACAATGCCATGGACAGCTGAATCATAAAGAGGGACTCCTTAGCTCTAAACCACATACCAGATAGACTTCATCATTGTATGCAACTGCTGTAGGATGCACAGCTGGCTCCTGACTGACTGCTTCTGGTGCATACTTTCCTGTAATTCTGTTAATCATGGCAGGAATGTCTCTCTGTGTTGTTCAAGGTGTTTGAACAAGTAGTTATTGCGCTGCCTAACTCTTCATGGTTCATGAGTCTCAGGCCATAAGCAGGACACATTGGCAAGTGTTCAGAGGCTTTGTGTACAGGCGATGCCCTTGTGGTCAGGTCTGAGGCACATGGCCTAGGGCTACTGAACCATTACACAAGCCTTCTGTGAAGGCAGTGGCACTGAAGCATCTGTGTTGTGACACTGCTTTTAAGCTCTTCTTTATTCCCTCACAGCTCGGCTCAATTACTGCCAACTATTTTTAGTATCTTAAATCACTAAGACTGTCAAGATGCACTTGACTTCAAATACGCTGAAAAACACTGCATTGTGGAGAAGGGGATTAAATCATGATTGCTGTTTGTAGTGAGATCAAACGCCAGTATGTATGTATAGTACATGCCAATAAATATTTTACCCCTTGAAAGTGACTGAATAGAAATATCACTGATTAAAACATGTATGTAGGTCATGTGAGCTCTGCATGTGCTCAGGAAAATATGTTATGTGGTATTAGTATGGGAAATTTGAGTAAGAAAAAATGACCCATTACCCAAAATTACCCAACTGTTGCAAATGTACTGTTGGCAGTGGGATTGTAGAAGAATTCACAGAAGAACTTGTCCAGTTTTCAAAACTTTAATCAATAACAGTGCTACAGTAAAGACACCAACAGGCTGAATGTAGGAAAACCAATACAAGTTCCCATTATGCTATTGTTTCATACAGCAGAATAAATTATTCCATGATAATATACACACATGCTGAACAGAAAGATAAAGCAAATTACAGTTGCTTAAGAAAGAACTATATAGGAATGTAATGGGGGGGGGAATGGAACTCAGAATTTTGGAACTCAGATAGTGCTTTCAATATCCAAAAGGTAGACTGTGTTAGAAATGAGTGCTACACACTAAAAACCTTTTTACACTCCTTCTTTATATATTTTTTCTTTTTCCTTTTTTTTCCTTTTTTTTTTTTTTTACAAAAATTTTGAAATGTTAAATGAAATGTTTTCAGGCTTTAATGGCACATGGTCACTTGCCTGAGTGAGTTTGTCATTCTTATTGTTTGTCCTGCCAGCTACTCAGTTTCTGACTCCTATTGGAATGGTTCTAGAAACCCCTGTGTGTTTAGCGTCATTATGATATTCTGACTGAATGGTGTATGTATACATCCAAACTGTGGAATGGGATGCCAAACAAGATAGGAATGAACATAGTTCCTGGACAGCAGATACACATTATACTTGGCTCATTATGTACTTAGAGGTCTTTTTGTTGATGAAATGATTTATAAGGAGCACAAATTAAATTTTTGGTAGATGAATGGAATGTTAAATTTAAACCGCTTATTATTTATGTGAAGCAAAATGACTTTCTTTACATTCTTTACATTACATACGTAAAGCAGTTTAAACAAGAAATCTTTCAAAGCAGGGACAAAATGTATTAATTATAATTTTTGGTCGCTCCACCTGCAGGTTCTGTTTCATGCACAATAAAGTCACCCTGTAGGATAACCTTCATACTTACTCTGAGCAACTGCAGTATCAACAAATGCTATGACATTGGTGTAGCTCCAGTTATATGTTTGTTATTGGAATATTTACCAGTAAATTGCCTGCAAAATGATTACAGCATTTGAATGAAATTGTGAGGTAATCCTTTTTTTTTTTTTTTTTTTTCTTTTTTTTTTTTTTTTTACCAAAACCAAAACTGCATGCAACAAAAGAAAGAAAAGGAAAGTGCAACATTTGAGAAATGCTAAATAATACACTGTATAGGTCCCATGAAATAAAACAGTATTGTTCTGGAATGTAGCACCTTTTAATAATAGGAACATTTAAAAATACCAATCATACTGACTGTTCTGACAGCTTTGAAGAATGTTTATAAACTATTCCACATTTCTTGTATAAGATCATAGAAGTAATACTTAAGTGAAAATGTCTGGGGTTTTTTTTTCCAGTATGAACCGAGCTTTATTGATTTAGGAATGTAATGCTATTAAAAAAACACAAATAATACTGATAAATGTCTCTCTCTCTAAAACCTGCCCATGGTGTAGATCAAGGGGTTGCTTTAGGACTGTTTTTATTTCTAACTGTTGTGGCTTTTTACAGTGGATAATCCATGTGGGAACAAAAGGGGCAAGGATTGAAAACTCTTGGAGTCCTTATTGGCCAGAACCTCCCAGAAGAGACTGCTGAGCCAAGCACCCCACTGACAGGTCCAGATCTTTCTGAACGTCAAACTTAGATTAAAAGGTCAAATAACCTGCACCGTAGGCAATTTGAACTGCCACCAGCCTCCTCTTTGAATGTTGTGTGAAACTTTTTGTCTGAGGAACCAAACAAAACGTCAACAAAATGTTCTAATAATAATAACAACTGCAACAGTAATAGAAACAATGACAATCATTATATCAAATATAAATGTAATACCATCATTTTAAATTCTATTAAACATTAACATGGTTCCAAACCATGTCCAAATTGGACCGTGGCCTGTGTGTTAAGACTGACTGCTGTGATGCTTGCTTTCTCCTCCAAAATCCTGAAAGAGTCTCTTTGTGGAAATGATCGCTGGGGGAACAAATGATGGGATGGACAAGGAGAGAGACGAGAAGCGGCACTATAGTGTCTGTTTATTAAATGGCTTTTGTATTCACTCAGCCATAGGTTAAGGGGTCTAAGGCTGTCTATGAATTCAGCTACTTCTCTTTTCTCTTGCACAGCACAGTGGATGGAGGGATGCTGGTGAAAAAGAGAAGTGATGTTCAAAAAGACGAGTCTGTCAATAGGCCTGGCCCGTCTCCACTTGTAGCAGTCCCAAGACGGCCGAGTGCTCTCCAAGCTTCATCCTCCTTTGTGTGGACAAGCTGACGTTTTTAGCCAGGTAGTCTACAGCAGCTGCACGGAAAGTCAAACAAACAAATGTCTTTAGAATGTGAATTCTGTTTCCATACTTCTGAGTCCCAATGTTTAGCAGTTATTCAGAGCAGGATTATTCAGAACATCTCTTGGCTACTAATATGCAGTTGATGGTTGCTTGGGGAAATAAATGAGCCACCTGTTCCCTGTTGTCATTCACTCCTGTCATACAGAGTTTTTTCTCTGTGCATGTCTGTCATATCTGCTGTCTCTGTTTCTGCCTTCTACACTCTATCATCTTGCATCAGATCTGGACATACTGCACATGTGGTAATAAAGATTTTTACTTTTAGTCAGCAAACTGCTATATTTTTAAAGATCTTTCCACAACAAACAAATGACCCGATACACTCAACCTGGTGCAACTAGCACAGAACTGGAGGGCACAGGCTCTTTGGGCTAATTCAAAGACTCCAAGTGCTCTGCTTTGAGATCTTTATCAGGATCATGTGTGAGGACTAATCTGCAATCCTATTTAGGGTCAAAAGGTACAGAATGTCTCGCCCACTATCTGTGACTGGTGTATTGATCTGGCTTAAACTTCATACGGTTTCAATTTAACCACGGTGGCAAAAATTTTAAAAGCATTGGGTCTGTGTAAAAGGCAAAGGGACTAGGGCAGGAGGTTGTGAGGACAAACCAAGGGCAGTGTTGCGCTAGTGCAGCATGGGGAGAAAACTAAGGAAACACCAATTAACCCCATCTAGCTGCTTCCCATTTAAAACAGAAAAGCTAAACAAGCCTCCCACAACGCTTAATCCAAAGTCAAAGTGGAAATAGGTATTATTAAGTTAGCACAAGGCTAGGCTAGTGAGGACTTTCACTGCTATTATTTATACAAAAAGTCTTATCCAAGATCCAAGAAAAACAGTATGTATGAGCCATTTAAGAAGTTTACACACAGTAATTACTGAATCAGAATGACATCTGTAATCACAAAGGCTATACTCGCACCAGAGGAAAAAAAAAAAAAAAACGAGCCTTCATAATTAATGATAAAAAACCCTCTCCCACTTATGAGAATTAGCATGTTGGCTTTATCTGCTGGCTTGTCAAGCATGTCATATGTGTGGCAGGTCCTTTGATATCACTGGCTGGTGGAGAAGGTAATTTTCACCACTCCTGCTTCCTTTCTGGTGTGTAGCAGCAGCAGGGTGGGGCGGAGAGACGTTGGACGTTGCCAGGCATCTGTCAGTGTGACAGTAAGTAAGGTTAAACACGCGCTAGCGTGTGATAGCATGCAGAGATGTGAGCCTGTCATGAACAGGCAGTATGCACGGTAGCAGGCGCATACCTGTGGGTGGGCCAACTGTCCTTACTGCAGACGCTTAGCCTGACAGCAGGCAAAGAAATCACTAACGATTTAACTCTGCTCTCTCTCTTGTCGGAAGCCTTTCGCTCTCTGTCATCTCAGGTTCACTCTTTAATTCTGCCTCAAATGTACAGTTAGTCGCACCATTTCCTCCAAGAGACACTCTATCTGGCACTCCCAGTCATAGAGCCCACATAAAACACACACATCTCTCTGCAGCAGGCACTCTCTAAGCTACCATTCTCCCCGATACATTTTAATGAATCAGACAGGTGTTCTCCGAGACAAGTTAAGCACATCCCTAAATTAAATTTTTAATCACTTCATTTATATTACAAAGATTTTGACCTCCAAGAGTTCATGCAAGAACAAGATTTGAAAGAGGTTGTGTTGATGTGTTTTTATTATTATTTTTGTTACACTGCTAGCCAGTCAGATGTGTATAATCTACAGTACATTTGGTAATAAAAATTCATATTTTACACTTAGATACTATACCTACTACACTGACTATAAAGCAATGTGACAATCACAACTGAAAACCTGTATGATTATGGGTGGTGTACTCACTTTGGCCATACTGGCTGTACTGGTATCCAGCTGTGACAGGGTCCACACTGTAGCTGGTGGAGTTGTAGGTGGGAGGACAGTAGGATTGAGACGAAGCCAGACTTTCTGCTGTCTTGATGGGCTCTGAGCGCTGACTGCAGCTTCCTGAGATAGGGTTGGAAGCCTCGAGTCCACTGTGCAAGGGCGAGATGGAGAAGTCGTGCTGTGGCTGAGGAGCCATGGCGCTTGGGTTGCTCAAGATGCTCATAACCTGCAGGAATGAGAGATATGGCTTACAGTCAACCGAACAGCTTACTTCCAGGTGTTCATTAGTTGTAACAACAAGCTCACAAGGTACAAGGGCTCAGCATTAAAAAGGGTTAAGTGAAAGCACAAGAGTAGCCTTTTAGTGCATCCCGAGGGAGTGTTTAGTAGCTTGAAAACAGCTGTCAAAGTAAATAACACAAAGGGTTAAGATGGATGATAGAAAGAAGGAATCAGAAAGAGAGACAGTATATGCACATGCAAGGTTTGCATGACCAGAGGCTGACTTCATAACAAGCTCTAAGGGAGGGTTTAATCAGAGGCCTCCAGTCATCCCTCAGCTTCAGACCTCATGAATGATTAAAATGTTTCAAATAATAGATGCTCATATTAGGCATCCCCAGAGAGCAATGCCAGCTTTAAATATTGGTCTCAAGGTACAGGCTATCATTTGCGTTTAACCCAATATGAGTCACAAATCAAATCGTGCGGATTTTTTCATTCATGTTTTGTCCAAGTGAACACAATAGTAACCTGACATTAATTCAAAACCAGAGAAGAAAAATGAAGCCACAAGCATGTTTTCAGACGTAAAAAGGAATGTCGCTGGAGGGACTATGGGTAGAATAAATAAGTAGAAAATGTAGAAGAGAAAAGGACAGAGATAGAAAGGCATGGGGTGGGGGGCAGAAGTGCACACAGAATGAGACAGAGACAGAGAATAGAGCTACTTTTAGAAGCTGCTCTGTCTGCCACATGCTCCCCATCCACCGGCCGACACAAAGCATCCTCCTGAACATCAGGTTCCCGTTGTGTCTCGCTACGCCCCACTGGCCTTTGGCCATCTCAGGCCCCAGCCTGCTAAACCAATTAGCCCTTCACAGGGCTGCAGAGAGAAAAACCAGGCCCACATGCGCAGCTTCGACAACATCCATGGGCTATTTACTAAAGGTCCATACAACCTGTAAGTTTATAAACTAATTTTAAAAACTCAACCACTTCTCTGTGTTAGGCAAACCAGTGGGCATATGGAAAGGTTACCATGAGTCCTAAACCTATAAGTGAATTTAGTTTAATATCCTCTGCCCAAAGGTTATGAAAAAAATTGCATCATAGGAATTATATTAAAAACATAAAAAGCAACATGCAAGTTCCTGTGCATGTGATATGTGCATAGAGGAAGGAGGAAGAGTGTGTGAAAGTGGTAGCCTATTGGGGTCTCAGTCTCACTGACGTTGCCTGGAGCTGGAGTGTGACCCAGGCAGGGGGCTGTAGGGTCGTGCCTAAACTCATCTAAACTCCTGCCTCAAGGTGGGGAAGCAAACATATAAAGGAGAAACTGATTAAGCGTTAGTTATGTTCAACCCTTTTGTATTGCTTTTATTTGAAATATTACACATATTTATATATATAAAATTTCACTATAAATTACTACAATTATGAACTTCCCTGTTAGATTTCGAGTTGCTCATATTATTTCTAAATATATCAATTATAATAAAGTCATGGAACCCTATAATCCTCTGTGTTCCCCTAAACCTACATCCGGGTGTAATTGGAGGTAATTTTGGGTAATGGCAAAGCAGCAGCGTGTGTATTTTGAAACTCTCGGCAGGAGTGGAGTTTTAATCAGATGAACGAAGGCTACAGCACAACGGGTGTTGGGGCAGAATGCTGGGGTGAGAGCTGAGAGAGAGCGCCGGGCGTCTGACACCTCTATTCAGCCCTGCGCTTAAGCAGCCTGTAACCTCGGTGATGGCATTATGCTTCTGAAAGAGAAATTATTCAAATCTTCCAATTTAGCATAACCTTATTGACATCAATTAAAGTAGTAAATGGAGAATATTCCCGGCATGGCAAGAGGTAGCGAATAACTTCAAGCAGGATCAGAACAGGGCAAAGAGGAGGCTGTCAGCTCAGTCTTCTCATCATGCCCAATGTGCTGATGCCAGGCGTGTCATGGGGCATGGCGCAGACCAGCTGAAATTAGCTCAGTCAATAAAAAGGCTGCACAACAATTAGCCTGAAAAACAAACAAACTAAATCACCGATCCAGACTGTGTTACAGTAGATTCATTAGCATAAGATACGTTCTTCACTGTGTAACACATGGAAATCACTAGAATCAGTTTACATATCTGCTTTTTATGTAATGCTTTATAATATTAAACCATGTTAGAAAAGCAGTGTCCGATGTAGAACTAAAGATGAAAATAGTATGTCGAAAAGACAGGGACTCAACAAGGTCAAAAGCTTGTCCAGGCTTGAGGTTATAATCTATTACTTCCTTCTGTACCACCATCGCTAAGTTAAAATCAATATTCTTTCCACATGTGTAACCTTTGTGGATCTGATATGTAGGTGGAAGGAAGCAGAAACATTTGCCAATCATCCTGGATGACAAACAACATCCCCAGGCAGTAGAGCTTTCAAACCCTGTAAGCACTAGATGAGAACTTAGAGTGTCCATGCAATGCAAAACTCTCTCTCTCCCCCTTCTTTCTCTCTCTGCAGTAGCTAGGTTTTCACTTCTTTGATTTGGAGAACTGCAGAACCAGATAATGCCACACAGTATCCAGTTTAAAAAAACATAGATCCAGGCATACCTCTTCTCTTACTCTTCTATTTCCATTCACTGAGAGATTTCTTTACAAATAACAATAAAACCGAAATTAATTCTCGCAAAGGCTGCAGCTTTGTAAAATGTGAAATTGGAAATTGATACAATGTGCATCCTTTCAGATAAATGAATGATGCTCACAGTTTTTTTTTCCTAATTTCCTTAACTGTCAAATTATAATTTTTGTCCAAATAAGTGTTTGACGCAGGTTTACTTCTTTTAAAATTATATTAAGCGTAACACAGACAGGCTCAGACTTAATGGCACGTAACTGATATCACAATTTTTCATTAGTCCCTTCTTTGCAAAATGAGAGGAATATTAACTGGAGGTAAAGCTTCCTATGTTCCAATCGTATGCTTGCTTTATTCCAATATTTTAAAACTGGAGTGCAGCAAAAATTATTTTAAAATATAATTGGAATCTCATATTATTTGTCTTTCTTAAGGCAGAATTCATAATAAGACCGTAACTATGAACTGTAACTATAAAACTGTCCTTCAAATGTTTTTACCAACTGAGCACTTTAAATAAATGGCGAACAAATGGCCTATGTATGCAGAAGCTTTTTGTGGCAGGCGTGGATGAGCACCCTGCAGAGCTCAGTGCTACAATGGCATTAATGATAATAAAAAAGGCCATCAGCATCCTCACAATCGGCCTGTCCACCTGCTCTGCTGCTCCTCACGCTCAAGCACAGAAGAGGACAGAGACAGTGAGAAGAAAAGACTCAAGGGGAGGAGAGGGGGAGACAAAAACTCCTGGAGGACTGTGCTTGCCTGAGGGCATGCCTGCCTGCAGAGCAGATAGGACTTCTCTCACTTAACTCTTCAACACACACACACAGACTGGATTTGCAGAAGTGTAGGAGTAGGCTCACATTTCACTTAGAGGAAGATGTTGTGTAGCCAAGCAAGGGTCATCTGTACAAAGAGCAGCCTTAAGCAGCACACAAGGTGTGAGAAGGTTATCTCCACAGCACAGGGCTCTATCCTCCCTTTATCCACATCCAGACACTTTATACCACACCCACACAGACTGTTCACTACTGAGCATGTGGAATGATCATTTTCAGTATAAATACGTTTTTGCTTTTTTTTTTTTTTTTTTTTTTAAATGACACACCTCCCAAAAGATATGGGATTTGTCGGATTAAGAGGCCTGACACATTGTGCTCCTGAGAGACACAGACACAAGAACATCTCACTCACACACAGCGACATTTCATTTTCGACAGGAATATCTGATGCAATGCAGCTGTAATTAAAGCAGAAAATAATGCCATTCTCCAGCAGGCAGATGCATTTCTGAGAGCACCCATAATCCTTCTGCAAATCCTAACACCCCCATCTACCCGCAAATTATGTCAGTTGGAAAAACTGTGTGCAAACAAACACATTTATGGCCAGGAAATGTACGATTCTGATGCAATTGCTTTCTGATTCGAGAAACTTTGCGAGGTCATTAAGTCTTAAATATCTTTCAGTATTCAGAGACCTAAATGCATAGATTGCAATCTGGGTGAATGGCATTACACTTAGCATTAGTCTGACTGAAATGCCATAATAATATAAGTAGCTGCCCCAAAGTACTGATCATATGGCAATAAGTATCCACTTTTCCTACCTGAAAATAGATTTAATCAGTGCGTAATTAAAAAAAAAAAATCCACAGAGGAAAAAATTCACAGTCGTAAACATTCAATTAACTGTTTTGTTTTATTGGAAGATTCATCCTCTGTTGCTCTTTTCTTTTTCTTTGAGTTTATATTTCTTTTTTCTGTCTCTTCCACTTATTTTTCTTTTCTCCCCAGTGGTAGGGATCAGATGACAGAGATTATTTCTTTCCCTACCCATGTGTCATTGCGTTAATGGGCCACTGCACATTAATTGAAAGTGAAAAAGGGCATCTGCCAAAAAAAAACTGTGAGGGAGACGAGGGTGATGCAGGAGGAAAGGGGGAGACCGGCTGGTCTATGAAATAGACAAGACGGAAATAAAGGAGTGGGGGAAGAGAGGCGCTTAGGGAGACTTTAATTGTTTCAAATTAGGTATGTGATTGACAGTGACAGAAAATGGGCACTGACAAGCTGGGCCCTGATGAGAACGATTAGCATGCAGCCAAACAAGCTGTCACTTTAAGCAACACGTTGGCTGTGGGAAATACTGGGCACATAGCTCTTTGACCCTGGTACGGTAATACAGCCTACTAATTTCAAATCCATGACTAATGGTAAGAAAATACTGGGGGTTAAATGGGTGGCATAATTGATTCCAACTAGATTCGACTAGTATAACAGCATTAGGTGAAATCTACTATTCTTATTATGTATTTGAGCAGTCACAGCAAATGTTTAGCAACAAACATCTAATTTGATCATCATTCCATATAATGTATTGTAAATGCATTTTTACACAGCCATGTGACAGACTGTAACTATATTTAAGAAGCAATCTAAATGCTGGATTTAAAGCTAAATCATTTCCCCTTATACACAGCAAAGAATGCACTGCAGTTGTCATCTTCATAGCAACAGAACTTCCTAAATATCTTAAAGTGCTACGAGGCCTCTCACTAACCAAAGGTTAATGCATCCTATTGGGTTGATGTGCAGGGCAAGAACGCACCGCAATCCGATTACTTTTTCCAATATGTTTGCAGCAGTGTGAGATGAATTCAGGCAGAGGAACAAACATCCCCCTCTGACCTCCAAGCCGTTCGGTCTGTCTGCTTCGCACAGCTGCCTACGGTAAATTAAACGATTGCTTAAAATGATTCCATAAGAGTGGATAGGAGGGCAAGGCACAGCAACTAGCTCCAAGAATAATGCAAGGTGGAGGCAGGAGCTTGTGGGTGGTGGTGGGGTTTCGGTGGGGGTGTAGCAGTGGGGATGTTTGCTATAAACAGCAGGCAGCAGGCACAGTGAAGAATGTCAGGTCAAATTGTTTTTGACAGTGTTAATATCGGCACCTCATAGAGATAATTACATGTAAATAAACAGTGAAATAACTCTCAGCTGGAGACCGGGCGCAAGAGCAAAACAGTTAGCAGAGGCCAGATGGGGACTCCAGCAGTGGATAGTGTGGGGAAAGAGAGATAGTACAGCTTGAGCATATAGGCTTACTGTAACAATAATATACATATGTATTAAAAAATACATCACGTGATCCAATAAACCATCGAAAACCAGTCAGCAAAACTGAAATAAAGAACAGCAGAAGACTTTAGTGAAAAGTTTGTGCTTTGTAAGGTTGTAATATTAACCACAGGTTTACGCCTGTCAGGCTGGTATCTGGAACTAACACATAGCATGAGCACTGAACCAACCTTCCACATGGTGACACGTGCACGTCCATAATTATCCATAGCGCTACTGTCAAGAGACATTGATCCAGAAAAGTATCTGAACAAGATTTTAATATTAGATATAGAATGTCCTATATATATATATATATATATATATATATATATATATATATATATCTCAATGGAAAAGCAATAAGTGCACTGATATGTAAGACAATCACATTTATGATGCTTTGAATTTCATAATATGATATGTAAATTATGCACTTTGTTAAATTTGTTGAAAATTGTATTGGCCACATGTATGATAACTATAAATTGCATTCCCATATATTTCCTATTTATCAAGATGCAACAGCTCACTTTTCTGTAGGAAATATTCCTCACCCACACAAACACTCTTAAATTTAAATAGTGGTTTCATTGTATGCTGTGGCCTTTCATCTATGCATGTGGAATAATGTACTCGCTCCGGGAAAAGATGGAGAGAGAGGACAATGAGAGGGCGACTTGAGAAGGAGGCCAGAGGACAGACCACTGAGGTAGCATTTTAACAAAATGTAGAAATACTGTGATGAGAGAAAGATGGTGATGTAGCAGGATACAAGAATGTGCCTTCAAAATACATCTCTAGACACAATGAAGACATGCCATTACATGCAGTTTTCTTCATCTAACAAGCAAAATGAATCATTAAGACATCGGGAGCATTCTCATGATAATGTTTCCTACATCTGTCAGCACACCACTATGTGCATGATATATTGATATATCCTTCATTTACAGCTACAATAGAACACTCAACAAAGAACCTACTTAAATCTCATCACCTGTGCAGTCCACAGGGTCAATAAAATCCTTCTGTTATAGGACAAGAGCATGGGGAGCCACTCTAAGTGACCTAGTAACCCTACTACCTATTGCCAAAATTTTGCATTGATGGCGCAGTTCCACTCAGTCCGAATAAAGACATATAGACAAATAGTCTGTTCGGTAGAGGGACAGAATAAATTTGCGCAGAAAACATTCTGCCAGTGGGCATGATTTAAATTCCCAGATTTTTTTGGCAGCTTCCAAGCAGGTCTCATCTCTTTTTCCCCCTAAAGCTTCTTGCTTTTTAATTCTTTCTAAATTGAAACAGCATCCATACTTAAGATGAGTTTTAATTAATGAGCATTTTCCTCCCTTGCTCTTAGATTATGGGAGTGATTTAAATGTGAGTTGTGTGTCTATGTTGATGACAGCTTCCTAATAAGAAGTTTAATTTCCCACCATATATTGGAAACAAACTCACCCATTGACATGCAGGTGGACGATGTCCCAATGAGTAAGAAGGACACTACAAAAGGAGCGGCCGAAACTTAATCATATTTCTTTCTCTCCCTACACCCCAACCCCCATCACATTACAGTTTCCTTTTTGGCAACCCCTGTGCGGGCTTCTTAAATATAATTCATCCAGTTTAAAGTGGCAGCAGTGCTAATGGGAGAGGCGAGCGAGGTTTGAGTCCCCCCTCCCTTATCTCTAGCTGAC
This sequence comes from Silurus aristotelis, assembly GCF_946808225.1. Lineage (NCBI taxonomy): Eukaryota > Metazoa > Chordata > Actinopteri > Siluriformes > Siluridae > Silurus > Silurus aristotelis. The sequence goes on along the minus strand of NC_139592.1, from coordinate 10,189,692 downwards.
AGTTGTCAGGAATCACTGGAGAGGCCTGGGCTAGTGTGTGTGCGGCTCAGGCGCCGAGGCCTGGGGATACAGATCAAAGGGAGCGCGGGTGAACGCTGCTCTGCCTCTGATCCCCAGTGCTGAAACCCAGCCTAGGCTCTCTCCCTTTCCAACATCAAATGCTAGCCAGAGTTCCTTCATTCCAAAACACAAATCTTCCTACTGCAAAATTACATTCTCTTCTACCACATCCCTCATTTCCTTTTACATCAACTAGAAGTCTATATGTATGTTTATTCTTTTTTTTTTTTTTCTGTGACAGGTTGCTTTCTGTATGGTGGATATAAATGTTTCTGAAAGCAAGAGGTTTAATTGCATAGAAAGTGGATGGCTTGCAGCATTTATTTCACACTTTATACACATTAAATCACACCAAACCCTGAACTTCTATTGTAATTATTTCTGCACTACTAGAAAAAAAAGGGATTTAGTTCAACAGGAAATGTATTAGAGGTTAAAGGTTAGAACCTAACATCAGTGATTCCTATAGGAGTCTGTCCAAAGTAGAAATATTACTAAGACAAGACTATAACCGAATGTACAAAGGCAGTCTTTGTGTCTTCTAAAAAGACAGGAATGGTCAGTTCTGGTCTGGAGATTGAATTTAAAACAACATTGTGGCAGTATAGAAAGAAACAATAAACACAATAAAAAGTGTGTTAGTTGTACCATGTTTTCCAAAAGTCCAGTGAGAAAGTGCATACTTGGCTAAGGCTAAGTGCTATGTGTGAGCCAATAGCATGCACCTGTTGGTGCAGTGAGCCCAGGTGGATTAGGTTACAGCTTGGCAAACCGCCATCTCTTTACCAGGGAGGAGGCATTTCTCTCGATTCTACCCTCTGAACAAAGTGGTCTGTCTGCACCTCAGTGAGAAAGTGTTGCCCATCTGTGTTTCAACATGGACGTTCTCTGCAGCAAGAACTTCTGAACAAGGCACATCCACTGTTCCAGCAACCACAGGAATGAGGAACTGCTAAATAGCATGAGTCAAGAGAAGTGTTTAATACATGACAGTCTCATTCAGATGCGTCATAACCGTTTCTCTTTTCAAAAGAAGACGTGAATTAAAATCAATGGGGCTTTTTTGCTAAGTTGACAAGAATAACTTATTTGTCGTAAAAAGACATGAAGGACCTTCGATATTGCAAAGGAAAAATAAATTAAATAAGGCTCATTTTTAATCAAGACAGCGAGACAAAAAGATTTATGGGACCATTGAAAGTGGGGTCAAAATTGTGTTATGAGCTTCAATCACAAAGAAAGATCAACTGGAAATTGTTTCCTAAGGAATAGTGATTATTTAATTAAAGCAATTAATTTTTTTCTTATTATTTTCTCTATTTATTTAATCTTATTAATAAATATTTAAGTATAAAAGTTAAAACGTCTATTAAAGGTGCATCTTTATTGAGTTCTCACTTTTATTAGGTTTATTATTAATGTGTTTGGATTACTGCTGTTGATTATTGGCTTTTGCAGAAATTTATATTTACACACACCACAATTTTGCTTTATGGGGTTTTTTAAAAATCTAGTTAAGTTTTCTGTATTTTCTGTATTTAATGCTGGTAATCATCTGTTTGTTTTTCTAAATCTAAAATACATTCACTGCAATGACATTATGTTGCAATATAATTGCAACAGGCTGCTGTTTTATATTGTCCCACACTATGACTGAAACGGTTTACTATATTTTACTACAAGGTGCTGAAAATCTAAATATACAAAAAGCAATACCTTCTCTGACAGAAAGAAAGAACAGAGGTGTTTTAATGTTGTGGAGCACTGTGGGGTTTGTAATGGCCATTGACTCACAGTGTGATGGTTGGCTGAACTATGATACTGCTGTCAGAAAGGACAATTTTTCTCACAATGAGGGCCTGATGGACTTGCCACATGTGCCATGTGCAAGTGGGTAAAGGGGTAACATGAAAGACGCATTCTCAAATTCAACAAGCGAGACGCTTTTTTTTTTTTTTTTTAACTATAACAATTTTATGTAATTGTGCTTGTTTTTACTCTGGTAGAATTTTGAATAAGGATTAGATATGAAAAAATAATGCTTAACTATTTTCAGCTGGATGAAATTAGATAGATAGATTTGCAGAGGAAGAAATAGCATTACAAAATGCATTCCGTCCTACAGTATTACTTTCCTTTATTCGCAGTTGTTTAATATTCCGTTTTATATTTATTTGTTTGCCTTTTGTATTGTTGCCTGAACTCATGCAATAACATTATAGTAAATTGCATATCAGGTTGTTTGGTACAAAAGTAAATTAACAACGTATTGTCTTTACTTTCAGTGGTAAACCATAATGTAAAAGGAGATAAAGAGTAATATCACTTTCTAATTTGCTTTGAGGTGTATATTAATGGTATAGTGGCAGCAAGTGGCAGTAAATTGTCTGTGAATGAGGGGTTAATTGCAGACAAATAAGGCATTGAATTCCATTTTCATTTCCTTATACACCATTTCAATCTTATTTTATGCTTGTTAGTCAGATCTTCCTGCTAATGGTGGGCAGAACTGCCCAGTGCTAGGGTGTAATTGTGAATAATGTACTTTTTACTAACGATTGGCATCAACATCAGTCTTTTTAAAATATTGTTACTATAACACAAGCAGAATACATTAAAAAGCCTTCTATTTAAAACCATGCAAATGGACACAAAGCAGACATCAGATGATGCATCCTGCTACTTGAAGTAAAATATAGTTAAATCTGAATCTCCTGGCAACACTCTGGAAAAACTCTGCATGAGCGGCGTAGAGGCCTGTAATAATCTCAGCCACACTGAATCGTTTGTTACACTTAATTAAAGCATCTTGACTTTCTTAAACATATATTAACTCTGGAAAATTACTTGCATACAATTAGATGAATAGGCTAATTAGTTTGGAGCGATTATTCCTTTTCTTCATGAGCCACGGCGCTGTTCTTTCCCCAGCTTTCATTATGCAGCAGCGGATTTGTTCTCTGCAGGGTATCCACTATTGTTTCAAATTCAAGCTCTAACGTCTTTCAAAGCAAACTATTATTGCTGTTTTAATTATGAGAACTCACAAAATAGAAGAAAATTAATAACAAAAATGTTATCTTCAAAACACCTAGCCTGGAAAACACAGGGGGAAAATCTTTTGCTATCTAAGGACTACTTCTTTAGAAAGAAACTCTTTCACACCCAAGAGATGCATTTAATCACAGCACAGACACGGCAGCACACAATGCGCACACTCTTTTATCATCACAGAGCTCTCGTAATTCCACTTGAGAAACTCCTTGACATCTGTCTATAGAGAGGAATATTTACACACTTTGGTCAATGACCCTTACTAACCTGTGGAGAGAGGCCATTGTTGACGGGGTTCATGGGGTTGTTGGAGGCTGACTGGCTCATGAAAGTGTCAGTGTAGCTGGAAAAGCTGTGCCGATTGGACGAGAGGCAATAGGCGGAGCTGCTGTCACTGGAGAGGCTGCCCTGATGCATGGTGGATGGGGGCAAAGGCTGCGGCCGGTGCACTGTGCTACTGCCATCTGTAGAAATCATTGACATCATTAGCATCTTTCTTTTATAAAAATCATGCCAGTCTCACATTAAGAGGTTGATTTTGGAAGATGTACCCTGTGACAGAGTGGTAGCGGTGTAGCTGGGTTCAGGGAGCTGGTATGTAGGAAGAGTTGGCATGCCTGTTGCTGAAAACCCTCCTGGTAACAGGTGGTTGAATGCAGCAAGCTGATTGGCTCCGGCTTGTTTGCGCCATCTGGCCCGTCTATTGCTAAACCACACCTGCAAAAAAAGAATCCATCACATTAACAAGCACCATATTAAACATAATTTATCATTTTTTATAATTTGTTTTAAGTTTGCATAGAAAAATTTTATATTTGTAAATGACAGAAAAATTGTGTTTTAATAATGTGTGGATACAAACTGAATTTAAATTCACAGCTCCAACATGTTGAGAATAAAATAAATAAATAAATAAAAAAGAGTGCTGCTAATAATCCGTCTGTGGCAAAGGGGAGACAAGGCCCTGCCCCTGTGTATGCAAAAGAGTAAATCACATTGCCTTTGAGGGGCCATTCTTTAGAGTTTAATACACTGGCAGCGCAGTTAATCTACTGTTGTTTTTCAAATGTGCTCGGCCATTGTGAATGGTGTTGAAAGAGGGGGACAATAGCCTCCCGATGAATCGGACACAAAGAGTGGGTGTCCCTTTTAAACAGCTCCTTCAGAATGATGCTTTCAGCCAGGACATTGATCAAGGAGCTTGAGCAGACATACTGTATGTGCACACACTCTTTATCTGTTCCTGGCAGCCTGTTTGGCTCCTCTTGATGCTTTGTATGAAAAATGCATTTTGGTCAAGTGTATTTTGTGGGTGCTCACTTTGTAGCAACATATTGTGTTTTTTTTTGGGTTTTTTTTGGGTAAAAAGCTAAGAGAGAAAGCATAAAGACTCATTAAAATCAGCTTGAACGTCTCTGAAGTACCAAGACATACAAATGGATTGTACAATTATGCACTATACATAGAATTAAAAAAAAATATTTGTGTGTGTGTTCTAGCTAGTTCTACTTAAAAGAGTTTAACTGAACCACTGGGTGGACTTGTAAGATGATTGACCTGTAATAAGCATGAGCCTAAATCCTAGAAACTCCCAACTTCAGAGGCATAAATTAGTGTTATTAACCCACCAGGGAACTAATCAGTGGTTATTATGTGTGCTTAGGAATTATCAACTTAAATACTCTGACCACACCACCATGCCTGGACTTCAAAAGAATTTCTAACCTTCCAAAATTTAAAAATTATATGTGCCTAGTGGGCAAGTATGTTGATTATACATTATTTCTAGTATGTACCTTACATACTGTTAAAAGTACCTAATTTTAACATATTATCCAAATTTTAATATGTACATAATTATCAATATTTGTGTTCAATTCTTAACATTTTATACCACAAAGTTGTATATCTAAGTACATAGTGGCAAATGTGGGGTACAATTTGGCAGTTAATGTTGGTATAATAGTACCAAGAACAAGAAAACTGCACCTTTAAACATGCATTTAATCAAATACATACTGTATGTAACATAAGAGTAGGTATGTACAGATAACAATATTTAATTAAGATTTGTAATGGTCAATGATTTGTAATGTAGCCTTAAGGCATAACCAAATAACGACAATACCATTAAGCACATGTTAAGTAATTATGCTTCTGTGCAAACGTGGATGTCCAATATGGACCAAACATGACATCATACATATTTATTGGTTGTCAATCTTCTGTTAATTTAAATGCAACCCAAACAAATTACAGAGAAAACCATTTGTGATCATCCAGTATCTCACCATACAGCTTTCCCTATTAATATGATAGTTAGTGAGGTGTTAGTTGTGACATCATACATGTCACAACTAACCCTAAAACCCTTTACACACAGCCACCACTCCCTATTGATCAGGTTTCAATTACTATTCATATGCTGGTGTAGAGGAATCTTTGTGATACTGAGAAGAAAGCCTGGGGCATTACGATGTACATATCTCTGTCTAAGAAGCTAGAATAACTGCCCCAGCACCTCTAAAGAAGCTTGACGGAAGTCGAATGAATGCTCTATTCTGGACCCTTGTGACAAAGGCACCTTGAGCAGGGATTTTCTGTCTTTTGCTCTCTCTAATTCCCTCGCTTCTTAGAGAAGGAGCACACCATGCTCAGCAAGGCTAAGAAGAAGGCCAGAGCTCGAGAGTAATTTTATATATCTCAGAATTTCCCTAAGAGAAAAAGGGCTACCGTTCTGATTGGAGCTAAAGGACCTAGTATCTGTTGTCAGTGAGTATTGAGGGAGTATAAGTGGAAAAATTCAATATACCTCAGTTCATTTCCCTGAGCAGAGCCGAGCGAGTGGAAAGACAAAAAGAGGGAAGGTAAACGGAAGACAAATCTGATTGTCTTGTGCATTTCTACATCAGAAATAGCAGTTGAAGCCAGCTGAGGTACGCTGGCTCCAGGAAAGCTCCATCCACTCTCATCCTGTATCAATCAGCCAGCTCTTCCTATTATTTCTTCTCTCTGTCCAATCACAAGCAAGTGGCTAGGGGTCTACATGTCTTTCTAGGATTGGTATGGAACTGTAGCATGGGAGAGGTGACGGGGGGGGGGGGGGGGGGTGAGGTGGGCAGTGAGGAGTGGTGAGGTGGGCAGTGAGGAGTAAAACCTAGCTGACGTGATTGAATTTCACAGCAAAAAAGAACATAGCAGAGGTTGAGAGGTGTAGAAAAGGTCCACATCAATCTCTCTGTGGCTGTATGTAGGGGAATGAAGTTCTATTGGTTCTAAGTTCTAAGCGTAGATATGACTATATGATGTCCGATGTAATACTGAAGATTGACTTTGATTAAAAATATTTGTAAAAACTCTAAATAAGCATCTTCTTTTTATGCTGCGGTTGTGTTTCACAGATGGATTGAATAATGCTTTAGTGTGCAAAAACGCACATACACAAAGTCCGACTCTGCCATTTATTTAAGGCTTTCCTTTGTAGGGTGTTCCCATTCGCCATGACTTGTTAGGATTAAGCACAGGTCTATTGGCTCCAGATTTTCCTGGGACCAATTGTGGCTCGTGCGATATAATTCCTGAACACAGGAGCTTACACTCATGACCTGGATGTCTTGTATCCGGAGTGGATCAAAGAGTGTCAGAACAGACAGGAGAAGTGAAAACAGCCCTGTGCATGTCTCTTTAGAGCATATGGAGCAACTGCCATCTACCATTCATGACATTTTTCTAAATAAAACTTCTATCCAGCATAATGTTATACAGCAAAAACCAAGAATACTTCTTGACATGTTAAAATAAAAATATATATATATAGTTAATAGATTAAAGCATACTTTAATGTGGAAACAGTTTTAGTTCAGTGTCCTGATGATTTACAGAATTTAAAACACGATTATTACAAGAATATTTTACCATCATGCTCTATGTTAAGGTTATGGTTTCACTAATAATAAACATACATTTGCATAGAAAATCCACATTTGTCAATGGCCATGTTGATTAGAGTCTTCAAAACTTTAAATGTAATAATTTAAGGTACATTTAGAACAGATAAAAGTGTGCAATTTAGTTGTGAATAATCGTGAGTTAACTGATGACAATCGTGATTAATCGCAATTAAATATTTTAATCAATTAACAGCCCTAAAAAAAAAAAAAAAACTTTAGAACATTATCTCTATAGAAATTCCTCAAATGTTTATGTGACTGTGTTGATTTAAAAAAAAAAACAAAAAAAAAACCATTTACTAAGGACAAATTATAGCTTTTCTTTAAACTCATCAGAAGAAATACTAATCATCAATGTGGTAAGAAGTTGTAAATTCGGGTACTGCTCTTATTTTTGTCTTTCATTCTTTTTTACCCATTTCTGAAATAGCTGTGACATTAAAGATTTCCATATAGATGAGAAAAGTATGTCACTGCTATATATAGTGCTTATGGATCCTACCACATTTCTGATACCAAAGCAGTTTTTTTATACATGTGCATAATATCAACTATTACAAAATTTATACTTCAACAGTTTTTTTTTTTTATATGATACTTTACTCATTAGTTTTTTCCCCAAGTATGGCTACTGGCTACTTTATATTCTATCACTGTGTATGAGAATTTTTTGACTGGCTGACAACATCTCTACAGATGGATATCAGCTTAAACCTCCATCTGGTGGTAGTTGTTTAGTCATGTTTTTAGAGCAGGGAGAGAAAAGAAAGGTAGCCATGCTATAAGACCCAAAACCCTGTGGTTAGTCAATATGGATCACTTCCTATCATTTGTCCCTGTGGGGCTATAAATCAAATATATCATGAGAAAGAAGAATGGTTCAGTGACAGTAGCTGGTGATGAACACAAGGTAAGAGAGGGAAAACTTGAGCTAGAGATCAAAACACTGCCAAAACACTGCTCCCTCACTCCATCACTACACCACCTCTGTCTGTCTTTTTTTGTAGGCTACACCCCCTTTCTTTAAACCTTCTCCCGCTGATTCGATCCCTCTGACATCTGGATACTGTGTCAGCGCAGCTGTGTTCAAGTGGGTTGACATTCAGGCCATGGGGTCTGCCAAAAGCCAAGAGGGTCAGACACCTTCCCCACTACAAAAGGAGTGATTCCAGAAGCCTGGCATCTCCATTTGAGTATATTCCAGCCAACAACCCAACTCTCACACACACACACACACGCACACGCACACACATATTTAAAAAAAAAACACTGCTTAATCAGTGTTTTTTTTAAAGGTATGCTTTTGTAAGTTTTAGTTCTTTAGCCATAATAAACAAAGCTGATACCTACGGTTGAATCATTGAATAAGTGGTTCGCATTAATGTTTGCCCACTTGTCTAATTTGCATCAGTGACCATAAAAACACAAAAGGACCACATGCTTCTTGGAGAGCTTTTCAGTGACAGGAAATTGGGGCCAAATTTGGCAGGGAGATCAGCAGGGTCTGTAATGATGCCAATTAGACCTTTGTCTGGTAAACAAATCAACTCCCAAATCGTATCATCAAATCCAGCGAGCAGAATATGAGGCATATACCGTATATTATATGGGTGTGATGTAATGACACTATGCGGTATGTGGACTTAACCAGGGTCTGTGCCTAAACAAGAATTGTATTTTAATTAAATGCGAACCCTATCAACAGAAACACTGACAAAAACTAAAAGGGACAGTCCTGGATACTTTTTCATTTACATAATATAAAAAGATAAAAGAGACATCCTAGCAGAATGTGACTGCAGCAGATTGTGAAATATGTGTAAGATATCTGGAGTGTTTTGCTCTGCTGGGAAGTGATGAGTTTTAAAGATGAAATGTTAATCACATATTAGTCAATATGGTTTTATTTTGAAATCCTTTAAGCATGCCAGAGTTTAGTTCAGGTGGGTAAAAACCGCACTAATGAATCATCGACTCTTTCTTCACATTTGATTTGAACACATTATCTGTTAATTCCAAATGATGTATTCATTTTGATAGATTTTTGGTAATCCTCAACAGTACTTTTACTAATGTTTGTTATAAAAGTATGACTACAGAAATGTAAACAATATAATTGTCATTTTATTGTGTGTGCGCGAGGTAAAGAGGCTGGAAATTCCTGAATATGAAGAGAACGAAAGTGGGTTGGAATTTTGCTTGGAATTTTGCTTGAGAAATAAAAAAAAAAAATGATCGAAAGGGACAGCTGCAGTTTAATTGCGGTGTGTGATAATCACAGCAGTCTGCAAAGTTCTTTTCCTACATGCTCGACATCACATTCCATGAAATAAAACCCCTTTACTATCATACTCTAGCAGATTATAGGAAACAGTGTACCATCTAATAAATTTTACATCTTTTAAATGTGGTACGATGTAACTGTACTATTTTGGTACAATGCAGAATTGTAGAAATGTCAAAGAAATCACACAGCTGAGATAAGCTGCCGTGTTTTTTATTTCACAACCTCTTGATTGATAAATGTTGCTGGTGTAGAAGGACTTCCCAGGAGAGCACGAGGGATCCACTCTGATATGCAGCAAATTTTACAAGGAGCAGCGGTGGGCTTGAAAGTGGTGGGAAGAAACAATCTCAGCCAAGAGCTGGAGTGAGAAATCCATCAGGAATGCACTCCTTCTCGTTTCATCCCCCTCCCCTCGTCCACCACAGCTGTTGCTATAACTCTACTGTAGTTTCCCTCATCGCTGTTTCAGTTATTTATGTTAGTAGAGGTTGTAGCACAGATGAGATTTAAGAGAGGTCTGTTTAGTGATGGTAAATTGTTCACGTGCATCATTAATGTTTAGTAGTAGACACACAAAGCCCTTTCATAAAACTGTGACAAGCTTCAATCGCACTTTCTTTCTACTTATAAATGAAAGACTGAGCTCTCAAATTTTCATTTCTTTCTTTAGTTATAGGGTCTTTTTTTCTGTAGCAAAGTTGACTGCTGTTTAACATTAGAATTCATAAGACATGTATAATAATGAACTGTATTTCAAGCAGTAAACTAATATAAAGACTATTGCAAATATTGCACTATTTTAATTATATAGGATGAATTTATCAATTTTTATAGCCCACATAATCATATGATATAATTTCACAAAAAATAACAATTACTTTGTTCTCATTATGAAAGCCATGCATGTTTTGCTCAAAATGTTAATCATATAAATATAAAATAATTATCTGATTATCCTCTTTTGCTCACTTGGCTCGTATACTGAGGCTCTGGAGATCTAATGCTCTGTCTTATTACATGATGCTCTCACAATGTGATAGTTTGATGCAAGCAGGGACACAGGATTAGAATAAGATGTACCTGTACTCGAGCCTCTGTGAGTTTAGTCCTCTGTGCCAGCTCCTCTCGGGTGTAGATGTCAGGGTAGTGTGTCCTTTCAAAGGCCTTCTCCAGCTCCTCCAGCTGCTCAGCAGTGAACGTGGTTCTACTGCGTCTCTGCTTCCTCTTTAGTGGCAGATCTGGCTCCGAGTCCACATCTGAGCCGTCATCTACACGACTTCCTGTTGTTGGCGAAAAGGAGCAGGTTATTTTAAAGGTAAAATCTGAATATAAATGATAAAGACTATGCAACATTCATTAACTCAAGTCTTTTAATCATAAAGAATTTAATGAGTGGATAGAGAGAGAGTGAGTGACAAGAAAGTATAAAATGGCATTAACATGACTTCAAGCAGATGTGACTGCATCATTTGCTTATTTATATGAGAAAAGCTAATGCAATTCTAACTGGCCCCGAGGCCACGATGGAGTACTGGGGGAGTTAATCTTAGCAGACCACCTTAGCGAGACACTATTGTTCTGCAACAAACTGGAACTGCCTTAATGTCTATAGTATTATATTATGTTGTGTCTTTCAAGCAGGTGCACAATATATCCTTGCTGTTTTTCAAATGCAGACGGGAGATTATCTCAGACACCACACCTATCCATGTCAATTACAAATTACACACCGGTCGCTGTTTAGTGGCTCAGTGGAGGAATGTTTTCAAATGACTAAAGAATGAGATTTTATCCGTCTCAAATGTGTGTAGGTGATAACTGTAGCAGGAAAAGGATGCAAAAAAATTGCAACGTGTAGGAAATACACATTTCAGATGTGTTTTAAATGCTCATTAAATTTTTTTTTTTGGTAAATTTATGATGTAGGATTTGATGTTTAGAAATGTAATGTAATGAATAAAGCATATTAATTTTGTCTGCAAAATACATTGAACTAAAATATAATCAAATATTTTTTCTCAGTTGTTTTTGTCTTTTTTATCTTGTTTTAAAATTCTCATCAGGCCCAACAACAGTCCCCTCAAAGACAGATAAAAGATAAATCCTCCTTCTGTTTATTCTTTAAGTCACATCAAGGGCCTTCACCCATTCCACATTAATGCAATGATAAAGATAGTCTCAAAGAGCTTTTCTGCCTTGAGTTTATTCCTTATTTATTTCCAGTTTGGGCAGCACTGGGCTGATCCTCTAAAAATCCCCCTGGCAGCATCAGGGGCCCAGTGCTGCAGATGCAGGCCTTAATCCAGGCCATGACTTCCCCACAAATTTAAGCCATTCCACATTAGGAACGGCTCAACCCTGGCTCCTCATTGGCCAGTGGTGCCAGGGGCTTCCCAACCGGCTTCCTCTGAGAATGGAGCTGATTTTGGAGGAGATGGAACAGGCCATGAGACACTATATAGCAAGTGAACCTGCTACTCCTCCTGTCTCCAATACTCAGCCCTGAGCCATAGATGTCATCACTCCCACTTTTACTCTCTCATGATTGACACCTCCACTGAAAAGACAGTTATTACTTTTATCATTCTTTGTGGTGGTATTTGGTATGGAAATGCCCAGCAGGAGGATGGTTAGGGCAGTGGGCTAAATTAAAGTTTATTGGACTTAGCTTCTGGCAATATTATTGGAGTATGATATGAGTTTTAATTAATCTGGGACATGAGCTGATAGCTTTAACCCCCATCTGACCTCTTCAACTCAGGGTTTGAGTCCTGAATGGAATGACAATGTCAGGATCAAAATTTTAAACAAGGGAATTTAAAGCTGTTTTAAACAATCTTTTTTTTAATGTACACTAAATTCAGCCCTAGCAGCCTGTGAGTATAAAATGGCCTGGCTGTTCTGGATGAATAAGATGGGTAGGATTTTGTGAAGTATGTCTACACTAATCATGACAGCAGCTCATGTTCATGTCTAGGTTCAGGACATGTTTGCCAGAAGGGACAGAAAAGAGTTGAGGGTTGAGATACAGGTACATACAAATATCATAGCAAAAAATGCTCGTATGAAGGGCGCCATAACTGCTAATTATCACGGAGTTAGACAGAAGAGTCAAAGCAGAAGCCATTAAGCCACATTCTACAATCCTCTGGTATCCCACAGTGATAATGCTCACTAACTCTTTGTTCTTTCCTAAGGGAAAAGTGTTTTAACTATCTAAGTCACTGCTCTGAAAAATAAACTGTTTACTAGTAAAAGAATGTAAAAAATTGTACTACCTAAAAACATGTTTAAGACAAATACTAAGTGATTCCTTAATCTTTATTGCTCACAAATAAAGCGTTATACTGTAGATCCAAACATTTGAGATGAAAATCCTTTTTTCATTTAAAACAAAAAAATTTATACAAAGTATTAAAAAAAGGAAAAAGAGACACCTTGAATATTCAACATTTAAGAAATGGTCAAAATGATTGAATCTGTTCATGAGTGTATCTGTATTTAATACCTGTAATGTATGTATATTTCTTCATTCAGACTTATGAACTGGATCTAACATGGCTCATCAAATTTTACCCTTTTTTTTCAAAGCGCACGAGGGAACACCGTCATTAACTTCAAATCAGGTACTTATATACTGATAGTAAATATTTTTAGCATTTAATTTATTATATATAATGTGTGTGTGTGTGTGTGTGTGTGTGTGTGTGTGTGTGTGTGTGTGTGTGTGTGTGTGTGTGTGTGTGTGTGTGTGTGTTTTAAATTAAGTACTCAGTTGAATGCAAAGTCACTTTAATTTCTTTGAAGGCATTCTATTTTTTTGTTTGTTTGTTTTTTAAAATATATATATGGCAAAAACCTTATCTTAATAAAACCCAGCCTGAATATAAGTGCATTGAAAAAGAAAGCTAAAAGAAAGCAAAGCCTTCAAAGTGGCTCCAAATTCAGGCCAGCACCACAGTTTAATTAAACAAGGAATTACGGGATTACATAGAGACTCTCATTACAGGCCACTTGAGGAGTCTTCTGGTGGCTGTCTTTTTGTCTCCCAGAGCTCACGCTGCACAGTTCTCAACGGATTACATGTGGCCGTAGGACATGAGGCCGCATTAATTAAATCAATTCCGCTGCCTTTTCTCTTTACAAAGATTCCTTTCCCCCAAGTGCCACCTCCTCCGAACGGCTGGGGTAAAAAATATACTCGTATACAAACAGTGATGTTCATGTAGCAAACTTTACTTTGTTGATTATAGGGAAAGATATGACAAAGCAGACAATACTCGAAGCCAGGACAGAAGTCTGTAGATCACCTTCTAGAGGTAGCATCAGAATCCGAGGGGTGGCTGCAGCTTTCATTTCAGAGACAGCATGGAATTTATTTATGTTTTCCTACATGCTGTTGGATTTCAGATGAAGGAAAAAAGATCCACCAATATCCAGCCTTGCTTTGCATCACCCACCCACATAGTAATCTGGGCAAATTCAGCCTCAATCAGAGACTGGTCCTCTTAACATTTCTGAACTCCAACCCTCTCCAAATTGTCCACCCCACAAATACTACCTTTTTTTACCAGCTGCTGAATAAATAAAAGCAAAAGAGATAAATCTAAGCAATGAGAGATTAGAAGCTTGAGAGAAAGGTGCATGCATGACTGATGAGTATGCATCCTGCCACTTCTCATTCTGCCCTGGTCACAACAATTACAACGTCATTTAGCTGCCACTTCACAGCACATGAGCAACCCAGGTCTGCGCCAAACGATAGAAAAAGAATAAGTTTTGACAGCGTGCTCCGGCTGAAGGTCACCGTCTCTCTCTCTCTCTCTCTCTCTCTCTCTCTCTCTCTCTCTCTCTCTCTCTCTCTCTCTCTCTCTCTCTTTCTCTCTCTTTCTCTCTCTCCCTCTCTTTCTCTCTCACTGTCTCTCGCTATAATGAAGACAGGATTATGGTAATGAAACAGATGCTGGTGCAGATACGAAGCCCGAACCTGAACCTCATCTTTGTCTCGAAGAAGAGATCCTGCAATTGGCATGCTAGGTCCCTTCACACAAATGGGCCCTTGGCAAGTTCGCAGATATGATGAATGTGCTACAGCATTAATAGAATAGAGTAAAACATATGCTGCCTAGAAGCTCGGCTTTGGTGTACGGTAAATGGAACAAGATATATCTGTTTTAAAATTCCATCAGGAGTACTTCTCGAGCTATTCATCTGTCTCTGTGATAATGAGGAATGTGCCGATTATAATGAAATGACATGTAATTCTATTTGAAAGTTCAAGGGATGCTGATAAAAATGTTCTTGTTTATCATGAAATGAGAGCTTAATTAAGAATTATTCAGAAGGCAATAATCCTAAAAAATCCTCCAGGGTTTACTATTTTGTCAAATGCCTAATGTTGGTCTTAAACTGGTTGGAAGTCTAGTGAGTGATTAAGAAAATAATCTGAAATGTGATTTTTTTTTCTCATCAATTGGAACCAAAATAAAACTTCCAGTTTGACTCCCAACAGAGAAAATAAAGCTTTGTTGCATTGCAATCATTTGACAACGGAATTGTTCAGGTTGATTTCGCACAATAAAGGAGTGACACCTTAGTAGGATTTCACAGCACAATCAAATACCTTAAACACAAAGTAAGCCAAAAAAAAACCTGAAAAGTAAATGAATAAATAAATAAATATCAGCTAAGTACAGTACAGCAATCCTTTCTAAGACATTTCACATAAGTGTGTTATTGAACATCGTCAGCTCTTGGCTGTAGCACCGCTGTAAAAAATGGCCGGGTCCAGGATGGTGATTAACTGCTATGGGTGAAGTGTGACTGGGGCCAAAGAGGAGTCATGACCACCCAACACAAGCTTCTCTCTTCTATCTTTCCCATCAAGCGCCAGCACCAGTGAAGCAGCAGATGGGATATTCATCATCATAGCCACACTTTCCTCCACTCGGCCCTCTTTTCATTCTCCCTCTCCTTTAGCAGCTCCTGCCGGCAACTTAAAGGGCCTGAGGAAATGTGGCACTCCACAGCTGCACATTCTTGAAAGGGCATTGCACTTAGCACGGTGGCAAACATTTACACATTTGTCTTCATCAACCCTGGCAGTCTAAACAACATTATAGCTTGTGTCACACATTAGCTAGGGCACATTATTGCTCCCCTCATTTCCAACAAGCGACGATTAGCAAATTAGAGCAATACATTCGGCTTGTGTTAGCCATGGGAAGTAATGAGCCATGGCATGGAGTCTCTGTCAATTTACTCTATGCACTACATGGACAATTATTTACAATCCAAAGTGATTCTTCAGAAGACCACCCCTGTTTTTTTTAAAGCTTCTAATGCAATGATTTGTTAAGGAGGAAAAACAGATGTTTTTCTTTTCATTCTGTGCAAAATTCACAGCAGAAAAAAAAAGATCCCTTTGAATCACCCTCAGCCCTGCCTCACAATAAATGTAAATCACCACTATCAATTTCGTTTTAAAGAAACTGCACTAAAACTACAAAAATAACCCTGTTCTCATCAACAGTGTAATCCAAACCTGACCTCTCTCTCTAGTTTCTCTCTTGTTTTCACAGTTGTTCCAATGTCCTCTTTATAGGTCAGTTGGAGAGCAACAAAGAGAGAAGAAATACTGTACAAACAGACTATTATAATCTCCTATCTCTAATGTGCATCTGCTACAGAACAGTCCGTGTGGCTTGAGGGCCGGATTTAAGCCGACCTGTCGATTCTAACGTCTGTGCAGAAAGGACTGAAATGCAGCAGCAGAAGGAGACGAAGATACAAACTGACTGAGGGATTAAAAAAAAAAAACACACAAAACACAAAACAAGATATGATGGGAATTTATACAGAAATAAAGTTTGCATTTTTTTTTCCATTGACATAAATAGCAGTATGTACTAGAAAAGGATATACAATATACAGTGAATAACTGTTTGGACAGTTTATTTGAATCATTTCATTTTAATATTTTACTTTGATTTCTCTAACAGGACATGCTGTAATATTGTACTTTTATATTTAAAAAAAAAGAAGTTAAAAAACTTCTTCAATATAGTTACATTTTTAAGACAAGCTGGCAAATTGCAATGCCAGTGTCTTTAGGAGTGACACTCCTTCTACCCAGTGTCCATTCCTTTCATTCTATGGGATAAAAGCAAATCTTTCAAAAAAAAAAAAAAAAAAGAAGAAGAAGCTGCATAAGAAAACTGGAAAAAAGGGAATGAAAGGGGGGGGGGGGTGCTCTATAATCTCCAGCTCCCACAACAAACAATTAGCTCTCTTTTCTTTCTGTCGCTGTGCACAAAAAAGTTTGGAGGGAAAAAGGGAAAATGTGAAGGAGAGGTGATGGGTGATGCTCTTTTATAGGTCTTGTCATGTGCTTGAAGGCTCAGTGGTCTTTTTGTCCATTGCCTGTGTGTGTGAGCGTGCTCACCTTAAACAACAGAGAGCCTCGGGGGCCTCCCTGGCCTTTCAGGCCCAATAGAGGCAGCACCTTAGGGGACCATTTAAGTCTGAAAAGAGGGCTGAAAACCCTGCACAGCTCTGTGGGGCATCAATAAATGCTGACATATTGACTTTCTGTGCCCAAGCGCCACTGGAAAGTGCTGCCTGCATATTAATCCATTAAGGGGTTGGAGAGTGGGCCGGCACCATAGGGAGAGGGGGGTGACCAAGGATAGCTTGTGTCTCTTAGGTTTTGAATGTCCTGGAATGTGTTGAGCTGCATGTTTGGTCTACGAAAAGGTTAAGAAATGAGTCATAATCTAGAAAACTTTGAGTAAAGTCGTCTGTGTCTGTCATGGATTGTGGTAACACACGAGAGATGGATTTTTTTGCTTTGGTTGCATAGCCTCTTGACATTTCATCACCACATTTTAAGTGAACATAAAAATGTCTGCATGCCTTGTCCAGTTCCTGCTCTGTTTAAATTTAAATCTGTGCGCTAAGAATCAAATTTCTTAATATGGCTTTAGGCCGTATGAGGCGATGGTAGAATATCCTTTTGCATGCTACACGAAAAGTGGACTCCATTTGCAGGGGAATTGCTGATGTAGTCAATAGAAAACGAAAGAAGTAGTAATTCGGTTTCTACCTGCCAGCATTGTTCAGACTGCAGGTGAAAAGCAGGTGTCCATTTACAACAGCCTCACTCACTTTTTTTTTTTAAATACTGAATTCATTTCCTGGGATATGGATCTTGGTAATTGAGGTCAAAAGCAATCAAAATGGTGGAACTTAATCACATTTCTAAAAGGTGGAAGAGATTCAGAAGAAAATCAAACCTTTAAACTTGCACGCCTTAATTGAATTCCACTTTAATACATTCCTCAGAAAAGAGCTTACTTGCATAGGTGCTTGTACAAAGTCTCAAAAGATTTTCAGAATAGCACCACCAGATGCTGTGTCAAGATATTCTAGCATTTATATTATATATATTTATTTGGTAGGTTTAAAATTCTTCATGAACTTGATAAAAAAAAAAAAACATGTTCACTTTAAACACTGCAGCCACTAAAACATCTAAAACCTTTTATCAATACAAAATATAAGTATTTTACACTACAATGCTGAAAACCACAAAGCTTCCAGAACCCCTAAACCTGAAGCTGTTTGGATAATCACAAAGAATTTTTTTATTTTTTTGTAAATGCATTTTTGTCTTCCTATAATTGATGATTAAAATTATTAAAATTATTTAGATGTTGGCACCAACTGGACAGATTGGGTCTTAAATCTAACGTTTTTATAAAAATGTATATACTTTTTTAAGCAGATTAATAAATATGATAATAATTTTTGTCTCAAAAATTTGGGCTCAATGAATCTCTTCAGATATTGTAATGTTTTAAACTGTTTTATATAAAACTATTTTCTAAAATATCATTTTTATTATAATTAAGTCTACAACACATACCGATTTAATAGTAAGAGGTAAAGTAGAGCAGGTATTTAAATGAGTGACACAAATGAGGGAAAAAATGAGTGTAAAAAAAATAGCCTGAGCCCGTTTTGAAGCTGCATGGGGAGACGGGAACGGGTTTTCTTTCACTCTCACACTGCCCAACGCTTTCACGTTTTAAGATGGTGGAAAAAATCTGAGCACATTTCCGATTTGTAACACTCTAGGAACATGTTTATTGTCTTTGTTTGAGTGCAGAACTTATAAATAAGGCTAATGAAGAATCTTGGGGTGAAGCCGCTAAAGAGCATATAATGGGAAATTTTATGGCCTTAAGTAGCGTGGGCTGATGCTGATTTTTAAGCTATTGGAGTATGGCGTTAGCTGCTAATCATAGGGATGATGCGGGACAAATGCCTCTCCACTTAATTAGTGCTAGACATTACATGGGCCATGCTTCCACTGTCATCTCAGTCAGGCAGAAATTTTAGCCATTGCAAATTGGAGGCATGCATAGTTGAACATGTTTTTATGAATTAATAATAAAAAATAAAAAATTAACATTTGGCCAGAGCTGCATATATTGGAGAGACTTTTCATTAGGAACAGGTCTCAAACTTCTTTCAGTCGTCTTTGTTTTTAAACAGTTAGTTTTGGTCTTTTATAAATTTGAACCATAATGATGAAATGATTTGTTTGGTTTATCTGAATGGATTTTTTTGAAGAAATGCTCATATTTTCAAAACAAACATTCAATATTTCATGCACAAAACAACTAATTTGGTCGTGTGAAAAAATGGCAAACAATATTTTCAACATTCTTCTAAGATGAGAACTGTATATAAATGTAGCCTGAGGCATCAACTCAGCTAGACTCTGCTGTAAAAACCATCAACATCAACAAGTTTCCATAGCTTTGGAGACTCATGTCTTCAATAAATATCTATTTATATCATCAACTACATATTTTTTTACATCTTAAACAATTAATAGTTATTTCACAGTTTGAATTTAGCGAGGTGTGGATCCAAGTAACTGACAGCAAGAAAAATATGCATGTATTGTTAGCTTTTTAAACAAACACAGGAAAAGATTATTATCCTGTTTAGATAATATACAAAGTCCAAAAAGACTGCTGTTTCCTCCACTATATCTTGCTGGACACAGCTTTTTTTTATTTTTTTTTACAACAGCTTGGTTATTGTTTTTCTTGGAATCGCTCAAACCTAAAAGTCCCCTTTCAAGTTTTCAGTAAAACCAAAGTGCTCCTATAATATATTGCAATGTTTTAAAAGAGTAAAAAATCTAGATGGTAATTAACTAATATGTCAAAATTATGAATTAAATTATGTATTGACCAAAATGCTATAGAAATGCGTTTTGTGACTTAAAATGCTTTCTATATAGAAAAGCTTATTTCAGCTTAAATTATAACATCTAATAGTTTCACGAGAGCTTTGATATGCAGCATACAAACATTGTGAAACCTTTAAAGCGTTCTGCAGCACTCAAAGAAATGCAAATCCTATAACTTGCATTAGACAACATCCAACGCAACAAAAAGCCAATTCCAAGTCACTCACTTGGAAAACAGTCTGTTTTAGGCCTGTTCACAGCCTTTCTTTAAAAAAGGGTTGACCCTTTTCTTTTCGCACTTGAGATTACCATACTTCTCCCAGGCCTGTGACACCTGCTGCCCACTGTGGGCGTGCAAAACACAGACTTTTACTTGAAGCAGTCTAAAGACTTTGCCTCGGCGTATTGACCAGGGGCAAGAGTGCCCAGCTTGGAGGCCCTCCTACCGCAGATGTACATTAATGCAGAAAATATACTGATCCCTGCAGCCGAAAGAAAAGGCTCTCCTTTTAACATGCTGTTGTCTGACTTGATCATGTCAGTTTGATAGAGCCCATTCAAACTCATTCATGCACCCGCCTTTGAGGAACAATAGCAGCCAGTTTATAAACTGTCTCCCTGCTTGCCTAAAGGCTTTGGGGCCTTTTGTTTTGCTCCTCTTAATAAACTTTTGGAGGAGTTCATCAACCTGCCTGAATGGTCACTGTGGAAAAGCCA
Organism: Silurus aristotelis; assembly: GCF_946808225.1. Lineage (NCBI taxonomy): Eukaryota > Metazoa > Chordata > Actinopteri > Siluriformes > Siluridae > Silurus > Silurus aristotelis. Next base: position 10,169,357 of record NC_139592.1, on the reverse strand, counting down.
AAAGACACTAAACAAGAGAGTTTTTCCCTTTTCTCTCTCTCTCTCATTTAGAGTGACTGTATTTAAGTCGGCTGTGGAGGCTGTGAGACAGAATGGTCTTTGCTCAAACAAATAGCTGCGACACAGAAAGAACAAAAGTGGTGTTAGAAAAGAATAGACAAGTGTTGACTTTTTAATTTCTTTAAGATGGGACCAAAAAAAGTTGTTTGTGAATATCAGGAAAGACGCTGACACTAACGTTTGAGATTATTAGCTTTTATAAACGAAACATTTATAAACTAGGAACTGTTTACACTGGTAGTGTTCAATTCAAACTAGTCTTATGGAAAACTAATTGTTCAGGTTAGTAACACACTTGTCAAAAGAAGTGTTTGCAATCACTCACTTTTTCTTGGTACGAGAAAATATTTTTTTAAAATCTCTGTATATATATTTTTTTTTTATTGTGTTTTTAAGCATCTGTGGCAAAATATCTTGCTCCTGAACTTCTTGTGATCATGGTACCCATTTCAGGTTCCCTACACGCACAGCTTTGTAAACAAAGATGGTTCATTGAAAATGTAAAGACTAAACGCTACTTTTCACTGAGAGACACGCTTGGGGTTTTATAGCTGCCCTGGAGCAGCTATTCGCCTGGTCAGTCTTGTGGAAGAAGTGCCTTTTGTTATCTGATCAGCGTCCAATCGACTCTCCACACAAGAATCTCGGCATTTTGTCGGCGAAAATGAAAGCGGGATTAACGACTGGCTACTGAACACTGCATGGCAAAGGAACGGGCCTCGATCCACCCCCCTGTCCCTCACCCTCATCCCATTAAAAAACACCCTTTCCACTTTGGTAACTCCTCTTTTTGGTATATTTGTATTCCCAAAGAGACCATTAATGCCGTCAGAAAGCGAAACGAACAATAGGGTAACGCAAGGGGGGAAAAAATCAACAAGTTTTAAGAGTGCTTTGCGGCAAAAGCTGCCTTTTCTCTGGTTTCTTGGCTTAATATAGTCTACTGGCTAATTAGCAACATTACCACAGACTCTGTAGCACAGTGGTCTCAGTGATTGTGTAAACGACCGAATAATTAGTTGACAGTAACCAGGTCAATAGGGCTTGTCAATTTGGATCAATTTGAATAGGGGATCTGTAGCTTCTTTCCAAATATCGAACATTTTTGGGATTTTTTTTATTCTTTGTTTGATCGATTGGTTGGTTATTATTATTATTATTATTATTATTATTATTATTATTATTATTATTATTATTATTAGAGGTGCTGAAAACAGTTTCTTCTATTTAAGCATTCCTTTTGCTGGGGTCAGCAAGAGTTCTCGGGGATGCCAGTTTTATGGTTCCGCATCCTGCACTAGAAGGTGGCTGTGCGATCAAAACCACTTTTGTGCCACTACATAGGAAGCCCGAAGGCCAACACTTTTATTGCTGTCAGCAGGAGTTTCCCTTGTCGTTTGTTCATGGTTTTTTTTTTTTTTTTTTGGGCTTCTGATCCAACAAGACATGGTGCACAGCGCGGTGCCCGTCTGCATAAAGTGTTTCCGGCCCGTTCCTTCTCAGCCTTCAAAAGTTCATCCAGATCAATTATTGCATCCATTCCGACTATAAGCGCTGAGTTCAATTTGGTGTGTGTGTGTGTGTGTGTGTGTGTGTGGGTGTGTGGGTGTGAACTTTAAACACATGCCAATTGACTCCAGTATAAATAGAATCCATATAAAACGTGTTTTTAAATATTCTAAGACAGCACCTATCTCACACAGGAATAACTATTTGAATGAAATAGACAGGGAGGTTTGAAGGAAGCACTGGCACTCTGTAATATGATGAACTCCCATTGTCGTGGTGTCACCACAAGTGTTTCTGATAAGCAAAAGCGCCCAAGGATCAAAAGACTTTAAGCCTCTCGATTTCCCCCCAAGCCACCTCCAACCTTCTCCACAACCTATCGCCTATTTCCTTCCCTCTCTCTTGCCTTTGAATATAAACGCATTAATAGGTTTTTTTTTTTACCTTACCATGCAGGATCTGCCCCAGGTGCAACGACCAGCAGACCGGGATTAATAGGTGATGCAACTTGGAGTACTGCATTATGCAATCAAAAGGGGGTATTTTGCAGTTGCTTTAATTTGGTATATTTGTTATCAACTGGTCACTCGTTGAACAACGTAACGGTAAAGTTATCAATGTCGATTAACCGAACAAATCAATGCCTACAAACTAAATAAGAAAAATAATAACTATTGGGCTACATCGACAATTTTCTAATTTGGTTACCAAGTAGGTTAATGTATTTCTAATTATTTCTATTATTATTATTATTATTATTATTATTATTATTATTATTATTATTGTTGTTGTTGTTGTTGTTGTTGTTGTTGTTGTTGTTGTTGTATTTATAAAGCGTATATATTAAGCAAAAAAAAACATTTGCAACATTTTTGATAGCATATACAGAGCTTGTAAAGTTAAACTGGATGTTGCACAGTTATAAAAAAAAAAAAACGCAATTAGGAAAATCAAAGAAACCGCGTGCATGTGGAGCTTCAGGCGACCTGCACCTGAACTACCGAAAGATGCTCCAGTTCACAACGATGGTCACTTCTGCTGCTTTGACTAATTTGATTCGTTCCAGGCATTACGTCACTTGCTTTCTCTGGATTTAGGAAGTCGGTATTATTCTGGTCGAGCCCTATTTTTCAGCAGTAAAGAGGCAGACTCAAATTAAACAGCATGTAATTCACTTATTCTGTAAGCGGTTCCGGGATTCGTTCAATCAGTTGGCACTTAATACTGGCACTTAATACCGTCCTTTGTAACCACGGTCCCCTATTATTATTATTATTATTATTATTATTATTATTATTATTATTATTATTATTACTATTATTACTATTATTATTATTATTGGCCACCACACTGTCCTACTAGGATAAAACATTTATTTAAGATGATGAGGTTTATCACTGTTTTATTATTATTATTATTATTATTATTATTATTATTATTATTATTATTATTCATTTATTCATTCATTTATTCATTCATGATGCTGGTTATTCTTTCTCTTAATCTATTTTAGGCTGGACTATTTATTTCCCAGTACCAGAATTCCAGTGAAATGATGGGAGGCAGAACGGTGAGGTTAATCCGAGTTTAATACACTGATGCTCAGCACAGGAGCGCGGCTCTGATGATTGTGTTATCTCTGCCCAACATTTGGGTCTCCCTCAATTTGAACCTAGCCCAGTAGCTGCGAGAAAGTGCAGATAGAATGACTCTGTGTGCCTGAGGGGGAAAAAAGGTTATTAATAGCGAAATAACTTCCCCATACTTTCACTAAAGCTGTGTCTGTCACTATTCCACATAGATTTGTTTCGATGTGCTGTCCTTCTCCTGTTATATATATATATATATATATATATATATATATATATATATATATATATATATATATATATATATATATATATATATATATATATATAGTTTATTTCATTTTATTTTTTTATTTGATTTTATTTTTAATCGAAATGTCCTAAGAAAACGTGCCACTAGTCATTTTTTTATTTTGATTTTGATTTTTTTGGAGTGTTGGACCGGTATCTGTCTGTTTTGTCCGCTCCAGTGAGTTATTTTACTGCGATTTTAAGCAAAACATTTGCACACAATATTACTTAAAGCTTGCAAACGATCCATTTTCCCTGCCACATACCTACAATGGAAGCTTGGGAAGCATACCAGAGAGACAATTTTGGGGTCAGGTAACTTTCACCTTTCCTATTGTAGTTTTAAATGAAAATAAGATTTTGACCAATAATAAACAATAATAAGTCAAATGTATCACAATCAAATCAACATCATTCACATCTTGGCACTTAATACTGAAAGCGCGCATCATGCACCCTACCTGCAACTGATGGTGAAAGTAAAATATAATTTGTATTCACTGTAAAAAAAAAAAAAAAAGAGCAGTAGATAGAATTTGCTTTAACATACAACGTGGTACTACTGATTTCTAGGCTGAGAATTGTTTGTCCATGTTTTATAAGGATTCGTTTGGTGTGTCTATCACGTCCCTGTTGCTTCCAGCATCCGCTAAAGCAATTGGGGAGTATAATAAAACAAAAAAAACAAAAAAAACAAAAATATATATATATATATATATATATATATATATATATATATATATATATATATATATATATATATATATATATATATATATATATATATATATATATAATAATGAAATCAAATATCTATATGAAACCCTAACAACTGCGCTAGGAGCTAAAATCTCATGAATTTGTGCCCAAGGCTAGCCGACGAGAAGCGTTCAGAGATGAAAGTGGAGAGAAATAAAAGGCTCAATTTAAGCTGCTTTAAACCCCTTCATGGTAACGTTTGTGCTGAGTGCTGAGGAGTGAAGGAGCTAAATACACTGCGCACTGTGCCTGAGAGCTATTACACCCCTGCCCAGTATCTGCACATTCACAACATACTTTCCATTACCAGCTCTAATAAGTCTTGGCGATATTAAATGCCAGCAGGATGATAGAGTGAAACAAGACCATATATTTTTCTTCTTTTCTTAGGTTTGAAATAAAGCAACGTGTGCTGAGGCTTTGCATTCATGTGCCACCGTGACAGCTAAACATGGGCAAAATAAACCTAATCAACCAAATCAACTACAGACAATTTGTTCACAGGTCGAGAGGATATAAAATATAAATCAACACTTTTTCTAATAATGAAATATTTCCGAGAACAAATAAATACATACAACTTGAACTGAATAAATCTAATGATAAATCCCATTCATTCATTCTTTCTTCATATCCCTCTTGCTACAAAAACGCTACTGAATCAACTGGAAAATGTATCCATACGGATCATGTTGTTCTGATAATGTTGGTGTCTATATATTACTTACAAATATGGCAAATATTATAAACCTTATTAATGTAATTTGCAGATTAGTGAGTCGGTACTCTATAGAAATATTTTTCATGCAATCTATAATATTACCGCCATCAGGAAGCAAAGTCATAATTTGTTTATGTTTTTTATTACTATAATAATTTTGCGCTTATTGTTTATAATGCATGAGGTCGGACCTGGGAGGTTTTTTGGGTGGATTTTTGGGGACGGGAGAATGAAAGAAAATCTGTAATTCTGCGCATACAGTAATTCTAGCATGACGCCACACTATGGGTTGCCATAGTTGCAGCGGGTGGTATTCTATTTTCACCTAGTCTACTTTTTAATAACAGATGAATGGGTTGAGGACGCAGCCTTAAATATGCAATAAATAGGAAAATACGGCATTAATCATCTACATGAAGGGATCTGTAAAAAACAAAAACAAAAGACACCACCAACAATATCTCCAGAAAGAAACAAAAAATAGAGCCAGCAATCAAAATGCAGCAGCTAAACACACACACACACACACACACACACACACACACACACACACACACACACACACACACACACACACAGTGGCATCCTTTAAAGTAATCTCAAATATTTTGCCCTCTCCAACCCTTTATTCTTTTCCAGTATCAGATTCCGTCGTAAAAAAAATTACAAACCTATCTATCAGTGGGGTGTATTGAATAATTCATCTCGCTTTGGTTCTTTTCTTTGTCTTTTGTTTAAAAGTTTTCTCTCCTCCTTTACGGCGTTTTGAATGTGAATGCACGGATCTGGTCCTCTTTTCCACGCCTCGCTTTTGGATCTCCTGCCTTTGTAACGCAGATTCTTTCCTTCAATAGGGCTTTTTTTTCTTTCCCCTTTTTTTGGACTGAAGTTCATCTTCAAGTTTCATGACTGATAGTCAATGGGATAAAATATTTCCTGCCATCATTTCAAAACTATATCTTATGCCTATATACGTGTGCCTCCTAGGATGATCGAATAATTGTGGAAAATAGTTTAAACACGCGAGATCGCGTTTATACAGATCATACACGTGTAGGTCGTGGCCTAAAGAAGAAAAAAATATGCGTTAACGTGAGAATGAGAGTGACACGTGATGGCGTGCACCAGCGCGCAGAGGGTAATTGAATTTGATTGCCACATCGGTCATCTGTCAGGCACCAGTTTGCTGGAGAGCATTTACGCAGCGCCGGAGGAGTCTGTTGTACAAACGCTCTAAATACCTCCCGTCAGGGCCAATATAAATAATGAAGTAGGCCAGATAATCAAATGGCGCAATGACAGCGCAACAGCAGGGCAAATCCGCATCCTCGGACAGACAGCATTGCCGCCAATAAGCATGCATTTTAACCTCATGCACCGCAGAACTCAGGCCCACCGAGTCAAAAACCCAGAGAGCACCAAACTAAAAACCAAATTTCCGCAAAGTGCGCGCAGTGAATGCGCATGCGTCTGCATGTCTGCACTCCGAATTCTGTCTTAGAAGAAACAAATAGGGACTATAGGGGATATGTGTTTTTTTTTACCTTTGTCACCGAGTATGCCATCAATGCTGTGTTTTGTTTTCTTCTCCCCACTTTCATCTTTTTTATCACAATCGTCTTCATCTTCTTTCCTGCCAAATCGGGCGCGAAGCACTCGGCTTATCGAGCTCACTTTATAAAAGAAAAAATGTATATATTTAAGGACTGATAATTAAAAAAAAAAAACGAAATAATAATAATAATAATAACCCAGAATTGTTGCATTCAGAATCGTGTTAAACAGGTAAAAAGTTTATGTATTTTGTATTTTTTAATTTAGATTTTTTTTTTTCTGTTTTGCTGTAAAGTTCAGAGGTGTGTGTGTATGTGCAGGACGGGCATGGTATAAAAAGGGTCGCTTACCAGGTGAGGCCTCACCTGAAGGAACTGTGCTTCTGTCACACACCCCGTCCTTCAGCAGCTTGTCGCGGATTTCCCAGCTGAACATACCGGGATTCTCGCGCTTGTATTCCTCGATTCTTTTCTCCACGTCCGGCGTTGCCACCTGCTTTTAGGATTCAAATAGGGAATGGGCATGATCAAGAAAAAAAAAATAAAAGAAGAAGTGGAAAGAAAAGGAACATAGAAGACAGAAAAGAATGGAAACAAAATTAATTTCAGTTGTCCACAATTTCTGGTTAAGCAACATGTAAAGCACCCGTGTGAGCTATTAAACTATTGTACGACATGAATTATTAATTTAGCTTCAGTTGCATTGTTTTGTTTTGTTTTCTTCATATTACTATTATTATTATTTTTATTATTTTTTTTTTTTCATGTTCCAGTCGCCAGTAGTGGACACAATAATAATCAGTTTTATTATAGTGCATAAAAATATAATGTATGCACATTAATAATAATAATAATAATAATAATAATAATAATAATAATAATAATAATAATAATAATAATAATAATGACCAACTTTTGAACAACCTACTTACCCTGGGTTTACTCCCCCCTATAGCTCCAGGTCGGATCGATCCTGTCTCCTGATATCTGCACAAGATTTTGGACACGCATCCGTGGGAGACCCGCAGCTGGCGCGAGATCACGCACGGCCGAATTCCGTGATGCGCCATTTCTACTATCTTGTGTCGGATATGGTTAGGCAGAGGCCTGCCGTTTATAAAAACCCCGCCAAGCTGATTCACACGTCCTTGACCCAAAGGAGTGGAGACTAAGAGAAAAATAAAAGTCCAAATAAAAAAACTTTACTTAAACGGAAAATATGATTACAGGCAAAAGAAGGCAAAGTAAGTTTTTCCATTACAAACATTTATTTTTTAGAAATAAATCTATATTTAAAAAATAGTAGACAAAGAACTGTTGTTTCCATAAATGTATATTACTTTTCTAAAATATGTAAATGGTCACAGGGACCAATTTTATATTCCATTTGGACATATATTTCCTGGCTCGTGCATTTTACAGAATTACATACGACTGGTGATTTAATATGCATTTCAAATAAGATGCAAAACGTTCATCAAAAACTAAGCATTTTTTTATATGTTTTTATATCTGTTCTAGCAATTGGTAAATATATAAGAATAGTTATAATGATAATTATATTATATAAAAACTGTTAAATGAAAATCATATAGTGTAGAATATCTATGCAACTCAATTATTTAAAAGAAAAAGTTTTTTTTTTTTTTTTGCTTCTTTATTTCATAAACATAGATTTATCAGTATGTTGTCAGTAACTGAATAATGGCTAAATCCTTTAGATAGGCGTTTATTCATATTTAGTGCAAGCTGTGAATATTTGCGATGTTCTTTTTATTCTCTGCTGTTTTTCTAAAATGTGAGGGTTTGTTTTCACCTGCACCACTTGAACTCTTGAGTAAATCACTTTTGTCACCACTTGGGCACGTTCCGTTTGCCAGCACATGGTAATAAATAAATCAAAACAAATGGGTGCTTTTTTTTTTTATTCTCATACGTATTTGTGAATAGAGTATAACCAGAAGGTAAAAACATAAAGAATAGTTAAAAGTTAAAGTCAAGACAAATAAAAATCGCCGAGACAAAAAAGCGCATCAGTATTATTTAGTTAAAAAACAAAAAAGGTGAAAAAAAAATTGTGTAAATTTCGAAGCTAACCCACCTTCTAAGGGGAAGCCTGTGCGGGGATAATTCTGTCCTGGTGTTGGTCTCATCATCCGTGGTACTGATCCCGGTAAAGACGACATTCTGGGGATATTTTGGAGGCGCAGTATATCAAAATCGGATGTCCACTTTTTCGCAGATCAGTGCTGTTTTGCAAACAGGAGATCCCCCCAAAAAAAGTAACAAAACAACAAAAACTACCATCCAACCAAAGCGTTGAATGGACTTTTGTTTGTTTAAGAATGAACGCGTCTCCTGTTCTGAAGAAAGGGGCAAATAAATTAAAAAAGATTAAGTAAGGGGGACCAACTGCTTAACTCTCTTTTAGTGAACAAAAGGTTACTTCAATTTCTTCGCAGTGTTTTCTGCAAAGGTCCGCCAGGTTTTTTTGAAGGAAGTGTGCGCACAGCTCGAGTAGTAGTTTAAGTGGACAACTTTTTGGCGCACGGTGGAGGAGGGCGTCTCGCGCGCGCCCATAGGCCCGCTCAGCTTTTCTGCTCTTTTAGGGGCGCAGCCGAGCTCTAACCCACCAATCAGAACGCGACTAAACCCGCGCGCGTGCACTCACCCACTCGCCCATTCACGCAGCTCCACTCCACTCCACAGCACACCGCCGCTGAATAGAAAACAAACACAACAGCGCACTGCTCAGCTTCCCTTTCATAGAACACCAGCGGGACAAGACAAACAAAAAAATGGTTTAGTCATCAAAACAAACACGCCTGATCTCTGCGCACATTTCAGCCCGAATACTTATGACAGACACACGTGGATCACTTACACATAAAACACAGAATAACGCACTATAGAGCAATATATCTACATGCTCGAACGCAATGCATTGAATTCCCAGTTTTAATCGCAAATTACCTTATTATTAGTAACATGCACACGTTTTAACAAACAAAAATAAATTATAGAAATTAGTGTTTTTTTAGCAGGATTAGACAATATTTCCTTTAGTCATGATCCATACTGCCAAGTTATATCTGTCTTAATCTTCTTTATACTCAACCCCCTGGAAAGGTTTATTTCTTATTATACACTTATAAGGTAGTGTGGGTAGTGTTGCCATTCTTACTATTATTATTATTATTATTATTATTATCATTATTATTGTTGTTGTTGTTATTATTATTATGACCTAAGATTAAACATGTTGGACAATTTTCTTTAATAGATCTGTAAGTTTAGATTTAGTTTTACCTTCCTCAATTTTTTCAATTCAATTCAAGGATTATGGTTTAATAACGAGACACTTAGTGTACAAATTAACCAGATATAAGTCCTTTATTAAACAGCTAAATAATTGCTGATGGAAAAAATGTGTCGTGTCTACAGGCAATTTATTGATGATTCATATTTCATTATAAGGTTTGTACATAATCTGTTTCTCCGCTTTATGATTATCAGAAAGCTCAAAAAACTCAAATAAGTTTATTACCCCCAGCAACAATTATACATTTTGGGTTAAAACCCTTAAACATCACTAAACAACAGCAGAACATAAGTCGCGTCACAGATCTTCTCACACTCGGCAGGTGTAATGGATCTGATCAGCAGCGCCAATGGCGCTATGCGCATGCGTAAAAGACTAATAAATACAGGCTGTACTCTTTCAATTAAAAAAAAGTGCAGAGCGTTTGCAGAGTAGTGTGTTATTCATAAACACGCCTGCGTTAACAGCAGTGATGTCGGTGTAAATGGTGTAACATGAGATCTCTGCAAAGCTCATACAATCCCTAGAGACCACAATAATTAATGCTGGTGTGGTGCCTTACAATGAGGATACATGTAAAGCAGAGTTTAGTGTCTTAAATTAGTAAACATTTATTAAGTCCTCAGCACGCCATAGTAAACTCAAATAAAGCTTCATATGTTTTGCAAAAAAGCTAAAAATAATTCTTTGATTCAAAGCAACTGAAATTAAATGATATAATAATCATTTTAAGTCTCTCTCCATGCATGCATTTTCCCACAATGTTTTAGTACAGCTGAAGCAAAAAAAAAAAAAATCAGTGGCCTTCATTTCACCAATGTTTTGATTCATTTATTTTGTGGCTCATATTACTCGTATTTATTCTCCTGTTTATACTTTCTGGGCCAAAAAAAATATCATTTTAAGATATTAAATGTTGGAGTAACATTTGAATATTAGGGACAAACTTTACAGGAAAGCTGTTGGAAAATCAGAAATAAACTACACTCACCTTCAGTTAGAAGCTCAAACCCCAATGAGAATTATTTTACTATAATAGGCATTTCATATGCATATAATAATTATTGAAAATACTTGGAATAGTTCATAGAGTTGGTGTTAAAATAATGAGATTATTGCCCAGATTATCTTTATTTTAACTAGTTCTTACCAACCCTATTCTTTTAAGGAGAGACTTCTTAATTGAGTACATCTGATCCAGATTACTTGCCTAGTAGATTATCTGGATCAGTTGAACTGAAACTGGGCTGTATGATGGTATATATTCAGGAACCTGTTTGGTGTCTATAGCATGAAACAAGTGATCGTGCATTTCTGTCCTTACATCACTGTACCTTTTTTCATTGGTTTTTAAAATGATCAATACATTCGAGCTGATTCAGGTGTGTTTTAGTGGTATGGACTAAAAAAACCCGGAGCGTTCACTTTCATTTTAGACGGAAGAAAAGCATCCACTAGATGGCAATCAAGCTGTGAAATAAAATGTTTAATTAATTTGCATGCCTGCACAAGCATAGTCCAAATCATTTCAGTGTCTGCTGTATGATCCTGAGCTCAGTGTGCACACTTTTGCATGTTTTCTATCGAAAGCTGTGTGTATTTTTCTTCAGGTTCTCTCTGGTTTCCGCTTACGTACCAAATACAAGGTAATAATAATATTTATGTTGTTAAATGTATATTTTTGCTTGGTAACTATAGAGATAAAGGCATACTGCTAAATGTCATATGCAGCATACAGTTATCTTGTTTGAATATTACATTTCTGGTAACAGCAATATAAATGTATACAGATATACTGTATTATCATTTCCAGTTGTAACAGTTATAACTCGTGATTAAAGACAAAAAACTTTTGAGAAAAATGTTAAATCCCTCATGGTTGCTTTCATATATTTCATAACTACACATTGCAATGACCCAACAATGAACACTGATGTACTGCCTATGCAGGATGTTTGCTGTGTTTTTATGCTAAAATACAAACAAAAGACTCATAAGAAATGCTACCAAAAACAGTTTTGCGACACACTTCTTTAGGCTGCTCCCATCAGGGGTTGCCACAGCAGATCATCCGTCTCCATACCCCCCTGTCCTCTACATCTGCCTTTTTCAACCCAACTATGTGCATGTCTTCCTTCCCCACATCCATGAACCTCCTCCTTGATCTTATTTTTTTCCTCCTTCCTGGAGGCTCCATCTTCAGCATTCTCCTACCGATATACCCCATGTCCCTCCTCTGCACATGTCCAAACCATCTCAATCTCACCTCCCTCACCTTGTCTCCAAAACGTCCTACATGCGCTGTCCCTCTAATAAACTCATTTCTAATCCTGTCCATCCTCGTCATTCCCAACGAAAACCTCAACATCTTCAGCTCTGCTACCTCCAGCTCCATCTCCTGTCTTTTATTTAATGCCACTGTCTCCAAACCATACAACATCGCAGGTCTCACCATATTCTTATAAACTTTCCCCTTCAATCTTGTAGATACTCTTCTCAAATGTCCTAAAAGAACAATGCATTTAATCTGATGTTCCTTTAATACATTTTATGTATATCCAAACTGGTGTACGGTGGCGAAATAAACAATGTTTTACTTTCTTGTCCATATTTGCAAGGCTAGAGTATTTGGCTTTTGAAGTGCTGCAGTCTGGAGAAACAGAGGGAGCAATGTTCAGCTCATAATGTTCTTCAGAAAAAAGCAAAGCATCTCCACAGACAGAAACAGTGAAAGAGATAGCAGGTGCATCTGATCATACAAAGCCTGTCATCCTGATGTCGACTTCCTCATGACACATTTAGCACTGTAGTGCAGCTGGAAGTAGTTAAGGGTGTTAAATCATGGGCCTGGTAATGGCATCTTGTCACTATAGATCACTGCAAGCAGAGGAAAGAATGTCTGTGAGGTACAGCCCATCACTCTCTCTTGATAATTCTCACCAAAACACATATAGTACACACACACATCCACACACAAATCTCTCTTTTGTTGACTTATTATGTAACACAGCTAAATATTAAAATACCTACACTTAAACCTACTTAAGTAAACAAAGGGAAACATTTGGTCTTCAAAATAAAATCTGCAGTTTGTTTAAATGATTTTCCCTCATTGGGGACCAGACAACCCAACAATGGATAATTGATTCGACCCACCACCTTTATACAAAAACGCATGCGCATATACACACACACACACACACACACACACACACACACACCTATATAAGCACACACAGTTCTACCTGTCTCAAGCTTATTTGTATTTAAGTAGCCTCAAGAACCATTAAGAATCCTGTTTTTCTAAGTAAGATGAGCGCACCTGTGCTTCCGTATACTCATTCATTTCTCAGTTCATTTTTCCACTTAAACACCTTTCATGATAGCTCCCATAGACTATTTTGATAAGGGTTTGCGCTAGTTCTAATACAGTGTGCTTACATGTTTTTTTAATCAATATTATGAGCTTATTTATCACCAGGCTTCCTTTCACTGCTTTGACTTTACAGGATATTTCATTTCAGTCAATTTCTTAGAAACATTGAGTTCAACACTGTGCTTATATTTGAGATGGAAAATGTGTAATAACTAAATCTGCTAAACATATATTAGAATCCAAAATAATATTCAATTAACTGAGCACTAAAGTTTGTATATTATAGTTCAATGTGTATATAATATTTGAACCAAATCAAATGCCTTCTGAAGGGAAAACTATTCATTTATATGTTTAACTATATACATTTTTCCTAGTGCATTTTGTGTTTTTTTTAAGCTAGACCCGACAGCTTGCTGACAGCCTGCTGCTGTCTGGACATATTGTATAACCCCAGAAGACTGCTGAATAAAAAGCCAAACTTACTCTGCTACTAAATTGTTTTTGTAGTAATTTCTTTAAAAAAGCCTGCATTTGAAATGAAATCACCTGATATGCCGCTGTATATCTGGTGTATGATCACAACACTAAAGCCAGGTGAAGTAGAACATGGACTACCATACTACATACAACTCGTCCTTTTCCACCATGTGCACCTTTTTTTTTTTTTATCAAGCTCTTTAATGTGCCCATGTGTGAGTTCAGGTTTGGTATGTGTATAAAAGCATGAGGGAGGTCAGGACCTGATGGGAGGTCATGCTGTGTGGAGCATCGCAGCTCTCATCTCTCAGTTGAGAACATGTTGGCCCTGTTAAGCCCTCCAGTTAAGAAATGGCATTGCAGGGCTTCGTCCTAAATCAGTTACTAGGGCTAAGTTTATGAACAGGTGCTTTACAGGAAATATGCTGAAAGAAGAGCAAGAGGACATCACATGTGACATTCCCTTAAATTGTTAATTTAACTTTACTCTGTCTGATCAATAAGACCTTTATATGTTATCATTTTGCATCTCTGATTAAAATACAGCAAAAAAATTTTTACGACTGAACAAAATGGCCTCACATTAATATTTTTCTTATGTTAAAGCTCTTCTAACAGACATCCTTTAGACTTTATCAGCATGTGATGGACTGCTTTTTTTTTTTTTGCCTTAATCAGTTAGTGCAGGCTTTCTTTTAAAATGTCAGAAAAGGAAGAAGGACTGTTTAATGTAGATGAAAGTAGCGGAGCCGATTTTACATGCTGCCCCGATTGGTTTCAGTAAATCAATCTAGCACAAGGGGAGAACTTGAAGCTCTTCTACCTGTCAAATCTGCCCCTTTTGCTAATGCCCTTATAATTTATAGACAGCTAAAAACAAAACAAGGATACATGTAATGTATTTCAATAATAGAAGATCGAATGCCTTCATTGCTGGTCACTGAAGACTATTAAAATAGCTTAAGTATCAGGTGAATCTTTAGGGATTTCTAGGTCATAAGCCCTTGCACAGGATATTAACAAATCATGAGTCAAATCAAGTTACTCACCATGTCGTAATCATTTGTGTTCTATCAGTGTAAAGGTTCTCGTAAAAAATGCTGAGACATACACAAACATACACATAGCTCAAACTTACAAAACATTTCAAGACATCTTAAAATAGATTATTAGGAAATACTATAATATACTGCACTATATAGAGTATTTTTTATAATTATTATAAAATGCAAGAGCATGTAAAACTATTTCCTTTTCCACTCAACACCAAATTAATATTTCAATACATGTTAGTTTATTCTGGCCCTATACAGTATTCTGTAGGTTATGATTTATTGCATTTTGGAGGTTTTTGTAGTAACAGGTTTTTCTTCCACAAATAAGGAACAGACAGTCTTTGCCTATAACAACGAGATTCAAATTTGCTAACTAGTTCTCTATTTGTTTATAAAAAAAGTGCTGTGCATGACATTGTTGGGTTGAAAAGAATTTCTGGTCTTCACCATATATGATCTTTATAATAAAGTATAAAATATAAGACATAAACAAGTGATAGCCTATATCATATTACTTGTAAGAAAAAACATGAACTAAGGTATCAGATGCCTCTTCAATATCTGTTAATGAGAGATCTTGACTGACCTCTACTGGCCGTCTGTAAAATATACTTGAGTATAATAGAAAATAATTTATGGCACTGGTTCTCAAAATGTGGTCAGGGAAACATATACAGGATGTAGGTATGTTGTTGTTTGGTAAATCACAAGCTATTATTATGAAATATTTAAATATTTGTTATTGAGGTATAATAGTTATTTGTGAGATTGTATTGGACCTAATGTGTTTTCAATGAAACACTCCATGACTCTGATTATTAGACAAAATATATTGTACATATTGAAAAAATGGCAGTAAATTAATTAAAAAAATAAATATATAAATAAAATTGCATGTTCATGCAATTTACTTTACAGACAAAATTATTCTTTTTTTTTTACCTTACAGTGAAAACATGGGTCCTTCAAAGATTTTATTTATATATATATATATATATATATATATATATATATATATATATATTTATTTATTATTAGGGCGGTCAAAAGTAACATGTTAATAAAGCGTTAACGCAAATTATGCAGCATGATTAATGCAGCGTGCATTTCTGTTTGACCATTTTAATAAAAAATATAAATAAATATAAAGGAGGCGAAATGAAAACCTTCAATGCAACACATTTACTCATGACGTGCTTTCTTTACTCGAATATAAAAAATATAATTAAATAATAACAAAATAATTTTCATTCATTCATTTTCTCCCGCTTATCCGTAATTCGGGTCGCGGGGGCAGCAGTCTAAGCAGGCCCCCGCCTTCGACTGCTGCCCAATCCTCACAGCACCGTCCCTTACGGTCCCTCCTGCAGGTGGTGAGCCCACGGGAAGGCGGCCCCACGTCACTCCGACGTCACGGACCTTGATATTTCCCTCGTAAGGGACCCCCGGAGCATAGAGGGTTAAGGGCCTTGCTCAAGGGCCCAAGAGTGGCAGCTTGGCGATACCGGGGCTTGAACCCCAAACCTTCTGATCGGCAACCCAGCACCTTAACCGCTGGAAAAATTATTTGTAAACATTAAACATTTGTTTTACTGATGCACCAAGTTTCGAATCATTACCAAAATCCTCCATGATGCACACATCCGGCAATTAAAACCGTCCGTGTGGAAACATAGCAAAAATTCTGTTTGGGGTCCTGATGATTTGCATAATTTAAAACAACATAAGTACTTTAAAACATTTACAGGAGTATTTTTTACGAGCTGCCCTGTCATGTATAAATGTTCTGAAAAGACACTTCGATCACAAGATAAACAGTTGACCACTTACATGGTCTCCAATTATCTAGTCTTAAACGCATACTACAGTATTTTAATCCTACAGTGCCACCTGGTGGACAGTAACCTACGTGCCGAAACAACAGAAGAATCAGAAAATTATTGTTTTTAATTTTTTACTCCGTCAGAAAAAATGTAACGGTTATTGCATCGATTATTTTGCTGTGTGTGCGCAAGTGTACCAGTGTAGCAGTCTCTACAGTGGAACCCAAAAGTAGTTGGAGTGTCGACATGCCCGCATGACGTTGTAACATGATAAGGAAACGTGAAAAAGTTTCACTCACGTCATGTCCTGCCGGTAAAGATAACAAGCTCACGTCGTCGTGTTATAACAATTTTCTCTTTCACTTTAAATACTGGTAAAGGTAGTCTAATAATATTCATTAAAATACTGACCAGGCTTAAATGAGAGACTTTGTTGTTTTTCAATATGCTGTGAAACGAAAGAGAGAAAAAGAGTGAAAGAAAGAGAGAAAAAGAGTGAAAGAAAGAAACAGTGAAAGAAAGAAAGAGTGAAAGAAATAAAAAAAGAAAGAAAGAACCAGGACAGCCTGGTTCTAGCTGGTCACTGTGACTAACCTGGTTACTGTTCTGGTTGACCAGCCCTTGTTGGTCAGGCTGGTTACGATGGTTCTAGTTGGCCAGTCTGGCTCAAACTGGAGAGGAGGATTAGCAAAGTTGGTCAAGCTGGTTTTATTAACCAGTTTATGACCAGCTAGTTCAAGAGGAAGACTAACCAAATCAGTCTAACCAGTTTAGGTTTATATTAGCTGTTAATACTTTCACTGCAGCTTCTTGTTTTTAATATATAATTTTGTCCTCTTGATATTGTTGAAACTATATGTCGATATAATGTTATAAAAAAAACCATAATTCCTAATGTGGTTCTGTTAATGTCAGGCACATTAAAGAAACGCCTCTAAAAAAACGTTTCCTACTGTCTCCCAAGGAGCGTACTTATTAGCATTAGTGATAGTTATACTAGCTAAAGTCTAAAAATGAATACTTCTCTGGTTTTTACAAAAAAAAAGGTATGGATCTAAAAGAGTAACAATCCAGAGTACCCTCAGCGTTTGTTTATACAAACAGGTTAGTGGTTCATAGCTGGACACCGTTAAGAAGTGGAAACCCAAACTAGCAAATTGCCAAGCATTTGTAAAGGATCGACGGGACCAAAATGAGTACAGCGTGCGAGAGACACCACATCTTTGAGACATTCGTCACATTGGTGTGCTGGAAGTCAGAGGAAGTGAGTCAGGCAAGAGGCAGGAGTTTAACAATCTGTTCATTATGACTGCTCAGAGCAAACAACAGAGAGATAATGCCACAGTGCATCGGTAACAGCGGATATGACCTCTAAATACATCCTATAAACTGATAAGGTTTTGTGAGAACTCTTCCTTAAACATACAACAAAAAGTCAAAAGCACAATGTGTCTCTATGGGCATAAGCAAGGATTCAGGAAGCAGTGATTTCGGAAAATTTTTTTTTGATTTGGTTCTCTAATATGTTTCAACAAAACGGCTGCTGAAAATCGTTCAAAGTCGTGTTATAACTATTATAGAATAGCACTCGGTTATTATCGCCCATTTGCTGTCCTCTTAGAAAAGGGTTCTACAAGGGTTCCTCAAGAGGGTCTTAGCTGTGTGTGTGTGTTTGTGTGCATGTTATGACATAACCTTGCTTCACGTTGACTAAGGTCTCAAAATGGGTCATTTAGACCTGAACAAAAGAGAAAGCATTTCTGTTAGACGAACAAAAACATGATCACTTTCAGGCTTAGTGAAAGCAAATAAAAGGATGTAAATAAAAACCACTCATAACTGGATCTCATTTACTGATAAATAAGTCAATTTATTTCTTTAAATAGATCATGGATGTAATGTGAAAAACTACAAATACTGCACGTAAAGACAAGTGCAATGCAGTGCAATAACAGCAACAACAGTTATTGATCACTAGCCTTCATATGTGAATAAATAAGCCATGGATAAATAAAATTTCACCTTTTGTTATGAGAAAGATGGCACAAAAAAAAAAAAAAAAAAAAAAAAAAAAACAGATTCCAGAAAAAAATACAATAAAATCATGTAAACAGATGTGGTGCCACATGACTGACAATCATTTGAGAATAAACTAAGAAGAAGAAAAAATAAAAAACACACCAGTAGATGGATGGATAAATACATGATGTGTACGTGTTAAAAGTACAGGTTGTGTCAGAGTAATACAGAACATTGACCTTTTCTCATTTGGCTCAAACAGGCAGGTTGAAGCCCACAAAAAAATTGAGTAATAACCATCATTGCTTAGCTGCACAACCATAGAAAAAGTAGTGATTCGGATATTTTGTAATAGTTTGTATTCGGCGTTTAACTGTAATCGCAAGCATGTGAACACGCTTTTTGTTATATTTAACTATTAGCTCAATATTTCATTTCGTTTAGTAATGAGTTTGTGTCGTTTGTATTAATAAACTGGTTTTACGTTTCCTTGAACAAATCCATAGGTAAAAACAAGGTCCCACTGAACAGTATGTGGAACAGAAACATTAGCGATCAGTTGATGAGTGCAAATGCTAGATGATCGATCGGCAAAAGCAAACAACTGGGCACAGAACGATAAAAATAAAAAAATATAAAAAATTGCAATGGAACATGCGGTGCAGAATGATTACAATGGTAACGAAAACACTTTCAGCTCAGGGACAATGATATGACAAAGATATGACCAGAGCACACTGGATTTCGAACATACAGAGTATAAGACCAGCTTATACTAACCAGTGTTACATGTAAACTATCAATGTACAAAGATGTTAAACGTTTCAAAAATGATTTCTCTTGGGGGGGGGGGGGGGGGTGGATTAAATGACGTTAAATCATAATGACACTGCATGATCGAAAAACAAAATGGCTCCGTTATGTCCAGCATTTATTACCCGGATTCTTTTCAGTACTCTGGGACCAAGTTGAGGTGGCATTGCGTAGCGATGAATAAAACTATAAGCACCTGAATACTGTAAGTAAGTACATTTGTAGTTAGCCTAACAACCCTGTTTATACTCAACATCCGCTTTGCACAGCTTCGGAATCCGGCTCCTTGAAAAATCGCTCAAATCTATCCAAGTATCCTGGCCTCTGTGGAAGAAGGAAGTAATGTGTAGCACTGGCCTTCTTTCCATCCTCCATGATGGGCAGTATGCATGGCGTATGTGAACCAGGTGACACGTCGCACTTTGGCTTGCCCTGGGTTTTACTCACGTACTTGGGATTGGGGGCGAAGCTTTGTGTAGGAGGCATCACTCCGTTGACGTAAATGGGAAGGCTTTTAGGACTAGGAGTGCGTGGGGACACGTAGTATATTGGCCGTCTGGGTGGGATTTCGGGAGGCTCTTCGACACCTTGATGGTCAGCACTCTTTTGAGGACGAGAGGGAATGGGGGCACGAGGAGGGATCTCCGGCTTCTCCTGTAAGTGGATATTTCGGAGGTTAGTAGTTTTAAAGGATGCCGCAGGTCCCGAGTTGGAGCGACGCAGCCTACGCTGGGACTTTTCTTGTTTAAGGCTGTCCCTGTCTCGAAGCACACCTTGTTCCATTTCACACTTCTGCCCAATCGTACTCAAATGCAAAGCGTCACAGTATGCGTAGTTGATCTGGCCGCAACCGCGGAAACTCCGTCTATTCTGCGCTCTACATTGGAAGGACGATTTGTTAGATGCACATTCTGGTATCAGTAGCTGGTTTTCACTGGTGCTGGAGAAGAACTCTACTTCGCTGTCTGCTGCTTCATCAGAAGACATGTCCCCCATGTCTGGGAGAGGAGGAAGAGGTTTTGAACTTCTCGGAGAATAAGGGGGCGCTTGTTCATAGACTGAGAGTTTCTGAAAGGATGGAACGACCTGGTCTCCTTCAGGCAAGCTGTGCAAGGAGGAGAGGAGGAGCTGAGCAGGATCAGGCTTCAAGGACGAACAGTGGTGGTTAGAGTTGTGGGAAAAACTGGAGCCAAGCATCTTCCCTGAAAGGTAGTGGGGGGAAAATATTTTTGAAAACTATGGCAAAAACTTGGAACATGAAATGTGAAAAGTGCATGCTTAGAATCATGTGTGGCCCACACAAGTTACATCCACAAAAAGCACAGATATGTTGTATGATCTCAAAGTCTTAAACTACTACCAATTACGTTTTCCTTAATCGGTAAAACTGATACGGACAGTATTAATAAGTGGATAGGTAAATAAATTCATTTAAGAATTTTCTATTTCTAATTGTACATTATAAAACTATTTTACATTTACCAAACTTGCACTTATCTCAGTTATACAGCTGAGCAATTGAGAGTTAAATGCCTTGCTCAAGGACCCCTGCTTGGTGGTGCTGGGATTTGAACCTGTGGTCTACTGCTCAGATGTCGAACATCTTATCCACTGAGCTACCCCTTCCCAAGTGCAATAAATGCTATCTATATAATATTGTATTGCCTCTGTGAATTTACAAGACCACGGAGAAGAAAATAAATAAATAAAAACCACACTTTGTGGGTCATACTTTTCATATTCTAAAAGGTTTTATCTTTATAAACATGCAGCATCAACTCAACAGAAAGTGCTTATCAACCATAAAGGTGACTTGTGGGTTTCCATAACCTTCTACATTTCCTGAACATCTGCCTCAAAGGCAGAGAACACACAGTGTCCCGACTGTGTGATATACTCCTTCCCTCCCTCCCTGTTGGTACATTTTAGAGTCATTCACTTACTTTCAAAGCCCACAGAGATCAAGCCTTGCTGATGCGTTTTCGGTGTGTAGTCAGCTCCAAAAGAAAAGAACATGCTGTAACACAAGTGGAAGATTACTTCTACAGTACAAACTGACCATAAAAGTACATTTTGCAATACAAAAAACCATGCAAATGCACCACAATCGTGTCTTTATTGGATTCCAAGCCACTGGCTTGCTAATATGTCTACAACTCAATAGAGAGTGGTTAAAAAAAAAAAAAAAAAAAAAAAAAAAAAAAAAAAAAAATTTCACTGGAATAAAGCCTTCATTTATTTGAATAGGTCTTTTCAGCATGATTAACATAAACCATTCTTATAGTGGTTTAAAATCGTGTACTTGTGCTCACCTGTTCATAACTTCATACTGGTCCCAGTATGGTTGGGATGAAGCCATACTTTAGAAGAAGGGGAAAAAAAGATCATTTTCACATTATCCCAGCCCTGGAGAGGTTATAATCCATCATGCTCCATGCAAACCAAGAGACCGTTCGGTTCTGTGTTCTGAAAAGACAAGAAATTGAAAAGTTGGAGAATTTCCTTTCATACACCAGGGCATGCTCAAAGTGTTCATTGTTTGCACATGCTATTAATGCTTTAATTTGTAGGTCCTTTTATGTACATCAAACTAAGGAACGCTTGTTTGAAGTGTGGTCATTTTTCACCACCCACTTCACCAGTGAGCATGGCCTCTGAGGGCTTTCTCCTCCCTTCTTCAGTGTCCCAGCAGCTAGAGTTTTCCTTTAATTACAGAGCAGCACTCAAACCCTACATTCCCCCCAGTCTGGGAAAGAATGCCTGGTGGTCTCAAATACTAGTAATACTAGTACTGCCGCCCCACTATTGTCTCTGCTACCACCATTATTACTACTGCTGTTACTAATACTAAGGCCACTAACATCACTATGACCGCTACTTCTATTACTATGGCGTCTTCTACTACTAGTTCTACTATTATCACCATTATCACCACTAACAATAATAATAATAATAATAATAATAATAGCACCTTCCAAAACTGTATGCATGCTTCAAAAATAATACAATTCAACAAAAATGTAATGCAAAGACACAAGAAACACACAAATGACTCATATCTACATAAAATATTCACTTCAATACATCTTTAATGGTATATCACTTTTAACAATAGACAGTCTTATAAAAGCTTTACAAAGATTAGGCAGTTGAAAATGAATGTAAAAGTTATATACATTTTTATAAACAACGTTTTTTATGAAGGTGCACATTTAGTTTCTATTAGGATGTTATGTAGTCGTCATTACATTTAGTCCCTTTCCATCAATAATGCACAATGAAGTTTAAAAAATAATAAATAAATAAATAAATATTTTTTTTTTAATTGTTTTTTTAAATAAACTACTCCCTGTATCATTGTATTATTAGCAATATTAATATCTCAGATGGCAAACTTTTTATGCTCTTCTGATTGTCCAAACCCGGTCACCCTTACTAAAGGAATGAATTTTCTCATAACAAACAAAAGGCCCATACAGAGCTTCATCTATGCCCATAGGAATAGCAAACACCTCAGTCAGCCAAGGCGCCAAGTCATAAGTGCTTTTAAACACAATAACTTGTCTGAATAAAATAAACACATTCAGGAAAAGCAGTGTTGGCATACTCAAGGAAAATGCAAAGTAACAATCGGTGGAATACCAGGTACGCCATGTCCTGCAACTAATCACATGCTTTGCTTCAGGCTGAACTGGGAAATGCTGAGGCTTAGAGCATTAATTCTCCCACCACGCATGTACATGAATGGGGCTGCTTCAGTGCCCGAATAGTGCTTTGTGTGTTCACGATGTTGACCAGGATGGATTCATGCGTGAGGTCAGGTTTCTCTGCGACACGCAGGAGCGACACATGAATGCACTAACACACGTCCATTATCATTGCCATCCCATACTAAAACAAACACTGGGCAAGGCCGTGTGACTCGACGACGTGACACACCATGGGTATTTATCGGGTATAGTCCTTTACTGTAATAAAAACGGCTCACAGGTTTTATGAAGTCCATCCCTGAACGACTTTGTCAATATTTACTATTAATAAAATATCTTTAGTACTTCTTGGTAGTGCAGAATGTTTTTATATTTTATATATTTCATTTTTGAGCTACATTTTTTGGGAGGTTTGGGAAAGTCAGTTGTTACTTTGGGCAATGTTTTCTTTCCCCAAAATGCCATTCGGCTGCCAGCTGAAAATGGTGCCAGTAGGAATTCTTTGCTCATGTTTGAGATCATTCATGTTCATGTTAAAACACCACCATAACTGCACCAGAAGTGTTTCCCTGTGATGTCGAAATGGTTGACAAAACCCCTGCCTTCTCACAGGAATAACAAAAATATGGCATCACAATTTCTAATCAGTGGTTTTAATTTAATTTAAACTTAAAATGTTAGTTCTTTTCCAAGTGCTAACTCAGTCCAAGACTTCTGTATAGCCTTACTGTAGGCCAACCAATAGATCAGTAAGTCCGAATACATCAGGACATTTTAAAGACTCATGTATATGGTCTTTAAATCTATAAGTTCTGTGCTAATGACACTCATATACTCTCTTTAAAACATCTGAAAAATATTTAGCACCAGGTTCATGAAGGACAATAAAATATAACAAAGCTCATTCTTTCAATCTGAACATAAGTGAGCACGTTATTGTGAAATGTTCTGATGCCCGTGTTGTGTCATAGTGGTGAGTCAAACTGACCTAAGCCCAAGTGTTTGTTTTACTATGAAATGTCTGGGATAAAAGGACGTGTGTTAGTGCATTCACACCTCACGTTTGTGTGCCGAGCACACGCCTGACATCATGCACGAGATCTTTTCTGATTGAAATACAAAGGCATTCTCATCATCACAAAGCGTGTTGTAAAGACTTTTCTAAAAACTATTCCTTACTCAGAACATAAAGTTTGACTGATTGCATTGAAACCACTGAGTCATAACATCCGTAACTACATTTCGGACAAAAGCCATCGATGATACTTTCTTATTATAAAGTTTTCTCCAGTTTTTGGGAGTTCACAAAAGTCGTATGCCATAAGAGTCATTAATGATGCTGCAGCATTGCAACCAAATGCAAATGTTTGCATCCTTCTTGGTTTCTGTATTTTGAATTTGAGAAATTAGATTTTGATTTTAAAAGGTGGTTTTCTGCTGGAAACATTATCTTGGGCTCTTATTCGGTAGTCTGTACGAGCAAGCTAAAGAAGGTTTGCATCCCATTTAACATGATTGCTACAACATCTTTAAACCGTGTCTAATAGCAGTAAATGTGTTTCGTTTGTTAAGTCTATCCTGAATTTCAGGGGAATAGGTATGTTAAAGAAAAAAAAAAAAGTTGATACATTATTAAGACTAAAAAACACAAATTTAGAAATGGACAACAAAAAAAAAATAATAATAAAAAACAACAACAATCAAAACAAAAGATAAGCAGAGGAATTTCTAAAACAAATAAAAATTAAAAGGCATGGTTATGAAAATAAAACAATTTAAATTCGATAATGAAAACTTTTGTTAAATAAGTTAATAAGTTCATCATCTGACCATTTATTTCACTCAAATTTCCACTACTTTATGAACATCAGCAAAATTAAGCTCACAGTAAAATCTTTGATGGTTTGGCCATTAAAATCGTTTGCATTTTGCTATTAACAGTGTATAAAGTTGCGTCATAACATAGAAAGAGGTGAATTTCTGGGCAAATCTTTGTGATGCACCAAACACCACAATATTGTCTTATTTACAAGTTAACGTCGTGTCGGGGTTTTTTTTTTAATACAGTTTTTACACCTCTTTCTACACATTTCATTTAGAGCGGCGATGCCCAAACTAAGTTGGCTAAGATTGACTGGCCATGTTTGGCATATATGAGAAGAGGACATAAGAGGGAAATGGCATTTAGAAAAAGTTTAAAAAAAATAAAAACAAGCTTCATGTCTTTCATTAGGGGTTAATGTATTAGGCACAGTTCAGCACATTACTTTTTTCAATATTAAAATAAATCAGAGGAACCATGACAACTTTAATAGTAATGTTTAATGCTTGGGCAAGTTTGATTTTTGTCCCATTATAGGAAAAAGATTTTGCACTTCTGGCTTTCATGATTTAAGGTCCATTTCAACCACTACATCACACCTAAATGTCCAATGTTCTCTCTTTTCCTGCTTAGAAATTCTGTTTTTTTTTTCTCTTTCTCTTTCTCCAGGGAGAAAAACTCTACCATTAAGTGTTTTCCAGTGAGCATCACATGCTGTTGTGCCTTCAGCTACAGTTCTCATGACTCTTGGATGTTTTTTATTTTTTATTCAGCAACAATGTGTTGACCTACAACTATGTTTAATAAAACCCCAGATCTATTTTAGAGCTTTATACTCTCCCAATTCCGCCCACAGAGAGTTTCAGCTCCCAGGATCCAGCTGTGACTCAGGTGCGACTCATCTCTCACACACACACAGTGTGTATCTACAGCCTATACTCTACTCCGAGCCCAGAGGAGGAAAGTTGTGAAGAACTAAAATGAGTCCGAATCGAGTCCAAAATGACTCGTGTCAATGAATCAATTACCCAATTGATTAAACGTCACCCTGCTTCCCTAACCAAGTGGAAAGCCAGACTTCTTCTATAGAAATTACGAAATACAAAATTTTTCTCAATTCTACTCACGGTTTAATGACTTCCGGTCTGTTCCAGGGTGAAAGTCCGCGTGTACAGAGAACCCGCGGTTTTTTTGAGAATTTCCGACTTAAATGTATTAATACGCTGCTGAAAAAAATCAGGCGGAAACAAAAGTAGCAAAAACTCCAGACTTTACAAATCAACTGAAGGCGAACTAGTGGGAGCCATTTATATGGGCTGGTGACGCCTGACTCGTAGCTCCGCCCCCTCTTAAAGGCACAACGTTCCTTTGATGAACACCAGAATGTCATTATCACTGTGGTACAGCACTATTACAGGAAAGTGTGTATCTAAAATAAGCTTGTACCATGTTGAGCAATGTTCTGGTCATCTCTTTGTAGTAGTATTAACTAGATAATAACTAATATATATATATATATATATATATATATATATATATATATATATATATATATATATATATATATATATATATATTTTTTTTTTTTTTTAATTATTATTTTTTTTTTTCAATGTTCTGGTTAAATCTTACAGATTTTTTTTTTAACAGATTTTATTTTTAATTTCTATTTCAATTTTTACTTACTGACGATATTTGCAAAGAAAAATTAGTTTTTCCAGCGTATGTACTCTAAATCTTTGGATTGATGTCTCTAACTCCCAAGGAACCTTTGGTTCTATGCTGCAAATTAAGATTTTTTTTTTTTTTTTTTTTTTTTTTTGTATATTGCAACACTGATTATTTATTTTACTCAGGATAGTCATGTGACAAAATGGAAACTTTGGGACAGTTAATAAACAAGGTTAAGCAATATAATATGGATATGCTCTGAATGGCATACAAAATCAAGAAAGACAAAGAAGGCATTTCATTTCATATTGTTTTTTTTTTAACTGTAATTTGGCCCTGGCCTAACTTGACATTGTTTTTTTGTTTTGTTTTGTTTTGTTTTTTAAGATGTATAGATAAGTATTCATTTTTTTATGTGTGGTGGAAAACAAATAGCAATATACCATTAAAATGCTGTATATTGTAAACATAACATACAGTATTGTGACAGTGTGTATTTACTTGGATAGTAATAATTATGTTAATACAAAGACATAATCATGGTGTGTACCACATGGAACAAATATGATATTTTATCTCTGATTGTCACATAAACAACTATTAATGACCAAACATTTCAGATTTATTAAACATTTATAAAATTTAGTACAAATAACACATTGTGATAAAAACAGTTGCTCTAGTTGTAGACTATTTGAATCACAATTTTGCTCAATTTTCCTGAGGAAGACTATATGTCTGATGTACCATTGAAGTAAGCAGAAACTGCTTTATATATGTCTTTTTCTTGTACAGTATTCTTTTTAATGTTATGTCAAAAATCATCTCAAGGCATCAACACGAGAACGCTAAAGCTGTTCTCGTGGACTGTCATTTCCAGACTATTACAATTCTGCAACAACAAAGGTTTTTAAAACAACATATACATCAGCATAAAATAAGTAATTCCTAATAAGTATTTTCCACCACTTTAGTAAACTTACAGTAGTGCCTCAGTTACTTTTGGTATTTCTGGTCATTCTGGTTATTTCTGTCATTCTAATTATTGCTATAATCGATCCTTTTTAGCGGTTGTGTGTGGCAGCAGAATGTTGAGTTGAGCAGTTTTGTAAGTGCATGTGGGCGTAGAAAAGCGGGAGAAGGGGCAGCTCTGTGGAAGCTTACGTGCTTTCGCAGAATCTGCAATTCATGTCCTGTTGACGCAGTGTATGTTTTATTTTTCAGTCTGGTCACAAGCTGGTTGTGTTCCAATGACTGCGCTTCTCATTACAGCAGCAGCACTGAAAGCAAAACCATAGAGAACACTAAGCTCGTCATGTCAGTATGTATTAGGGGTGACCAAAGTCCTAGTGAGTGTACATATAAAATAAGTAATGAAACAGAAGATGGTCCTAAAGCACTGTACATTTTAACTGTCAATTGTGAAAGAGTCAGTGTTCAAAGTTCAAAGAAGTAATTGTAGGAATTACAAGTTAGAAAAGAGACAAAGTAATCTGACATTAGGCTTCTTAGCCTAAATATATACAGTATATATGTGTGTGTGTGTGTGTGTGTGTGTGTGTGTGTGTGTGTGTGTATATATATATATATATATATATATATATATATATATATATATATATATATATATATATATATATATATATATATATATATATATATATATATACAAACATACACACAGGAATGAATCAAAGGTAATATTAAACAAAAAAATCACAGCATGCCCCTATAAGATGAAAGTACATCACATAGTCAACAAGCGTAAATATTTCCTTTTAAGCTCCATGATTTGTTGCTTCTCATCCCCAAGGACAGGGACAATAGTTTAGCAAGCCTGGGAGCTGTGGGGGTTATGCTAGGGTGGGCCAAACTCCCATTCGTAGGGTCAACTCATTTCCTGTTCATGGGCCTCAGTCCCACACACAGCTGCTAGTGCCATGAATCATATATCAACAACCTTCTTGAATTGCTGTCAAAGACACAAAGTTAGTCATTCATCATAGGTAAAAAAAAAAAAAAAAGATTTTATACATTTGACATAATCTCTTTCAGATTAGAGAAGCAGTGATTTTTCCCCTGCTAATTATTGCATAAGAAATGCAATGAATTTCAATTTAAATAATACATCTTATTGTAACATTAATATGAGTACTGGAGGTTTAGGCTTTTGGTTTTGTCAGCCTTTCTGCAAAGGCATGAATGGCAGGAATATTAACCCTCGATACAAGAGCTACTGTGAAAATCAGCAGATGACACATCAAATCTAAAATATTGAGCCTCTCTCGAATGGACATGGTCTGTGGTCAGAATTGAGTGATTCTAGGTAGAGGTGGACCAATATACAAAAAGCCACAAATTGCTTTTGCAGTAAACTCCAGGTTTGATTGCTATTTCATGACACAAATCTGAACAAATACGAAAACCATATGAGTTGAGCTGTACCTTTCTTCTGAGGCGCCCAGAGATTCCTTCTCTCCTCAAGGCAAATCTGGAAAATCGGTATATCAGTATAGAGCACAAATGATTTCACATATGTAATAAAGCTTTTATGTAACTTAGTAACAATATACAGTTCATATAGTAACCAAAAGAATATCATAACATTCATTTTAATGTTATTCATTTAGATTTATTTTTATGCATTTCCCAGATGTTACCAGTAGAAGTGACCCCTAAGTGAAGTGTCACCTGGAATCTGGAATTCTTTTGAGATAGTTTACTTCACATGATTAATTCATCACTCAGCTGGGGCTTTCTGAACTGTTATTTATTTGTTTAAATGTAATTATTTATAATTCATCTCCAACACAACCTTTTTTTTAAAAACCTCTAGATTATACTACTAATGTGTTCAAGTTCTGCATGCAGTATGCTTACCCAAAAACAAGTCAGTTTACATGACATGACAACTCTACCGATCTCTAAAAGCTATGTAGTAGCTCTAATGTTTTGTTCAGATGGGGTTGGCCTTCTGTTAATCCCAAAAATAATTTGCAGTTTACAGATTAGTCAATGGAACATGTTGTTCGCTAGTTACAAATGCAGTGTTTTAAAGTGTTTTAACTGTGGATTAATAGGGTATGTGCCTTTAAATATATTTTGTTTTATATACTCAAATATTTTGAGTCTATGTATACGGGATTGTAGATTGTCTTAATCATACATTTTTTATATATTTTTTTATCTTTTAAATATAAAGTATTTTAAGACTTCTTCTTGTTCTTCTACCTCATCTTTTTTTATTATTAATATTATTATTATTAGCAACAGTATAAGTATTATTACTACTATTATTCCACAGTACAATGAAAGACACAGAAAATCCCATGGTTACACAAACACACACTCATAGATGTATGTATGCAGCTATGTTTGTGTCTGGTCAGAATTTTTTTAGCTGTCAGCTTTTTAAACATCCAGAAGTTTAAAGTATATTGTTGTTAATTTGTGAAACAGTTTGAAAAAAATGTCTGCAAAAAAAAAAAATTTTACAAATCAAATCTACTGTATGCACTGTTTATTGAAGATTGTTCACTAGAAGTTTTTTTTTTTTCTTAAACAATATCACACATTCTTCTGCTGTATGACCATCGACTGATCGGGTGAATCAGTACATGATTTGTAGAAATATGCACAAACCTCCTTCAGTCTCTTATTGCATGATTGAGTTTAGGTGGTGGAACCTGACTGGGCTGTTGAGTAGCTTTGGCTTTTATTGCTCTAATAGGCTGTGATGGCTCAAGACACCCACTGCATTTTTCTACTGAGTAAGCTCCTTTGTAACCAACAGCACCAATCAGGACTCAAGGGTTGGGCGAAACACAAACACTGGTTGGTCCTTTCACTTCATGGCACCACAAGATCAGGAAGCCTTTGACATGAACACACACACATACACACACACACACACACACACACACACACACACACACACACACACACACACACACACACACACACACAGGACAAATGAATATGCAATCAGATGCAAATGACCCCAGTGTTATTTATCTCATCTAGAAGGAATTCTGTGAAAGTAGCTAAAACTAAATTTAAACTAAAGGTGTTTCTGTGGTCTCATTCTGGACACAACGGTGCCTTTTTTTTGAGTACTTGGGAAAAAAACCCAAAAGGATCTATTGAAGTAAATTGCAAAGCTTTTTCATGATTTAAAAAAAAAGAAATCTATTTTATTTATAATTGAATATGTATTATTTGGGCAGACATTGTCCCCATAAAACAAAAACACAATTAGAATGTCCTTATGGATAAGATTTCCTTTTTCAATAAAAAGAAATCTTGTGTTAAGCACACAAACTATAATATTTTGAGTTTCAGTAATAATGTAGATTACACATTTTTTACTCAATGTAGGACAGAAAACACAATCAAATATATTCTTAAGGCATATAGAATTTCCTGGGATGTCATTCAACTAAGTTTGTGGGCGAGGAAGTAGCAGGGATTAATGAGATTCTGGGTTGAAAGCAAATGCCTTCATGGCAAGCAGCAATAATTAAAGGCAGTAGGTGGGGGCTTGGAAAAGAAAAAGCAAAATTAAGGCTGTTTGCCTGGGATACAGCAATAGAAGGATGGGCAACTCAATTACCCGCATTTCATGGCTACAGAAAGGGCATGAAGTCTGCGCAGCCAGCAGGGTTCCTTCCGCAGAGGATTGTGTGGAAAATGCCAACACATTAATCTACTCCAAGATTTATTTGTTCCTCTAAGGAGATGGGGTCAGAGCATAAAAGACAGAAGCAGCATAAAAGAGTGAGACCACATTATAAAGACTACTGAGTCGATACTGTTGTGTGTGGACGTTGCTTAACATATAAGTTACAAACTGAATAATGAATAAAGTTTTTACAAAACCCCTTTTTTTGTGTTATATACTATAAATGTTACTACTAAATGTTACTGTATACTATATTGCATATCATCCTGTATAATCATAATGTAAAAATAAACAAAAATGTAACAGTATTCCTGCTGAAAACCTTTTTTTTTTTTTGCAGTTTTGGATTGCTGCATAGATATCGCCAGAATGGTATACAAACCAATTTTTACTTAAGTAGTTTTTGAACTTCCTGGACCACTAAATTATCCATAAAAATAGGCAACAAGATAGTAAAAATGTACCATGACCATATTCAGATCTGATCTGAAAAGCAGCTTAGGTAAGACACTTAGTTAAGAGTGTCAGAATGACAAATATGTCAAAAAGCTTGTGTTTAATAGTGAGCCAAGTGACATGGAGAGGACGGTCCATGCGCTTCATGGGCAAAAGTGTGTGAACACCTGACCACGACCCCTGTATATATGGGCCTTTGTTTTCCACATTGCAACATTTTCAAGTTGGAGGCCAAACACAACACCGTTCTTAAATTCCTTACTAATTTACTTAGGCGGAAAGATTTAAATAATTAATAATTAAATAATATTATGTCTAAGTACAATTTATCTTCCTGGCATAAAACGAAACTAGTCTTCCTGTACTGTTTCTTCTTTTTTATTATTGCTTTCATTGATTTTAATTTCCTTTCTTTCCATTTTCTAACTTTTTTGTTTTAAATGTTCTCATCATTATTCACAGCCAGGGCAGGCAGATAAAGCATTATGTGTGAAGGAGTGCTTAGTCATGTGTGGATCTGGATCAAGTGCGGAAGCAGTGGCCGGAATCCCTGTGGATTTCAGCATTGCACATTTCCACCCAAATCATTGGCAGAAGTTTGCGCTGGCGAACATGGAGGCTGCTTCCTCTTTCATTCCAGCCTAAGCCTTGTGGCTTATATCCTGTGACTCATGCTTACTTACAAAGTCATGTTTCACAGGAGTGCTCAGTCTTTACATATTTTGAAGATGAGTGTTTTGTTAAATAAATATAAATGTATGAAAAATGTAATAAACTTCTTAACATGATGTAATCGATTGCATCAGAAACGAAGGCGTATTTGACTATGCAAATCAGCAGTGTAGACAAATATGACTCATACGACTGAAGTCATTCCCCAATAGTGGCCAAGTTAAACTAAAAAATTCCCTTTTTTTTTTTTTGTACTCATTCATAATAAAGGTTCTAACCAAATTCCTGAATGAAAATACTAAATAACGAGTGAGGTTCCTGTTAATGATGACACAAACTTGAATGACACACATTTCCTCTGTGCCCTGCCCTTAAGACTCGTTATGTTAAGCTCTTTGATTTCAAAAATAAAGCTTGTTTCCATGACCAATTTTCTTTGATGATTTTTCTCTGTGACAATATAAGAAATGTTTCCATGTGAGCTACTGGGTGGAGAGCCCAGATTTCATTAGATTATAGGAAAGAATTGGAAATGTTGCATCATCAGGTGAATACGCCTATTTTCCCACCTTCACAGTCACATGTGTGTCAGAGTTGAAAAATGAGTAGCAGCTTTATGACACATTAGTGGTTACAGAATATCAACAAATCAGTACAGAAGATTGAAGACACTAAATTTAGACTGAAATTAGAAAAGGGGGAAGGGGGTGCATCTACCAAATCAATGTATGTTTGACCTGTGTACAGAGGTAGATTAGACTAGTAACCTCTAAGTTTTATTTAGATTTTTTTGAGAATTTTGTAATGTTGTTTACTCAAAATAGGTCAATATGCTATAAACCTCATTGGATTTAAATTAAAAAAAGCAATATCAAATACATACGGGGGAGTGGTGGCTCCAGCGGTTAAGGCGCTGGGTTGCAGATCGGAAGGTCTGGGGTTCAAGCCCCGGTATCGCCAAGCTGCCACTCTTGGGCCCTTGAGCAAGGCCCTTAACCCTCTATGCTCCGGGGGTCCCTTACGAGGGAAATATCAAGGTCCGTGACGTCGGAGTGACGTGGGGCCGCCTTCCCGTGGGCTCACCACCTGCAGGAGGGACCGTAAGGGACGGTGCTGTGAGGATTGGGCAGCAGTCGAAGGCGGGGGCCTGCTTAGACTGCTGCCCCCGTGACCCGAATTACGGATAAGCGGAAGTGAATGAATGAATGAATGAATGAATATCAAATACATAAGCACGAACAAAACAGAGCTGAATCAAAACAAACCTTGCATTTTGCATACACTAGACATTATGAACACATTACAATATACCGTATAACCATTATGTTCCTAGAAATGATGTCTTAGAACTGAGAAAATAAAAATAGTTTTTTTTTTAAACTAATCTAGCATAGTCAGTTGGGGGTTGGCCAGTTCTTTCATAATCATCCCAGTTTTTATTTTGGAAGCCCAGAATGTTCCCACAGAATTTCCTGTGGACTGATCATTTGTCAGCTGACAGGAGGCTCGCCAATATATTTATATGTCCATCTATATTTTTTTTCATTTTCAGAATGGCCATGATGTAAAAAAAAAAAATGCAGCAATAATTATATATAGAATACAAAATATATAACAAATCCGTAGACAGAATGTGGGGTGTTTAATGCTCATTCATTTATTCATTCATCTTCAGTATGCATTTTATCTTAATCATTGCAAGGCACCATAAACTCAACATTTAGACCATGGGAGACGGTTTTCAGGGTGAAGAAGGAAACCTGAGAACTCATAGGACATGACAGAGGGACAACATATAAAACTCTACACAAAAAGTAATCAGAGCTTCAAATCAATCCAGGCTCCCTGTATCTCCTTTAAAACAACCTACTGCACTTCTAACTCTAGATCAGTTAATACACACACTTTGTGGACAAAATAAGCTAGTCTCTAACTGAATGCTTACAACGCAGACCAAATAGTGTGTCTAGTAAATAAGGAAAGTATGCATGTCTCCAATGATAAACCAGTCCTAGTGTTAAAATCTTAAAAAAATTGCAACCCACAGTAGCAAGAGACCACATCAGAGAGATACTAAGTAAACGGATTATTGAAAAATTATTTATAAATAGAAAGATCTTTCATGTTCCCAGTATATTATTGATCATTTTCACCCTTACTTTCAAACAAAATCTTTGATCTAAGATCTTTGATCATTTATATTTTTTGTCTTATGAAGTTATTGAAAGCAAAGCTGTATAATATTATATACAACACTTAGGATTTAAAAAAATATACATGCTTTAGTAATTTTGACTTGATTTGACCACAGCTGGGTTTCTGCTTTTATTTATGTACTTAGCCTTAAACTAAAGCTTTAATTATGATTGAGAAATGAGTGCATTACTGTAAGGAAACACAGCATGTGATCTGTCAACATCTTTGTGTCTATTCATCTTAGTAGAACACATGATGTCTCATTCATTTTATTCTGCTATTTAACCTGTATTATTAAAACAGAACATCTGTGGAGCATGAAACATCAGTTTCAGGATTCATTGCAAAAGCAACTGGACAAAAAACAACAAACATTAGCATGCTTAAAAAGAAAGAGGGCAACAATTCAGTCACTTAAAGTTTAAACAAAACCACATCTGTTTATTTGTCTGCTTTAGGAGATCTCAAGGTTGGAGAGGAAGCTTGTTAATCACTGCTCTACTGAGAGGTCCACAGAGTACTAAATGCAAAAAGCAAATCAGTTTTTGTTTTTTTTTACACACGGAAATGGACAGGGTTTGTTTCAGTCGATGTTGAAATCCGCAACAAATACATCATGTTTAAGCGTTGTCTCAGGGTTGTTACTAGGGTAAAATACAGTTTCACAAAGTTTTGGCAAATATCAGATAGCTAAGAGTAGACATTAAGATCAAGCACAAATAGTTCATACAAACAGCTACTTTTAGATCTATTTAAGTATTAAAAAGTAAAGATTTTTACTGACAAAATGTCATGGTTTGACATTTTTTTTACTTAAATTCTAATACCTTAAATTTGAAAAAGGTTGAATTACATTTGTTTTAAAGCAACTATAACATTTTTGCCCAAAGATGTCATTCATCGCAGAATTGGAGTTGCTGCCTAGACCATTATTTTAGATACTGGAACACAATGCAATTTAATATAGCCAGTTATTAGTAGCAAATTAGCTATATTAAGCATGCTTTTAGTAGAGGGACCCATCAGGGAGCAGAGTGCAGCAGAGTGAAACACTTTCCTAAGGGATGGTCAGGGATTCTCATCCTCATATTCCACTCAGTCTGGTGGCTTATACTATATTCAAAACCACATTGACAATTACAGCACTAATGACCTTGTATAGCATGAGATCATTACTAATAACAAATTGGCAAAAAAAGAAAATAAATATAAATACATAAATAAGATGATAATTCAATTTCAATAATAAAAAAAGCATTAATATGCTAAGAGAAAATGTTTATTATAGTAACAAAGTATGTATTCAAATATTGTACACCCTTCATCATAGTCAATTAACATATAGAGATGGACAAATAACAACTGCTTTTATAGCTATAAAAAACATTTACAAATGGTCTATGATTGGACAAAGATCAAGGATCAACTTAGGCTTCTCCAAAAACACATGATCAGGGAGGCAGGTGGACCTGAGACCTAATGAACTTGTGTATCAAAAGTAAACTGCGACTGTCATCACAGCATTTACTCAATGTTGTTCAGGCCACTAACTCTTTGTACAGTACTTAGTGTTCTAGAGGACAAACCTTTGTTTACTCCAGTGTTGTGTTTACTCTGCCATCTGCAGGATTTAGAAAACGACAGCAAGCTCACAGAAACTCTTCCCCAACTACTGGGTCAAAGTCCAACCCTGCCTCCTCAACATGCAACCATAGAACCACCCAGAACAAGAAATAGTAATGATTTATAAAAAAATATGACCCTTTCCGACACCTACAACAAATCTATTTTACCTCTGGCACACAGAAGAAGACGCCTCATCCACAGGTCAAAGTCTCCAAAGCCAGAGTGCTACATATCAGCACTCTCAGACCATAATGTTTAAATCACAAGTCTACAGTTTGACCTGAAATAAACCTGGCTCGGATTACCAAGAGCTACATTGTACAAGGCGTCCTGGAAACCAGGCTCTTCAAAATAACACGTGATGACATGCTTTACTTGTACAAGATACTCAGCAACACCAAGAAAGAGTAATCATGTAAGATGGTTCATATAAATAGAGACAATGGTCATTTAAATCTCACTCATATTAAAAGGGCACATGCGGAATGAAAAACATACAGTAATTGTGCAGTGAATCATTTTCGAAATGTTTTATATTTGTTCCAATCAGAGATATCAGAGTATTAATTTATTAGAACACTTACTTATAGACACTGTAAATAAAATCATTTTTAAAAAGTATTTCTAATTAAACACAATGTGCCATAACAAAGAAAATCAGAATGATGATGATGTTGCCCATGTTTTTTTATTATTATTAGTTTTCTTCACTTGTCCTTATTCTGTTTGCACATCTCACCCCCTATTCCACTTTTACTCACATATACTAAGCCGGTAGTGTAAAGGCAGTTTCCTTTGAGACACAAAAGCCAGCCATGGTAGCAGGGTATCATAACACACATTTAGAGGAAGGTTCTTTCTGCCCTCTTCTGCATAAATAACACATCACAGACACCAATGATTGGCTAGTTTCACTATAATTGGTAGCAGAGAGAGAGACTATTCTAGGACAATTTCTCCTACATGTATGCATGGATTGAAAAAAAATGTAAAGGAATTTTGGCCTTCATCATCTAGTCATCATAAGTTTTACACATAACAACCCTGTTCTCCAGACGGGAACGCTCAGCCTCAAACACCAGCCTGTGACTCGCCAGTGTTTCCTTTGGACCAGACTGAATCAGCAGTGGATTTCCACTCTACAGCAATGAAACATAAAAAACAAAAATAAAATCCCATAATATTTGTTAAATAAGTTAAAAATAAATAAATAAATAAAATAAAATAAAAAATAAAAAATAAATATATATATATATATATATACACACACACACACACACACACACACACACACACACACACACACACACACACACACACACACACACACACAGTATCTCACAAAAGTGAGTACACACCTCACATTTCAGCAACCTATTTAGTATTTCTTCTCAAGGAACAATACTATAGAGTACTATATAGAGTAGTATTATAGTACTATAATACTATTTGAGTATTAGAATTGTTGCTCTCCACAAAGCTGTCCGAGGCTATAAAAAGTTCAGTAACACCTGAAAACTGAGTTACAGTACAGTGCCAGGGTCTTACAGAGGTTTTCCAAGATGGGTTCCACTAGGAACAGGCCTCACAAGGGTCGATAAAACAAACTGAGTCCTTGTGTTGTGCGTCAAGGGCAGACGCAGGAGTGCTGCAGTATTGCTTTAGAGGTTACAGAAGCGGAAGGTCCGCTTGTCAGCGCTCAGACCGTACGCCACACACTGCAACAAGTCGGTTTGCATGGCCGTCGTCCCAGAAGGAAGCCTCTTCTGAAGCTGACTCACAAGAAAGCCTGCAAACAGTTTGCTAAAGAACCTGTCCAAGAGCATGAATTACAGAAACCGTGTCCTGTGGTCTGATAAGACTAAAATAAACTTGTTTGCGCCCTGGTGAGGAGTACCAAGAAAATTGTGTCTTGTCTACAGTCAATCATGGTTGTGGTCACATCATGGTCTGGGGCTACATGAGTGCTGCTGGTACTGGGGAGCTGCGGTTCACAGAGGGCAATATGGATTCCAACATGTACTGTGAAATTTGGAAGCAGAACATGATGCCCTCCCTTGGGTCTGAACAGCAGGTTCCATCATAATAACAACAACCCCAAACACACCAAAATGACAATTGCTTTGCTGAGGAAGTTGAAGGTAAAGATGATGGAGTGGCCAAGTATGTCTTCAGACCTGAACCCTATTAAGCACCTGTGGGGCATCCTCAAGCTGAAGGTCGAGAAGCGCCATGTGTGTAATATCCAGCAGCTCCATGATGTCATTACAGAGGAGTGGAAGAGGATCCCAGCAACAAACTGTGCAGCTCTAGTAAATTCAATGCCCAGGAGAATTAAGGCAGTGCATGATAACAATGGTGCTCACACAAAATATTGACATTTTGGACACAGTTTTGACATGTTCACTTACAGTGTACTCACTTCTCTGTTATTTTAACTATAATGGCTGTATGTTTACTGTCAGAGGACAGTACATTTGTACTGCTATACAAGCTGCATATTAACTACTCTAAAATATATCCAAGTTTCATTTCTATAGTATTGAATATATACTAAAATGATTGCTGAAATGTGAGGGGTGTACTCACTTTTGTGAGATACTGTATACACACACATTCAATAATCATTCAATAATGATGAGTGTCAGAGAGTTTATGAATAGCTGAAAAATTTTATACACCCAAACATGTATTTTACATTCAACATTTCAATTATTGATATGAATTTTACTTTGTGTAGAAAAAGACTACATACGAGAATTTCTGTTTACTGCAGGAAAAAATAAATAAAAGCCTCTTGACTTGACAAAAGTATACAGGCATATAGTACCAAAGGACTTCTTTGTAGTGCATTGTTTCCTTTTTTTTTGTAGTCTTTTTTTTTACATATTGCTCTTTTTCTGGTAAATGATGTTCTTAATACCATTAACAGCCCTCTGGGGTTTGGTCTATTTATTTTTGCCCAGGCATGCATGTGTTTTCCAGAAACAGAAAGTATAAGTAACTAACCAGTAAAGATGAAATAAAGGTGTCAACAAGATGATAATCTGCAACACCATGGCCACCTTTGCTGAAGCTCCCTGGGACATTCATATCCAGCTTGTGCTTCGTGGATTTCTGAGTGAGAAAGTCGAATACGTTGATCTCCTGACCAACGTAAGTCAACTCCCCCTGTGGAACATATGCAGAGATGCCAAATTTAACAAAACATCATAAACCACTGGTATAAACTCTAAATCCATCATGAGTCTGAATAAATTAATGATTTAATAACTAGAAAACCAATACATATAATTTACTGCCATATACTCATGTCCTACCTTACTGCCGTGGATGCTGGTTTTACGTTGACATATTTCTTCGGTAAATGCCACCATGGTAAAAGAAGCCGTGAGGCCACCTTCAAATTCCATATTAACAACCTGAAACAGAAAAAGAGGGTTTTAACATATCACATTTAGCTCACATATATTAAATGATACTGTATATTTCCGGAGATATGACCAGTTTTTTCAATTAACTTAAAATGTCTAACCTGATTTGAGCACACATCGTTGTCACACTCATAGACACAGCGTCCATATGGACCTGTTTTCAAGGCCTCGGTTACTGACTCAATATCAGGAATTGAACTGCTGCACACAACTGATACAGGCCATCTTACCCATCCCTGAAACAGATAAAGCACCAAAAATATTCACAAGAGATATTTTCCGAAATACCAAATCCACATAGTCGTAGGTTATGCGTATTAGAAATATAATATAACAAACATAGCATTCGGATTCCTGGGGTAGAAGAAATTCAGTTTGATTAAAATGTTTACCTTTTTAACTCTGTCCAGGTAAATTTTCTTTGCAGAATAGGCACAGTCTGTCTCTACAGAACAATCTAAGCAACAACTTGCTGCTCCTGATGGCTAAAACAACAACAACAACAACAACAACAACAACAACAACAAAACAGACCCTTTATTTTAGATATTTTACACATCATAAACAGTGGATTGTAATTATAGGTTTTGGTAGGAGGGGTTGACTTTGCCATCAATGTATATGATAAATTAAATTAAATTGAGAAGTTATTACATTTGGCACATGCATGTCATCAAGAGTACAGTCAGTACAGTACTTGTTTTAAATTATACATATAACTATTTCTAAAGGCTAACCAGGTTTTACAGATTTCAAAAAAGTTTCTAGCCCTGTTATATCTAAAAAAAAACTATAAAAAAAAAAACACCTGAAAGAAAGCCAAACATTCGGGTGTGGGAAAAGTTTTTTGAACGGATATGATGTGTGGAAAGAAGTATTTTACATATGGCTTATGAACAGACATTATGCATTCCTGTTCCCATTACATCTTACAATCAAAATGATTCTGTGCATCATAGACACACTGGCGGTACTTAAAACAAATTATATAAATGACAGGTTTAAAACAAAATCTCGGTGGCCAAAGAGTATATTAAACTAGCCCAATCTGGCAACCCGAGCATGGTGCAAACACATCACAGGGCAGAATCAAACTACAGAAAATATGGAAATAAAGATCAGGTTTCAGCATATGTTTTTGGACTGGGAGGAAACCAGAATGCACATAGGAAACCCTTGAAGCCCTGCTTATGCTGCACACAGAGGGTGAAGGCAGAATTCAAATCTCCAACCACAAATATGCAAGACAGGCATGAGAAAGTAAATTAAGAATAACTTTAATTAGTGTCAAATAATGATACTTTTCTGAAATACTGGTCAGTTAAAATGTGTATTTCAAATGATTGAAGCTGTAAATAAGGACAATGTAACTGTAAATGATCTGCCCCTAAGATCTGACACTGTACTTCATGTGTCTGGTTCAGAAACAGCATTATTCAGTTAAATACAAACCTTTTTTTCTTTTTGGAAATGGCTGAGGGATCCGAATGAGGAAATTTTTAGACACCTGTAAATCATAAAACAAGAAATTCATTCAAGTAAAATAAGATTTTTTTTTCCAGATCTGCAGACACTCTTGCCACATGTATTTTTTAAACAAAGCTAACAAATAGAACAGACTTGTTGTATTTATGTCTCAAACCTGCGTCCTCCGGCCCAGTGCTGAATC
Organism: Silurus aristotelis; assembly: GCF_946808225.1. Classification (NCBI taxonomy): domain Eukaryota; kingdom Metazoa; phylum Chordata; class Actinopteri; order Siluriformes; family Siluridae; genus Silurus; species Silurus aristotelis. Next base: position 10,128,050 of record NC_139592.1, on the reverse strand, counting down.
AGGTCTAGATCATGGCAGGATTTGGCTAAAAGTGCAAACGAGCTTTCTGCCTCATTTCTCCAATTTCCTCTTACAAAGGAGTGAGCAAAGTGATAAAAGCCCACCTGACAAAAAGAACAGACACATGAATACACACAAATCTGAATTGCATTATCTTCATATACAGTGCAACCTCGGGTTACGTTCTATGACCCCTCGCGAGTAACAAAATAATCTCGAGGTTTTGATTCTCTTTTTTTAATTGTTCCTTTTTTAAGGGAAATTGTACATGTACTGTAAACTCAACAAAAATTGTAAATTACTTTAAGTAAGAATTCAATAATAAAATAGTTTTTCAAAAATATTTATATAATTTATTAGTACAAACTGTTTTGAAACGAACTTTCGAGCCACTCACGGATTCTAGCGAAACTATAAAATTTTTCGCGAGTTGCTTTTAGTCTGGTTTCAAATAAAAAGTTGAGAACTATCGAGGTTGCAAATATCGAGGTTCCACTGTATTATGAATGTTAAATTGTATAATCTCAATTCTTACTGGTTCGAAGTGCTGAATATGAATGACGTCCCCAATGGCTCCACTGTCAATGAGCACCTAAAAGATGAAAGTCACTCTTTATTTCCCAGGTTTCACAGTGATAACAGGGACCTTTCTTGGAGTCACTTATTAAAAAACAGTCAATGAGGCAACTAAAATGTGTTTACTTTTATTTTCCTGATGAATGGGTCGTATTGGAGAACATGGCACACCATTAGCACTACACCACTTTGAATGCAAGTCTCGGCAATCTCTGTGCAATCTTCTAGAGTCACCTGGAGACAGGAATACGAATCATGAAAAGGTCATGAAATCAGTTCAATCTGAATTAGAAATTATACTAAACAAAAAAATGTGGAAGGCTGTGAAAACACTTTTACAGAAGAGTTAGAAAAGCCTAAACTCAAAATAATCAATTAACTTGATCGACTTTTAGGTAGTTACACTTACTACACTTTCACATACATAATACAAGTAAAATTGTGTTTCTATTACATTAAGAACATTTAGCAGATGACTTGGCAGATGAGAAGCTTAAAGCAATTGTAAACTGGCAGTTTCCCTGTGACACGACTGATATTTATCGTTTTCATTTTGCACCATTTTACTGAAACCTCACTTAATTCACACTGCAATTAGTTTCTAAAAGTTGACCTTTCAAAGTGCTGTTGCACTGATATTTATTAGTCATATAATAGTCATTTCATGCTCCTAGTCCTTTGTGTGTTTGGTGTTTAAAAGTTTTGGGAGAAAAAAAAATACAGTGTTCAGTATACAAACACTGTGTATAACTTCTGTACAATTATACATACAATGTACATATTACATATTGTATTTTTTATACTCCTCCTTCTCTACACATACTGTGCCTTACATACATCTGCACTACTATTTTATTTATGTGTAGGTATCTATCTATCTATCTATCTATCTATCTATCTATCTATCTATCTATCTATCTATCTATCTATCTATCTATCTATCTATCTATCTATATATATATATATATATATATTTAGTGGACTTGTTTATTTAGCACATTTTTTATCTATGCCATAGCCTTATAACCTTCCACTTGTGGTACCTTTACAACAGTGTCTGCACATTTTTCACTGCCATAGACTTAAATCCATTTACTTGTACTTTTCAACAATGTCTACACATCTCTTCACTGCTATAGCCTTTATATTTATTCACTGTACATACATTTACACCAGTGGCGGGCCGTGCATTTGGTACCTGGGCCAGTGGGGACTTAATCCACCTCTTAATACCACCACTATCACGTCGCAATTATAGAAACAATCAATACTATATAAAAATGCAGTATAACAACGCATGGCATTACAGAGAGAGAGGCATTTCACATATGGAGTGTGAATACCATTTTACTAAAGCAAGCCCCAAACCTCTACACTACAACCGCAACTGTGCTACCCACATCACCTGGAGCAGTTTAAAATCAATATTTGTCTAATAACATGACAAAAAACATAAAAAATTAAATACAACTTATTCACCAGAGATGCATAGTCATAACTTGGCTGTAACAGTTTTTCTCTGACCAACCAATCAGAGAAGAATGCTGATGCTATTCGGTGATGCTGTGCGGCAAATATGAAATCTGACTGGTTAGAGAAACAGAGTTTTTTTTAAGGAGACTACAGTAAAAAGGCCAGAATTACAGACTTTGCAGGCCCTGGGTAGAATAGATTGACATGGCAGCACATAGAGGCCAAAATCTGATTTCGCAAAAAATCTACATGCACGTACTGGAAGCAGTACAGCCAAAAGAAACGCTACAAAATAAAGAAAATAAACTGTTGGGAATAAATTAATAAAATTTCATGAAAATAAATATTAGAATTTAGGTTGTAAATGTAGGTCAGTGCTTCTGATACTGTTTAGGCCAGCAGGGAAGGCTTTGCTGGCCCTGACTGCCCACCACTGGTTTACACACACACAAACACACACACACACACACACACATTATATATATATATATATATATATATATATATATATATATATATATATATATATATATATATATATATGTGTGTGTGTGTGTGTGTGTGTGTGTGTGTGTGTGTATATATATACATATATATGTGTATATATATATATATATATATATATATATATATATATACAATGAGGAAAATAAGTATTTGAACACCCTGCTATTTTGCAAGTTCTCCCACTTAAAAATCATGCAGGGGTCTGAAATTGTCATCGTAGGTGCATGTCCACTGTGAGAAACATAATCTAAAAAAAAAAATCCAGAAATCACAATGTATGATTTTTTTACTATTTATTTGTATGATACAGCTGCAAATAAGTATTTGAACACCTGAGAAAGTCAATGTTAATATTTGTTTGTTTGCAATTACAGAGGTCAAACGTTTCCTGTAGTTTTTCACCAGGTTTGCACACACTGCAGGAGGGATTTTGGCCCACTCCTCCACACAGATCTTCTCTAGATCAGTCAGGTTTCTGGCCTGTCGCTGAGAAACACGGAGTTTGAGCTCCCTCCAAAGATTCTCTATTGGGTTTAGGTCTGGAGACTGGCTAGGCCACACCAGAACCTTGATATGCTTCTTACAGAGCCACTCCTTGGTTATCCTGGCTGTGTGCTTCAGGTCATTGTCATGTTGGAAGACCCAGCCTCGACCCATCTTCAATGCTCTAACTGAGGGAAGGAGGTTGTTCCCCAAAATCTCGAAATACATGGTTCCGGTCATCCTCTCCTTAATACAGTGCAGTCGCCCTGTCCCATGTGCAGAAAAACACCCCCAAAGCATGATGCTACCACCCCCATGCTTCACAGTAGGGATGGTGTTCTTGGGATGGTACTCATCAGTCTTCTTCCTTCAAACACGTTTAGTGGAATTATGACCCAAAAGTTCTATTTTGGTCTCATCTGTCTCCCATGACTTCTCTGGATCATCCAAATGGTCATTGGCAAACTTAAGACGTGCCTGGACATGTGCTGGTTTTAACAGGGGAACCTTCCGTGCCATGCATGATTTCAAACCATGACGTCTTAGTGTATTACCAACAGTAACCTTGGAAACGGTGGTCCCAGCTCTTTTCAGGTCATTGACCAGCTCCTACCGTGTAGTTCTGGGCTGATTTCTCACCTTCCTTAGGATCATTGAGACCCCAGAAAGTGAGATCTTGCATGGAGCCCCAGTCCGAGGGATATTGAAAGTCATGTTTAGCTTCTTCCATTTTCTAATGATTGTTCCAACAGTGGACCTTTTTTCACCAAGCTGCTTGGCAATTTCCCCGTAGCCCTTTCCAGCCTTGTGGAGGTGTACAATTTTGTCTCTAGTGTCTTTGGACAGCTCTTTGGTCTTGGCCATGTTAGTAGTTGGATTCTTACTGATTGTATGGGGTGGACAGGTGTCTTTATGCAGCTAACGACCTCAAACAGGTGCATCTAATTTAGGATAATAAATGTAGTGGAGGTGGACATTTTAAAGGCAGACTAACAGGTCTTTGAGGGTCAGAATTCTAGCTGATAGACAGGTGTTCAAATACTTATTTGCAGCTGTATCATACAAATAAATAGTTTAAAAATCATATATTGTGATTTCTGGATTTTTTTTTTTTAGATTATGTCGCTCACAGTGGACATGCACCTACGATGACAATTTCAGACCCCTCCATGATTTCTAAGTGGGAGAACTTGCAAAATAGCAGGGTGTTCAAATACTTATTTTCCTCACTGTATATATATATATATATATATATATATATATATATATATATAGATATTTGCACTTCTGGTAGATGCTAAACATTTCGTTGCTGTGTACCTATCTATCTATTACAATGCAATGGTTTTCTCAGTTTCAAATAAGTATGTGGTGAATGTGTGAGCAAACTTACTGCCATTGGCTTCTCCAAGAGTATATGATAACCCTTTCTCGCCAAAACTACTGCAGGGTCCTGCAAAACAAATATCATACTTATAGTAATTTCTTACACTATAGCTTCATTGAAGGGCTGAACTAGCCGTTCCAATCAAGTTCATAAGCAGACTAGTGCAATTAGTGGAAACAATCGAATTTTTATCTGGATACAAGTCACAAATCACCATCTACAATGGCACAAGGTTTATGAAACTGGTTTTATATAAATACTGACCATTATAAGGAATTGCCATAATGACCAAACTTACAATTATGATACATTTTTGAGCAAAGTGATACATGGCACTCTCATCTAAACACTAACTGAGGGAATAACTTGTAGAAGAATAGAGTGCCATCCTCAGTTTGAAAAACTTGTGGAATTGATGCCCTGAAGCATTCTGGTGGTTTTTTAGGGTGGTTTGTTGAGGGGTTTTCCCCTTTAACCTTATTGCTATCTCTACAAAAGTTTTACGCAATAAAAGCAAATACATTATCAAAAATTTATATGACTGAACACGTCAGGGAGCCCACAAACCTTATGAAGGCGATCAGGAGTGCAGATAAACACTGCATCTGCAAACTTCTCCCTTTCTGCTACACAGTGCCAGTCTAAACAAAACCACAAATAGCAATAGGTTTTAAACCAGTGCACATTATTGATGTAACTCATATTGAAAAAGATCAGCTGTTACCATCAAATACATTTTCTTCTGGCACGCTGTGACGCTCCTGGAGCTTCTTTCGCGCAAAAGGTCTTGGATCAGCAATTCCAACTACCTAATGTGGACACATAACAGAATAAAATAATGTCTTCATTAGGAGCTCATTGTTGAACAGTGGACTAAGAAATTCTAGGAGAAAGTGTCAGACGTACTTGTAGACGTTCAGGATGCACGAAGGAATAGTCAGAGTATGTCTCCCCTCGGCTCCCAGCTCCAACCACGATAACTTTTATGGGTGATGGCATGTTAAAATGAGCCTGTTATGTAAACATAGAAAAGCAGTATAACAGCTTTGTATTGGTGTTTAGTGAAACGATATGATTATGATTCCCACATAAACAGTTCTAAACAATGAACTGGATTTAATACAATATAATTTGTATTAGACGTCTCTGCACGTGTCCAACTTTGATTAGAACAAAGTTCTAATCAAGGGACATTAATCTGCAAATAATGATGACAGTAAAGTGTTATTGCGTTAACTGTGCAATAATAAAAAATAAAAAGTTTTATGTAATAAATGTGCAATAACAATCATTGTAAACAATATTACCTATTACGTGCAATATTACCTTTGTGCAATATGTTTGATAGAGTAACTACTTATTGGTGGTCTCTTTTTCTTCTTTTGTATTTATACATTGTGTTGTATATACTGTATTATGGTTTTACTTTTTTTTTTACATATATTTTTTCACATTTCTTTTTCTTTGCTGCTGTAACACAGAAATTTCCCCACTGTGGGACGAATAAAGGTATCGATCTTATAAAGGGACGATCTTATATACACTATGTGGGTAAAAGTATGTAGACAGCTGACCATAAGATTTGTATGTGCTTTTTGAATATCCCATTCCACATTCCATTAGTTTTGCTTTTATAATATCCTCTACTGTTCGGGGAAGAACTACATTTTGGAGTGTGCTTGTGGAGATTTGTGCTCAATCAATCAATCAATCAATCAATCAAATCAATCAAATCAATAAAAAATTTTATTTGTCACATACACATACATACAGGGTACGAAATGCAGTGAAATGCTTTTTACGACGGTCCAGCATGAGAGAATAGGATGGGGAGAAAAATAAAACAAAGAAAAAGAAGGCAGATAAATAAAGTATAAAAACTATATGAAATATAAGAATATATAAAGATATATATGAGATATATATGAGAGAAAATAAGTATATACAGAATATGCTTATGGCAGTAAGCAGTGAAACAGTAAACAATTTAAGGTGGTTTTGTAATTGTCCATAAAGTGTCTGTGTGCGGTATGGTGTGGTGTAAAGTGTCCGTGTGCGGTATGGTGTGGTGTAAAGTGTCCGTGTGCGGTATGGTGTGGTGTAAAGTGTCCGTGTGCGGTATGGTGTGGTGTAAAGTGTCCGTGTGCGGTATGGTGTGGTGTAAAGTGTCCGTGTGCGGTATGGTGTGGTGTAAAGTGTCCGTGTGCGGTATGGTGTGGTGTAACGTGTCCGTGTGCGGTATGGTGTGCTGTAAAGTGTCTGTGTGCGGTATGGTGTGGTATGAAATAAAATGTAAAGTGCACTGTGCTGTGCGAGTCCAGATTGTCATTTTCCATAAAGTGTCCGTGTGTGGTGTTAAGTGTCCGTGTGCGGTATAGTGTGGTATAATACTCATAAGAGCATTAATAAAATCTTGTCTAGATCTGGAGACCTGGTATGCAGTCAGCTTTCACATTAATCCCAAAGATGTTCAATAGGGTTCAGAGGTCTTGCAAAATATTCCATTCGATTCGCAAACAACTCCAAGCTTACTTTGTGCACTGGGGCATTGTCATGCTGGAACAGGTTTGGGTCTCCTAGGTTCAGTGAAGGGAAAAAGCCATCTATATTAAAGTCATCTATATGGCAGTCAGATTTTAGGAAATATTTTAAAACAAAGCAATCCAATATTCAGGATTCAGCACCATTTTCTAAGCAAAAGTAGGGTATTGACTATGCTGCTAACAGCGTTGTACAAGCGATCAGATTATCTAATCTCGTCCATGTGCTCAAACAGCACTCCAACGACATTAATCAGGATTTGCACAAACTTGTGATGTGCAGAGATTTGTTTGTATTACATGCAGTCAAAATAGAAGGTTACGTTCTAAGAAAATGAATTTGAATGAAAGTGAATTTTGGACGCGGCCCCTATGGTACCTTAGTGAATTCATCTAGACATTATGTACTATAATATAATAATGTGATTTTTGAAAAAAATGAAATCTGTTAGAGAAAACACAGTTTTGTTTTGTTTTGTTATTCGGTCCCTTTGCGGATTCCTGCGAATTTCAAGATAATCCACAACTTGCTTAACTTTATTTTCATTTTTGCTCTCAGACTTTTAAACCCCACCACTCCTTCACCACCCTCTTGTTTTCCTTCTAATGGGAAGACCAATAGATTCCGTTCATGTGCACATCTAACTTAAGGTTGGGGAGGGAAAAAGTAATTACAGGGACCGTGTTGTGACTTCAGTCAAAATAGTGATTTCAGTCGTTGGTTCCCATAGCAACATTGTGTATGAGCTTTAGCGGCTGATGCACAGGAATAAAAAGATCAGCTGTTTCTGAAGCTTGTCGCCTCCCTGCTGATGTTTGATGTGGACATTAGTTGAAACTCGTGACCTTTTCAAGGGAGCATGTGAAGGAGTGGTTTCATTGACATCCCACAACATTTATGTATGAATGGATAACATTTTTGATTCATTAATAAATAATAATGATTAGTGATGGTAAATTGCTGTGGTATAACTGGAATAAAACACTGGGTAGCAACAGTCATTTAACTCACACCCCCTGGTCCATGCTTGTTACCTTACAACAGCCAACAGCCAACAGCACACCTCAAGGCATTTTATTCCTGACATTTACATTACTCTTACAGACCTTATATATTTCCTTTTTACAGAAGATTGGGTTTAAAGCTACACACAACTGTTTCCAAGGGTTAAACAACAGCACTGGCTTAGTATACAGACAAGCTGAAATATGGTTCCTCATCATCTTTTAAGGAACTGTGGTAGTCTACCTAGAGCTCAAAGAGCAAGACAACATATTTTTGTGTCTTCTAAGCAAATAATTAAACCTCATGACCATGTCATTCCTCTTTCTGCTTATATATGTGATATTTGGCTTCTTATGTGGTATTGGAAACAAAATTATGAGTTTAGAGTGGAGTTACACAAATGACTTTTCAAAATTATGATTAAATTGTTAAATGTAATCACATGCCAGTAAGTATAACACCTACATATGAGGTGCTTTCGGAGAAGTAAACATTCTAAGCATAAAATATTGACTTGTATGAATGTAAATATGAAAACAATTTGTATTTGGTAGAAATAAAAGTAGCAATTTACTTATTAGATTCAATGACATAAAAAAAAATTAATATAGTCTTCTTATTACTGTATTAAAATAGAGCAATATTCATGCCAAACTTAAAGAAAAAACATCAATAAGACCTCAGGAACATCGTTGACCAGAGTCATGCAAAACAATTATTAATCCCAGAATTGCTCTGTTAGCTGATTATATGAAAAGATCACATTAATCCACAGGCTTTTACATTTAGAGTTAAGCATGATCCCTCACCTGTCCTGGCTGCAGCTTCTCTCACTCCAACACTGCAAGTTAATGACAGTAAATAAATACAGTCTACTATAAGATTTCTGCATGAAACAGCATCTACCCTCTTCCTCTACTAATGCCGGTGAAGTTGTCTAAATGCAAAAACAGTTTTGATATAGAGTGCACTGAAAATGTGTCTGGATCCTACGATGACTACATTATGAGTGCACCTAGATAGTAATGAGGAATCTGTTTGGGAGTCTACCAAGGCGGCCTGCACTTCCTTGGTGACGTCATCACAAAGGCGTCACGTGACAGCTTGAGCAATAGCTAGGAAATGGGGTTTATTATATGATTCAAACAAATAGATACCGACATTAAATTAATTAAACCTGAAATTACAGATGTTGTTACACACACACACACACACACACACACACACACACACACACACATATATATATATATATATATATATATATATATATATATATATATATATATCCAATATGAAATGCAGCATATTATTAAATGTAATATTCATTAAAACTACCATACTGCTCAATTAAATATTTTGAATTAAATTTGTTTTGTAAAACAATAAGTTCATAAATGTCTTTTATTAAAGAATCTAGATGTTATACCCTTTATACATTGCTGGATTATGGGGATATCATACAGAGTGGGTAAACAAAACATTTTCGTTTTTTATTACTCAATATAAGATCTAAATGAAGAGAGAGTTATAATATACACTTTAGTTATCTGGTTTTGTTGATTACGTTGACAAAACTATTAATTTTAGTGAAGGTTAATTTTAGTGAAATTTTAGTGAAAACTATTAATTTTAGTGAAGGCACAGATCAATTATACAGTATTGATGTTAGATAAATTATTTCACTATGATGTTGTCAATGTTTTATGCGTAGTTCACTCTGTTAATCAACTATTCACTTTGAAATAAAATACAAAAGAGTCTCAGGCACGCCTATTCTTCTGTGCTCTTCTTTTACTTCACGTGATTGCGCATATAAATGACGTCACACACACACATTCTTACAATATGGTCTGTCACATGCTGATGACTCTATAACACACTGTACCAGTCTGGGTTCTTCGGGGGTAGCCAAAAAAAAGTGCCTGAATATAAATATAGTTGGCGTTTTGTTCACAAACAAATCGATGTTTTATAAACTTTTACATGTTCTAGTAGTAATATAAAGCCGATTCTGATTCTGAATATCAGAATATTAGTTTATGATCTGAATCACGACAAAGAGAACTCATGTTCCCAATCAGTTTTTTTTTAAAGTCTCTAATCAAACATTGTGTTTGTCACTTTTAAACTACATATTTCACTAGTTGATGTCCCTTTGGTTATAAACGAGTCATTTGCTCCTTATGTTCGGTTATAAATCTGCTCAGGCATAGGCTGTCTCACTTGGTTTGGGTCCAGAACCGCAAGGAATATCGGGAGCTGAGCCTCTGCAGCAATGGCTGTCTATCTAGCCAGGTTATTTATTTCGTTATATTTATTCTACTTTACCGGAGCCGTCTTCGAAGACCAAGTGGGGAAATTTGATTGGTACGTATACATGTTCAACACGAGTATCTTGCTGTTGCTTTTACGACTCTTATTTGTGCTTTGCAGGAGCCCAGTAAAATTACCGGTGCTTCAGAAAAGCACAGTGCAATGTAGCGGTTGAGTGAAAGGTGTTATTTTTCCTACCCGCATTCCAAATATTTCCGCCTTAAGTTTCTAGATTGAATAGGAATCCCGGGTGGCTAATTGGTGCGTCCTTACTGCAAGGATGAAAAGCAGCCAATCAGATTGCAGGAGGCGGGATTAGACACGAAGCGGGTGGGAGAAATATCAGGCGAGCGTGCATGCGCGCCCCCCCACCTGCTAAACCACTACTGTATATAATCCTATATCGTAAATGTCGACGAGATGTCTCCACTGCGCATGCGCGTCTTGTGATACCTGTCCGGCATAGATGAATGAGACTGAGTGGACTCATGTTTCCATGGAGTCTGTCGGTGCCATCAGAGGGCGGGTCTGATGTCATTTTTACATGTAAAATGTGATCCTAGACCCTGACATCAATCTGTGTGTCAGTTTCTGTTGATCCATGCCACTAGATAGAGCTATATTGTCCTGCGCTTTATACCATGTGACAGCCCTGGATGCTTATGAAGGCTTTAAATGTGAATCACAAGATTTGTTAGCTGTATATTGAGCATCAGTAGCATCAGAAAGAACATTTTTGTTTATTGCCTCTTCTTCTTCTTCTTCTTTCAGGAGACAGCAGTTTGTTGGTGAGGTGCGATTCGCACACTTTGACAGTCAGTCCCAGGCGTCGAAAAAGCTCCTGGTTGCAACAGAAAAGAATGTTTTTGCCTCTGTCAACTCCAGAAGTGGAGAGCTTTGTAAGTACTTTTCCTTGTGTTCCAAAATTCCTTTGAGTATATATTTTTTTTTATCACAAGGGCATGTGATACTAGGCTGAATGTACACATGAATTAAACAGAAGTCTTTAAATCACTTCAGTAAATTTTGGCAGCCAAACATTACATCATCTATATATTTTTTTTGTTGTTCCTGTTGTGAACGTTTATATAATCATTCATGTTGTAGCAGGTCGAAACAGTTTATAAGGTGTAATATGCAGCTTATAAGCAAAAAGGCTTCATTTCTACAGGCTTGTCTGTGACCAACCTGAAGCCGCTTTACTTCTGACTTTCACAAAGCTCTGACACTGAAGACTCTACCCTTATCATAAATAAATATCCCCTCAAAGAAATCATCACCAAATACACACATGCATGTTGTTATTAATATAGAATAAAAAAAAAATATTGCCTCTATTGAAACCTTGCAGCCGAATCTACTGTCAGCCCCAAACTGATATACACGAATTTAATCATCAGCTTCTGACCAATCAGAATTAAGCACTGTGGAATAAATTATTTTCAACTTCTCAAGTGTATATATTTTCCCACTGTAATTTAAAGTGCTAATATGAGCTGTAACAATCATAATCAGTGGGATCAGTGTGGAACGAAAACTTGTCTGCCTTGTCAAGAAAACCCTGTTTCTAATTGCAGTCTGGAGACATGTGGACCAGCAGGGACCTGAGGGACACATAGATATGCTTCTGGTTCATGGCCAAGGTAACGGTGAATGCATTTGAATCGTGACTGTGCCATTTATGGTGAATGTACTGCTCTAATCCTTTCCTTTTTCTCTTATAGATGCTATTGTGGTTGTTGGGAACGGACGTCTACTGCGTTCGTGGGAGAGCAACATCGGTGGCCTGAACTGGGAGACAGTCCTTGAAACTGGAAGGTTGGGTTCTAGCGAGTTTTGAATTTTAACTTCATGGTTTCAAGCACAGAGTAACACAGCATGTTTTTTTCTTTATTTTAGCTTTCAGTCTGCTGTGTTTGTTGGAGTGCAGGACCTGGTGAAGTACGTGGCAGTGCTTAAGAAATCTGCTATCTCTTTGCATTACCTCTCCAATGGCCATCAGAAATGGGTGGAAAATCTCCCGGACAGGTAAAACGATCAATTCCACTGATTTTTGTGAGCTTATGTAGACATGTGCTATAATGATTATAATGTTTTTGCATCCCGCAGTGACACTGTTCAGTATCAGATGGTCTATTCTGGAGGAAATGGACCGCTCTTTGTTCTGGGCATGGTTCCTAACTCTCATATAGTTATCGTGGAATATAACATTGAAGATGGAGAAATAATGAAACAGGTAAAGTGCTGATTATGGCTCATGCAATTTTTTAGTGACTCTCTATTTTTAAATGAATTAGGCTTAGTATTTAGTTTTTATGACAGTGGAGATTACAAGATGCTAAATGATAGATTTTTCTTCCTGCCTGTGTATACGTGCTAACAATATGCCATATATGATGTCATGACGTGTATTAAAGCCGTGTCATAAATCAAACCATATAAACAAAAATATAATATAAGCAATTTATATACAATAAATTTTTATATAAACTTCTCTGTCTTGTTGATATAAAAATTTATTGTATATAAATTGCTTATATTATATTTTTGTTTATATGGTTTGATTTATGACACGGATTTAATACACGTCATGACATCATATATTTGTTTTTGTTTGGTTACTGAATGTCATTACAACATGGTCTAATTATTGGAGAAACTAAGGTTAGAGGTTATGCTTAATGTAATGCTGAATGGTTTGGATCCATGTAGAATGATTTGAATAGACCACATTACTGTGAGTAATAAGTTATTTAGTTTAAAATGCTATAATATTATAACATTAATTATATAAATAAGTCAGAGAATCTGAGAATAATGCAGTCTCACAAAACAGAAGCCACTGAACCAAAAAGTGGAAACTTGCAAAAATTCAAAAATTAACAAAAAAAAAAAATATATATAGCAAGAGATGACGTGAAATCCTTAGAGACTAATGGAATGCATCACATTTAAAATATGTATATGATTGTTTCACTGTTAATACCCTATTTTTTTTTTAAAAAGTGATTTTTATTTTTTTTTTTTTGCTGCATGGTCCTGTCAGTGTCATAATTTTAGAGAAATGGTTTCCAAACTTAAGCAGTAAACTTGATATAAGAGAATTTTTTTTAAGTTTTATTGTTTAATTATTTTACATGTGTAAGCATAAGTGATTTTATTAAAAAAAATATAAAAAAAATTTTCCCCAGAAATCAGTAGATACCCCGTGGTTGAGCAGCTTACAGTCCAGCTGTGTGATGGTTGGTCCTGGAATGCTTTTATGTGTTGACCCAAGCACAGAGTCCATGTACACCTTTCCACTGCAATCTGCGGAACAGCAGAAAGTGACCCAGATTCCCCTCCAGGTCACATTTCATTTACACCGATTTCCTCCCTATTCTGTCTTTGTTCTGAAGTTTATTCTACACTGTTACTCTATTTGTTGTGTTTTCTCTTTCCAGACCGTGGGCCTAGAGGTGACTTCAGGATTTCAGCCACGTTTGATCTCCACTCAGCCTCACCCTGCGCGTCCTCCTCTGCCTGAATTCCTTATGCAGCTCGGGCCGGATCATCACGCCCTGCTGCAGCTTAACGCTGGCACCCTCACTCTTCTCAGAGACTTTAACCCGGTGCGCCGATCACATTCGAATAATATTTCTATTTATTCAATTTCTACTCAGTGCACCTGTTCTCACAGTTTTTTTTTTTCTTCCAGTCGTACCTGGTTGCTTTTGCAAATACGGGTGACAAGATTGTGGTTGCTGTTATGTCGCCAAAAAACGAAACAGTGAGTATAGAAGATGCAGAAAAGTGGCAAATGTTGAAAGTAGAAATTGCTGTAATATGTTTGTGTCTATTTCAAGGCATGCACGATCAACCTGTTCAGTTCTGATGCAGGAAGGAGGCTCCTTGATACCTCCATCACATATTTCCTGGATCCCAATGGAGGGAAGCCGACTAGGGTACTTGTTTCCAAAAGGCCGTTTTTGGACTAAGAATATACTATTTTTATTAGATATGATTATATCATATGAAAATGTTTATGTTCTTCCAGTTGTATGTCAATGCCTTCCTGAAGAAAGATGACTCTGTGGGCTACAGGGTAATTGTACAAACTGAGGATCTTGTTCTGACTTTCTTACAGCAGCCAGGTACGTTTGCATGAGACCTAAAATTAAAGTCATGTTAACAACACAAATGATAGAACCCCAATACATGGAAAGGCTGGTAAGATTCGATCCCTGCATGAAGTGTCTTATCCAGAGCGACTTACAATTATCTCATTTATACAGCTGAGCAGTTGAGGGTTAAGGGCCTTGCTCAAGGAGCCATCAGCTGCAGAGTAGTGGTGCTGGGATTTGAACTTGCAACCTTTTGAGTAGAAATCCATCTTAACAACTGAGCTACCACTTGATGATTATTTTCCTATAACAGGACACACCAAAGAGATAAATGTATCTTGCACTACTGGGGAAGTGGTAACTCAGTGGATAAGATGTTAATCAAAAGGTAATGGGTTCAAATCTCAGCACCACCAAGTTGCCACTGTTGGGCCCTTGAGCGATGTTTTTGTTTTGCCTAAATGTATAATGTATAACTGAGATAACTGTAGCTACTATTCTGGATAAGAGCATCTGCCAAATGCAATAGTCACACAGCCACACAGGTGGACTATGTTCTGTGTAGGAGATGCAATTAGAAGGAGCTTGGAGACTGTAAGGTGTTGGCAGGGGACTGTGTAGCTAGAGTATTTTGAGCAGCTGATGAACAAGGAAAATATGAGAGAGGAGAAGGTTGGATGGTGTGGAGATCGTGAAGCAGGACATGAATAGGATTAGTAAAGAGGAAGTGAGAGCAGTGATTAAGAGAGTGGAAAGTCTGTTGGACCAGATGACATACCGGTAGAAGCATAGAGATGTTTAGGAGCGATGGCAGTGAAGTTTTTAACCAGATTGTTTTAACAGGATTTTGGATGGTGAGCGGATGGAGTGTGCTGGTAACAATCCTTAAAAATAAGGGAGATATGCAGACTTGCAGTAACTACAGGGGAATAAAGTTGATCAGTCACACCATGAAGTTATGGGAAAGAGTAGTGGAAGCCAGGCCGAGAGAAGAGGTAACAATCTGTGAGCAACAGTATGGTTTCATGCAGAGGAAGAGCACCACAGACACATTATTTGCTTTGAGAATGTTAATGGAGAAGTATAGAGAAGGTCAGAAGGAGTTGCATTGTGTGTTTGTGGATTTAGAGAAAGCATATGACAGAGTGCCGAGAGAGGAGTTGTGGTATTGTATGAGGAAGTCAGGTGTGTCAGAGAAGTATGTGAGGGTGGTGCAGGACATGTATGAGGACAGTGTGACAGCAGTGAAGTGTGCAGTAGGAACATCAGACTGGTTCAAGGTGGAGGTTGGACTGCATCAAGGATCGGCTCTGAGCCCTTTCCTGTTTGCAGTGTGTGACAGGTTGATGGATGAGGTCAGACTGGAGTCTCCCTGGACTATGATGTTTGCAAGTGATATTGTGATTTGTGGTGAGAGTAGGGAGCAGCTTGAGAAGAGCCTGGAGAGGTGGAGGTATGCGCTGGAGAGAAGGGGAATGAAATTCAGTAGGAGTAAGACAGAGTACATGTGTGTGAATGAGAGGGAGGGCAGTGGAGTGGTGCGGTTGCAGGGAGAAGAGGTGGAAAAGGTTGAGGAGTTCAGGTACCTGGGGTCAACGGTGCAAAGTAATGGAGATTGTGTTAGAGAAGTGAAGAAAAGAGTGCAGACAGGGTAGAGTGGGTGGAGAAGAGTGACAGGAGTGATTTGTGATAGAAGGATATCTGCAAGAGTGAAAGGGAGCTGCCAGGATGGAGGAAAAGATGAAGGCCAAGGAGGAGGTTTATGGATGTGGTGAGGGAAGACATGGAGGTAGTTGGTGTGAAAGAGGCAGCTGTAGATGGCAGGGGGGTATGGAGATGGATGATCCGCTGTGGCGACCTCTAATGGGAGAAGCCAAAAGAAGAAGCACCAACTTGTAGCATCATACTCAAAAAGACTTGAGGCTGTAATTGGTGCCAAAGGTGCTTCAACAAGTATTGTGCAAAGGCTGTGAATACTTATGTACATGTAATCATGTAATTTATTTATTTTTTTTAGTACATTTGCAAATATTTCAAACACACTTCTATCATGTTGTCATTATGGGGTATTGTTTGTATAATCTGAGGAAAATATTAAATTGCACAGTACATGTACAACAGAAACTGAAACTTTATAGTACTTGAGAAAAATTTCTAGGTGTCAAACATAATGTGAAACATTTTATGGAAAGTGTAAGTTACTTTTGTATTTTTATTTTTGTTTCTTTTACCCTTAAATCTAAGAACATGGAATACATGCAACAGAGTAAGAATACCAGTTGTTGTATGTAGTTGCACCAGGATTCCTGTAAAACATAAACTAAAACATTGGTTCTTTACAAACACGTTTTCAATGTGCAGGTCGGGTAGTGTGGACCCGAGAGGAAGCCCTAGCTGACGTGGTTACTATGGAGATGGTCGACTTGCCCCTTACTGGAACACAGGCTGAGCTGGAGGGCGAATTCGGGAAGAAAGCTGGTAATGTTCAGTGTGATGATTATAATGATCATTGTCTTAACTTTGTGTTCTCTTTGTTCTCGTGAATGCGATTCTGGTTCGGTGCATTTCAGAATGTTTGCCTGTGTACACTACTTATATATATCTACCGTTTTCTGTTTCACTTCTCTAAAAACCTGATATAATAACGCAAGACTGAATGTTCGTACATATTATACTGTCTTGAATATTGTGAGATTTTGAGCTTTGTAACGCTGCCTTTTACTCACTGCTTATCCTCACTAATGCACTAGACTTTCATCTGTCCAATGCACTGCTGATTTTTCTTGTGCCTTCTTTATATTTGTCTTTCCTTTCGCTCTTGCATTCTGCTGCACTTGGATCCAGCTATTCAAGGTAATTTGCTTCTGCATTTGTTTTAACACTGTGCCGTTCACGTGTCTAAATGATTGTCTTTGTTTGCTACACATTACTTGCTGTAGCTAATATCATTTTTGTCTGTTTTGATATTGGGACAATATTCAGTGATTTTCTGGTAGTATTTAAAAGTGACTCGGGCAAAATGTAATAAATCAGTAAGTCTTATGTCTGTTATAATGTTATGTCTGCAGATGGGCTTTTAGCCATGGTTTTAAAGCGACTCTCGTCCCAGTTCATTCTTCTACAGGCCTGGGTTGGCCATCTGTGGAAACTTTTCTATGACGCCCGAAAGCCTCGCAGTAATGTGAAGAATGAAGTCGCTATCGAAACCTTGTCACGGGACGAATTTAACCTTCAGAAGATGATGGTGATGGTGACCGCGTCAGGGAAGGTATGAGGCTTTATGGATTTAGAAGAATATTTTTTGCATAATATTTAGTTCATGTAGAATTTGATGTTTCATAGTAGTGTCTTAAGCTCTTGAATGGAGGTTAAAGATGAAATGAAATAAAAGGTTATATTTTACTGAACTAAATATTGGTTGTGCTCTTTTTATTTCCTCAGCTGTTTGGCATTGACAGCAAGTCTGGAACCATTCTGTGGAAGCAGTACTTGGTGAATGTCAAGCCCAGCTCTGTTTTTAAACTGATGGTGCAACGGACAACTGCGCACTTTCCTCATCCACCTCAATGCACTCTTCTCATTAAGGATAAGGTACATAGTAGTATGTTTAAAATGTCTTAATTATCTATAACACAGTTTTTGCATATCTTACAATGAACCTCTTTGTGTCTAAAACCTTGACACTTTTGTAACATATGACCTTAACCTGACTTAACCCTAAGCATTTCAGTTTGTAATCTAGTATCCGCTGTTAAAATGTCTGCGATACTCCTATCTTACATTTGCAAGTCAAATATTTTTCTTATTAATTTTTTTATTTTTTAAAATAGGACACAGGTCTAGGAAACCTTCATGTCTTCAATCCTATATTTGGCAAGAAAAGCCATATTGGTGTTCCAGTATTGTCCAGACCAGTCCTTCAATTCCTGCTGCTGCCAATAATGGATCAGGACTATTCCAAAGTCCTTCTTCTGATAGACGATCAGTATAAGGTCCGCCTCATTGTATCCATCGAAATTTTGACTTTTTGATAAAAGAAAAAAAAAAAAACCTGAACCAGCCTGTCTGTCTGTTCAACAGGTCACAACTTTTCCATCCACTAAGAACGTCTTGCAGCAATTGCAAGAGATGGCGTCTTCCATTTTCTTCTACCTGGTAGACTCCAGTCAGGGCAAACTGTCTGGTTTTCGTCTGCTGAAGGATTTGTCTACTGAACTCATCTGGGAGGTGGTCATCCCTACTGATGTGCAGAAAATAGTGGAAGTGAAAGGCAAGCGTGCTAATGAGCACGTCCACTCTCAGGGCCGGGTCATGGGGGACCGCAGTGTGCTTTATAAGGTATTGCTGAGCTCATTATCGTATACACACACACACACACACACACACACACACACAAATATAGTAATATTGTTAGGTCTAGTCCACACTAGTCATGGCTAAACTCCTATCAATTTCTTATCCATAGACAAAAATGGGAGAAAAAGCACTAGAATTACATGTATTAGACACCTAGTACACATTTTATTGTGTACAAGAAACTTGTATGTAGGATACGGATCGCTGTTCAAATGTATCATTTGGACCTGCACTCAAAATATTTTATGTACGTACTTTATGTACAGTCAAAGTGTAAAAAAATTGCCCTCTAATTTATTCTATTTAATGCATCTTCCCTTCTAGTATCTGAACCCCAACCTGCTTGCAGTGATAACTGAAAGCACAGACGCACATCAGGAGCGCAGTTTTGTGGGGATTTTTCTTATTGATGGCGTGACTGGCCGTATTGTCCATGAAGCTGTGCAGAGGAAGGCACGAGGACCTGTTCACTTTGTGCACTCGGAGAACTGGGTAGTGGTGAGTATACAGACTTCAACCTTTTTTTGTTGTCGGTAAATCTATAAAATCTGCCTGTTACAGGTAATAGCTGTAGTATAGGTGGAAATACTACACTGGGTTGGCAAGTCATCTAGGCCAAAAAACACTTGGATGTGCTGTGCTTGCCCATTAACTAGTCTGA
Source organism: Silurus aristotelis (assembly GCF_946808225.1). Classification (NCBI taxonomy): domain Eukaryota; kingdom Metazoa; phylum Chordata; class Actinopteri; order Siluriformes; family Siluridae; genus Silurus; species Silurus aristotelis. The sequence goes on along the minus strand of NC_139592.1, from coordinate 10,108,642 downwards.
AAAGTGGCCCCAAACCTAATTTAACTCCAAAGTATGACTTATTGTGTGTGCTAATACAGCTTGTAGGGGTGACTTTATTTAAAACATAGTCTTTATCTTTTCTAATGATGTCTCTAATAATGAAGCATGGTATCAGTTTTTTTGTCTTGGTTTGCTGGTTGTATTAGGAATAGCTGTTTGTTATTTCTTAGATTTGTTCAGTTTGTCTATTGGTTATTTGTAATAGAAGGGTATCTGCAAGAGTGAAAGGGAACATTTATAGGACTGTGGTGAGACCTGCGATGTTGTATGGTTTAGAGACAGTGGCGTTGGCAAATAAAAAAAAAAAAAGGAGGCGGGGATGGAGGTGGCAGAGTTGAAGATGGGGCGTGGGATGAGGATGGACAGGTTTAGAAATTAACTTATTAGAGTGACCACGCATGTAGGATGTTTTTGAGACATGGTGAGGGAGGCACGATTGAGATCTGAGTTTGGTGATGTGCGGAGGAGGGACATGGGGTATATCAGTAAAAGAATGCTGAGGATGGAGCCCCGAGGCAGGAGGAAAAGAGGAAGGCCAAGGAGGAGGTTTATGGATGTGGTCAAGGAAGACATACAGATTTAAAAGAGGCAGATGTAGAGGACAGGATGGTATGGAATCTGATGATCCACTGTGGTGACTTTTAACAAGAGCAGCCGAAAGAAGAGGAAGTATTTAATTTTGTCTACTAGTAGATTAAATTGCTTTAATCGTATTATCTATACTGTGGAGGAAATAATAATTTGATCCCCTGCTGATTTAGTACATTTACCCCCTTACAAAGAAATGATTCCTTCTAGAGTCTAGAATTTTTATGGTAGGTTTATTATCAGAGAGAGAGACAATATAAAAATATCATAAACAAAACATTAAAGAAAGGTTATAAATTCATTTGAATTTGATCCCAGCAAGAATTGTTCCCACAGATGCAAATTAGTCCTGTCCCTTTGGAAAGTACTCCTAATATCAACTCATTATGTGTATCAAAGACATCAGTCACAGAATCAACCTCTTTTATTCAAACCTCTCCACCACCATGAGCACGACCAAAGAGCTGTTAAAGGACGTCAGGGACAAGATGTGATCTCTTGAAATTAGGAGTACTTTCTTGAAGGGACAGGACTAATTTGAGTGTGTGGGAGTAGGAACCCTTGCTGGTTGGTAGGGGATCAAATACTTATTTCTATGTGTATTTTGTGCTCTTTTTTACTCTAGTATGCATACTGGAACACCAAGTCAAGGAGGAACGAGTTCTCTGTGCTCGAGCTCTTTGAGGGAATGGAGCTGTATAACAGCACAGTGTTCAGTTCTTTGGATCGACCTCACCCACCTCAGGTCCTGCAGCAATCCTACATATTCCCATCTCCTATCAACACTCTAGAGGCCACACTAACTGAGAAGGGCATCACCAGTCGTCACCTGCTTGGTCAGTTCAGCTTCCTTTGATATAGTGTGAACCACAGAACTTCTCAGTGGACTCTGAAGTTAAAAAACTATTTCTTTCTTTTGTTTATTTTATTTTTTTTAGTGGGTCTCCCATCAGGAAATATCCTGTCTTTACCGAAGATGTTTCTTGACCCACGGAGACCAGAAATGGCCTCAGAGCATAGCCGGTAAACACTGAACTCTTAACATTGTACAGTTATTAACTGATTGCTCGTTTGTTTTAACTAAATTATTTTAATTTTTTAGAGAGGAAAATCTAATACCATATTCTCCTGAAATGCCCATTCGCACCGAGTGGTTTATTAACTACAACCAAACTGTGGCAGGAGTAAGAGGTATCTACACTGCCCCATCTGGCCTGGAGTCTACATGCCTGGTGAGTCTTTTCTCCTAATTCACAAGACATGATTTAACCAAATACAGTACATAGATCATAAAGTTTATGTTCCTTACTTGAAATGATGATGATTGATAGTTAATTTTATCTTTAATGTGCTTAGTGATCATGTATAGTACAGTAGCGTGCAGAAGTCTGTGTACTCGTATGACAAAAATGAACACATTTATTAGCATATAGACATTTGGTTTTGGGTTCCACAAATGAAAACCAAAATCCTTCATTGCAAAAGTTTCTATGCGTATGTAATCTGTAAAAACTTGCACTGTTGGCACATTTGTGGGTGTTAGAAATATGGAATATATAGAAAAATCCTGCATATCTCTAAGACTGCTAAATACACTTTCCTAGAAGCACGTGTTTTATAAAGTATCAAAAAATGTAGTACACACGGAGAGGGAGAGCGGCAACACAGTACATTTACAGTAAGCGATTCGATGCATGTACAGTAGATAGAAAACAGTTTTAAACACAGTTATAACCAAATCCATTATGTTAAACCTTTGAATGGCTAATTGGACACTGCTCCATGTCTATGAAGGTTTTAAATCCTACAAGATATACGATTTCCCCCTCTTCAACTTTGTTTTGGATTACACCCATATTTAGGAATAATTTGCTCATTTCTATTTTGCAATTCTTTTACACTGTCAGGATGGAAACTTTTTTAGTGAGGTAGATGCCTAGTAAAGTTAAGTCCGTTTAATTCAAGAATCCGTCTCTGTTCTGCAGCATTACATTTCATAAAAACTTACATTTTCTTCCTTTCCTTTCTGCAGGTGGTTGCATACGGCCTTGATCTCTACCAGACCCGAGTTTACCCTTCCAAACAATTTGATGTGCTTAAAGACGATTATGATTATGTACTGATCAGCAGCGTGCTGCTCGGTCTATTCTTCGCGACCATGATCAGCAAGCGGCTGGCGGAAGTCAAGTTACTTAATCGTGCATGGCGATAAAACACAGCTGTTTAACCTGACAGCTGCACTCTTCCTAAGTCATGTGATTGACACATTGGTGGCAGTAGACCAGCTGATGCCCATGCTCGACTGCAAGGTTACAGTGAGAGTACAGTGAAAAACAACTGTTCCTGATGATTGTTTTATTAAAGAAAGGCTTACTGTCATTAATGCAAGAAAAGTATAAATAGTTTCCCCACTTCATTCTTCAATTATTTATTGTACATTTAGACCCGTTATCTATGATTCTAAAAAAAATTTATTCTCGATGGGATGTTCACTTTCCACTGGGATAACATTGATGCAATGATTTAATGCAAATTAATTTATATAATGTTTGTGTGTATGCTAACGTTGGTCTCTTTATATGAATACCTCTTAAAAAAAAAAATAGCTTCACAGGTAGACTCTGCTGTTTGTAACTTTAACCATTTAGCATTTTGGATGCTAAAAACTACATACTGATCATTATTGTTTTAATTTAGGACCCGAGTCTGCTTTTACACCCAAAAAAAAAGTCTTTAAATGTAGAGGAATTGTCAACCCTTTGAGAATGTAAAATAATTCATTAATTTTGAATTTCGAGGTAGTCATTAAAGTTCAAATGTTTTGCTGTAGGATTGAGATTCTATTGTTTGTTTTTGGTTTTTTTTGTTGGGGGGGGGGGGTGACATGCCAACCATCTGTACTACAGTAGGTCTTGAAGATCTGAAGTTCCTTCAGTTTTTTTTATTTTATTATTTTTTTTGCAAACTTTTTTTTTTTTTTACTTTGGGATGGTGTGTGCTATTGGTTACATTGCTGCCAAATAGCTCCAGGATCCCTGTTTTGATCCAGAGCTTCAGTGTCTGTCTTTAATGTGAAGTTTTGTGTCTGTGTTCACATTTGTGTCTTTTTGGGTTCTCTAATTTAGACCTACCACCCAAAACCAAAGGTGGTTTGGCTACACTAATTTGGTCCCCGGTGTGAGAGTGTGCGCACATGGTGTGCTATGATGGATTAGTGTGTACAAAGTGTATTCCTGCTTAAAAATCCCCTATTTTTCAATTAACTGCCTCCAGTATCTTTATTTTAACATGCATCTCTATTATAGTTCAGTTTAGATTCAACATCAAGGCTTATTAAATGTGAAACGCTCTATTGCAGTTGGTCTCAAGTACTGATTTATTTGATGTAAGATGCACTAGACTGATTAATTGCATGTTGGAGCCATCAACTTTAGAGTTTGGGTATGAAAAATTGGGTTTGCTGGATTGGATAAAATTTATTTATTTATTTATTTTAATTTTTTTTTTTTTTTTTTTTTTTTTGTGTAATTTCCAGAACACAACAGTAATGTAGTCATTTGAAATCCATCCCTGTTGATTAACAATAATAAAAATAAAAGATTATAAACACCATCTAACCTTTTGCTCTCTTTTTCATCATACAATGCACCTGAAAAGTATTCACAGCGCTTCACTTTTTACACAGTTATTATTTTAAAATTTATATTTATATATATTGCAAAACAGATTAAATATTATTTTTGTAAAAATTCTACAAACAATACCCCATAATGACAATGTGAAAGAAGTTAGTTTGAAACATTTGCTAATGTTTTAAAAATAAAATAATTCTCATTTATTCACAGCCTTTCCCATGACATTCACAATTGTGCCCAGGTGCATCTAGTTTCTACTGCTCCATCCTCGAGATGTTGCTACACATTAATTAGTGTCTACCTGTGGTAAAATCAGTTGTTTGGACATGGTTTGGAAAGGCACACTTCTTTGATAAGGTCCCACATTTAACAGTGCATGTCTGAGCACAAACCAAGCCATGAAGTCCAAGGTATTGTCTGTAGACCTCTGAAACAAGGTGTACCAAGGCACAGATCTGGGGAATGGTTGGTGGAAAGAAACATTTCTGCAGCATTGAAGGTCTCGATAAGCACAGTGGCCTCTATCATCCGTAAATGGAAAACGTTTGGAACCAACAGGACGAAACCATGCACGGTTCATCACCTGGTCAATACCATCCTGAAAGTGAAGCATAGTGGTGGTGGTGGCGGCGGCGGCATCATGTTGCTGGGATGTTTTTCAACAGCAGGTAAATTGGGGACTAGTCAGGATCGAGGGTAAGATGAATGCAGCAATTTACAGAGACATCCTTGAGAAAAACCGTCCAGAGCTCTCTGGACCTCAGACTGGGGTGACGGTTCATCTTCCAACAGGACAACAACCCTAAGCACAAGATAACAAAGGAGTGGCTATCAAACAACCGCGAGAATGGCATGGCCAACCTGATTGAGCGTGAAAGGTTCTGTAAAGAAGAATGGGGAAAAACTGCTAAAAATGTGTACCAAGCTTGTTGCATCATACTAGAAATAAAAAAACTTGAGGCTGTAATGTGTGCCAAATGTGCTTCCACAAAGTATTGAGCAAGGGCTGTGAATAAGCACTGTATGTACACATGATTTTTTATTTTTTCAATAAATTTGCAAGGATTTCACACTTCTTTTACGTTGTCATTATGGTGTATTGTTTGTAGATTAAAAAAAATAATTTAATCTATTTGGGGAAAAGGCTGTAAAACAATATAAAGCACTATCTCTGGATCGCACTGTAAATATCTTGTTAGCACCACCTACCGGTCAAAAATCTCAATTTCTTCTTAAACTCAGAGAATTCAGTGCTGTCTGTGGCCAAAACATGAACCTACAGATATATGTGTGTGTGTGTGTGTGTGTGTGTGTGTGTGTATGTGTATATATATACACATACACAGACACACACACACACACACACACATACTGTATATTTATATATTTATTTACATATATATATATATATATATATATATATATATATATATATATATATATATATATATATATATATATATATATATATATGTTTTATATCGTTTGTGTGCAAGCAATTTGCCAAGTTTTTGCTAAGTACAAATGGTGCCATTAAGGTTTAAATGAAAAAAAAACCTACCGATTAAAACAGGAAGAAATACTGTATGTTTTACATGTTTATGTATGACGACACATCCTGTTGTTGCGCGTGCGCTGATTAACCTCATTTCCTCCGCCAGCCTCTAATAGAGCAGTCGCAAGATGGCGTCGAGTGGAGGAGACGGAGAACTGGAGTGGACCGCGGCAGTGCGGCCGCTCTTATCCGCGTCCTACACGGCTTTCGAAACAAAAGAGCTACCTCAGCTTGTGGGCTCCATTGTGAACAGGTCAGCGCCGTGGCTTACCCGTATGTTCGTGCGTGTCGCCCTGTAGTTACAGCCCTGGCTCGGGGTTTGCGCTAGCTAGCTAAGCTACCCTAATAGGTATTAGCCTTAAGCTACTTGTTGCTAAGGCTCGCTAGCCTGCCACGGCTAGTGCGGGAACAGTTAGCTCAACCTGCTAGCTATCCGTGTTGCGATTCTGCTTCATCATCAGGCCGAGTAGCAGAGCGCTGCTTGGGCTGTGTCGAAGAAAAACAACCCCGTGTCTGTTTTCAGCTTGTCATTCGTTTAGTTGTGCAAACGAACCATAAATCTGTTGCTCTCACGTCATAGTTTGTCAATTTGCTGGCGTCATTTTAAACAGTCACCGTTTTTTAGCTTCCTGCCTTGCTAACGGTTAGCATGCTAATGTCAGGAATATGTAAGGCAAAGGAAAGGGGAACGGTGTCCAAGCTGCCACGGCGTCCGAATGTTTTTGACGCAAATGTTTGGAAACTGCCCCTTTTGAGACCATATGGGAAACATTAAAGCTTTAAAGAGCGCTAGCTAGTAGGATGACCAGACAGCTAACAAGTAAATCAAGCTAACCTAGCTAGATCCAGTTCCATAGTTTGTTAGGGAGCGCATATGATGCTTGAAGGTTTTATTACAAAATTGTAATCATACGCTGATGATGGGTGCAGTCACGTGTTTGAGTAAATCTAAGTGCCCTGCTGTCAGCTTGCCTAGTTTTAGTTTTATTGTGGTCTGTCTGTGGAGTCAGATCATGTAGCTTTAACCTAATCAGGGGGCTTCATATTCGTGCCCCTGAAGTGCAAGATGACTCATTGCACCTTATTTCTCTCATATCTGTTCAAAAGAAACGTTGACAAGTCATTATTTTTTTGTTACATTCTTTATAAAGACCTGTAAGTCTTTAAACGCTTGAATATGAATACGATCTGCCCAAGGAGGGGAGCGTGTGTGTGTGTGTGTGTGTGTGTGTGTGTGTGTGTGTGTGTGTGTGTGTGTGTGTGTGTGTGTGAGGTAGAGAAAATTAAATGCTTTCTTCGAACACCAGACCATCTTCAATTCAATATACAGTATTATGTAAAATAAACCTCTGACACTGGAGACTCCTTCCTAAATGTTAAAGAAATGACCCCATGAAAAATTCATGTTCTCAAGCTTTATTATTGTTTACCTTAGGTTTTACATATTATCTGATATTTAAAGTTGTTCTGACAAAAATACTCTGTGAGGGACAATGTTTTAGAAGGCAGGTATGATTTGTAAACCATTAATTTGTCTTCAGTAAGTTGAGTAGTTCAGTAACCCTGTCTAGGTTGCAGTGGATCTGCAGTCTATCCTGGGACTTAGTTCTGGATGAGACGTCAGCCCATCACGGGGCTCTCTGCACTACACGCGTTTACACACGTTTATCAACTGCGGATATATTTCGGTATGATTTTATACGGTGGCAGAAAACGTGCATGAGATTCTTCCCTGTAGCTTGTGAGGCAGCAACGTGCCATTCGCAATGACGTAACCCACCTGAATTGTAGCCAGCACCATTATGGTGAGCTGCGATTACAGACAATTCAGCACCCCTTTCTTGCAAATTTCAAAACCCAGCAGGACTTTGGGCTACATTTTTTCTATATAAGCAGCTCTGACAGAATTTTCAGCTCCAAACTTGTATCTAGGCATGCTTTTTTTAAGAGGCCATTTATTGACTCACGCCCAGGGTTTTGTAGGAGTCAGTATGATTTTTGCTGCAGGAGAATCCTCAGGGGGGCGGATTTTGCGCTTTCCTCTTTCTTGGTCATATGCCAAGCTGATATTTTTTGTTTCAGAAGAGAAACTCCTCTGGTAAGGGAGTAACTTCGATAGGTGCTATATTGTAAGCAATGACCACGTTCGCAAAATGGTGCGGGGAAAGGATTGGGTTGCATCACCTCACTGTTTGTTTATTTATTTTTTTTCCCCCTATAACAGCACGTTCTGTCCACCTTTCATTATTTACATGAGCATCGGAAGTTTATTTTTTTTATGCAGATTACTTGGACGTTTTTTTTTTTTTTTTTTTTTTTTTTTTTTTTTTTTTTGTCATCCACAGTTGATAACCCAGTACTGTTAAATCTAAATCAGTTCAACATCTGTTAAAAAAAAGCTTTTTATTTTTATTCAATCTCTAGTACACAGATACCAGTCTAGTATAAACGTATTCAATTATCTCTCTACTTGTGTTTTTTATTGGTATTCCAGCTTGTGCACAGTTACCAGTATAAATCATTAAAACTGAGCAACCATATTCTTTTTGCAAATTGTATAGATGACGTAGCCCTGAGAAACATTAGGAGGCTAGTTATGAAGATCCTTCTTTCTTCTCCACTCCTCTAGAGGGCCCCTGTTATTAAAACATACATTTGTTCTTCAAAATTGCTTTTGGCAGAAATGAAACCAAAACATTTCAAACTTAAGTTTCCATCAGTGTATGTGAGGGATTTCCACCTTGCTACACTGATGTGAATTGCTTCTGAGTGTGTAACTTGTCCACCGTTGGCCCGTTAAAGTAGTGTCTTTATTTTTATTATAAAATTTTTTTAAGGACTCTTAGGATATACAGTTTACTCATTTAACAGTTGTATAGGTACATATGTCCAGTTATCTGTCTAGTTTATTTGTTTGTATTATTGTATTGTTTTCATGACCCAGCTCAGGTGTGTTAAACAGCAGTCACACTGGATTTTTGCATTGCAGCTTGACCTTATTCTCCAGGGTGGAGCACATTCAGGCATTTTATTTACAGTGTTATTGATTTTGGCAGCTTGCTTTTCAGTGTTTCGTAAATTACAGATGACATGAAACAAGGATTTGGGTTTTGCATTTGTTCTGGATGGCAAGTTGGCTAAGGAATTCAATGAATTAAAGATGATCAAACCCACCCTTTATTTATTTCAATTCTATTTTTTTGCCTGTTGAAACTGTTTGTTTTATTTAGTTTTTTTTTTTTAATGCACATGCCATAAGAATACATGAACGGATCAGGACCCAATTCATGAACAGATCGTACATCATCAAAATAAGCACCAATTTGTGGGAAACAAGCTTTCGCCCTTATTTACATGTCATACACATACAACATAGCGTTTTTCTCTCTCATATACTCCTAATTTACATGAAAAAGGTTTTGTGATAGCGAGCCAGTAAAAGGAAAGCATTCAGCTCAGTCTGGATTTAAGGCAAGAGCGAAGAGGACAAAACATTTTGGTGAGGCAGAGTTGGAGTCGTGTGTTTGAAGCTGCTGCGTATTTCTGTGCACCAAATTCTGGGCTTCTATCTGTGTAAAAAAAAAAATAAATAAAAAATCCTGAGCCATTATGTTCACTGTAAATATAAACGTTTTCTTTTGGCCACTTGCTGCTTGACAGGTTTGCTTTGTTACACAGAGGAAGTGGATTAATTATTACCTGCTACCAGTAGATTTTATTTGTGTCCATTGTAACTTATTTTTTGGTCTATTGTTTAATTTGGGTATAGCTTTTTGAGCTTTTTTTGTGTTCTGTGCTTTTGGGTTAATTATTTTTAGAAAGCATATTGCTCACTATCTGAATAGAAATCACAGGGAAGCAAAATATGCGACAGTCATGGACTAAATTTGCTGATACATTTGACACTTTATAATTGGTGCATTACAATGAGTTAGTGTTTGGTAAAGTTTATATTCTTTTTTAAAACAATCAATAGCTTTTGTAATTTTTCTGTGTATAATCTTTCTTTTCCAGTGAATCTGAGATACTTCATCACGATAAACAGTATGAGCCGTTCTACTCGTCTTTCGTGGCGCTCTCTGCACATTACATCACCACAGTTTGTGGTCAAAGTAAGCATGTTTGTGGAAGGGTGTTGCTAATTCCAATAGGTGTTATTCAGAATGAACTATTACTTGCAATGCTAGAAGCAATAAAAAGCTCATTGGCTATTTATAATCATTTTTACCCTTATCTTTGACCCTAGTCCCCAGAAATCAGTTGCTGTCGGTAGCTGCAGCATGTAAAGTCTTGATCGAATTCTCATTGCTGCGGCTCGAAAACCCAGACGAAGCATGCGCAGTTTCACAGGTGAGATGTCTTCATTTTTAATGAGTATTTCCCCATTTCTGACTTCTGTTGTGCATCCTGAATTTTGGTCTTGGGTTTTTTTTTTCAGAAGCACCTAATTCTCTTAATAAAAGGTCTTTGCACTGGGTGCAGTCGGTTAGATCGAACAGAGATCATTACCTTCACTGCAATGATGAAGTCTGCCAAACTTCCACAGACCATAAAGACCCTTTCAGATGGTGAGAAATGTGTTGACAGGATATTTTGTTTTCCTCTGGCTGTTGTTTTTCACTTAGTATTATAGGCCAAATTACCTGGATAAAGCCCAACACACGACACAGTGTTTTGCTTGTGAATTCATATGAAACTCATATACCAATTTTTTAAAGATGTTTTTGGGAGTGTTATTGGGAATAGGGGTTCACAAACATTGCTGAGTAGGCAGGCTGAAAAAAAAGTATGTATTTGTAATAAATTGGATCGTTTACTTTACATCATGAGTCTCAGAATTTTGCAATAATAAAAGCTATATGTTCATATTTCATAATTACTGGTGATCGCCATTACCAGTTTGCTACCAACAATTGGTGCACATAGTCATATTTAGCGTGATCTTTTATTCTTACTATGAATATTTTAAGCCCTGTAGTTCATTCTAAACTGAACAGCTGTCTAGACAATGTCTTGGGTCATCTGAATGAGTATTATTCTCATCTTCTTCCCCCTCCACCCCTCTAAATGCCAAACTGCCAAAAACTAAGCTCTGTTCCCTTTTCTCTGTCCATTGGGCTTTGCAGCCTGTCGTTTCCAGATGGGTTATCTGATCTGGGTTTCTCTGTCCTTACATTGTGTTCTATTATTTCCTTTGTCTTATTGTCCAGTGGAGGACCAGAAGGAGCTGCCCTCTCCAGTCAACCCTGAGCTGCGGCACAAAGAAGTACAAATGAACTTCTACAATCAGCTGACCTCAGTGTTTAACCCTGACATTACAGTCCTGTCCTCGCCTTCGACCCACCTACAGGTCAGCAAATTACAAAAACATAGGGATCAAGCAAACATCAGATAACGAATTCTGCGTACAAATACTTGTGTAAATTTGTCTCGAACAATATCTGCCATTTTGTGTTCCAGGCTGAGGGTGAAATTGATGACCAGGCAACGACAGATCAGGCTGCACAGGCCAAAATGAAGAATGCCTTCATCTCACAGAATGTGTCGAGTTTACAAGAATTGGGTTTGTATTTCTAAAGTTTAATATCTTTTCACGCATGTCTATTTGAGTCAATCCCTCGTCTGTAGTGTTGTTGGTCCAGTTGCAAGTGAAGGACACTTTTTGGTGATGGGACAGTAAATTAAATAGCAAAATAATAGAGGTAGTAATGTTACTCTGATTAGGACTTGACAAGTGTGTGTGTGTGTGTGTGTGTGTGTGTGTGTGTGTGTGTGTGTGTGTGTGTGTGTGTGTGTGTGTGTGTGTACCAGCTGTAATGTTTAAAATATGTACTGTTATATACGTCGCGCTGGATAAGGGCATCTGCTAAATGCCGTAAATGTATATACAAAACCTTGTTCTAACGTCATAAATCATATTTTCACAGGAGGCTCAGAAAAATTGCTGCGTGTGTGCCTCAACCTGCCCTACTTTTTGCGCTACATCAACCGATTTCAGGATGCTGTATCGGCCAACTCTTTCTTCATCATGCCAGCTACTGTGGCAGATGCCACCGCAGTCCGAAATGGGTAAGGCTATCACTTTTTTTTCAGCATCTGATCTATTTTTATATTGCTTGTAGTCATAATTTTTTATGCCATGTTTATCTTATGTCTTTGATGTATCTGTCAGATTTCACTCCCTTGTGATTGATGTAACAATGGCCTTGGATACTCTGTCCCTACCTGTGCTTGAGCCTTTAACTCCTGGGCGACTTCTTGACGTGACTGTACTAGCCCTAAGCTGCCTCTATGCAGGTTGGGTAACTTGGAATATCTGGGATTTCTTTTTTAAGAGCTGTGATTGTTTTTGGAATGTTGAAAGATGTTTGGTCTTCATGTGCAGGAGTGAGTGTGGCCACATGCATGGCCATTCTGCAGGTGGGCAGTGGCCTGCAGATTCGCACAGCCTCGACAGGATCTAAGGAGGAAGACTATGAGAACGATGCTGCAACCATTGTGCAGAAATGTGTATGTTCACGTTTCCATGTGCCCCTTAACTATGTGTATCATGATTAGCGCGTTCTGATTAGATTCTGCTCTTTATCTTTCAGTTAGACATATATGACATGATCGGACAAGCAATCAGTAACTCTCGGCGAGCTGGCGGGGAGGTAAATAAACTCTTAATACATATCTACAAGAGCACTGGCAAATCCTGAAGTTATATTCGACACCATTTTTAATCACTGGATGTATCCTCTCCCCCACAGCATTATCAGAACTTCCAACTGCTGGGTGCCTGGTGCTTATTAAACAGCCTGTATTTGATATTAAACCTGAGCCCCACTGCCCTGGCAGATAAAGGAAAGGAGAAAGATCCTCTGGCAGCACTGCGGGTTAGGGATATAGCTACTCGCACCAAAGATGGTGCAGGATCACCTAAACTGGGCCCAGGGAAAGGGTATGCTTCAGATATAAACTGTACATGCTTTGCTTTTCATATCTTGGCAGCATCTTCATAACATTTTCCTTTTTTTAACTTTTATTTTTATTTTATGAAGGCACCAAGGTTTTGGGGTTTTGTCGGTCATTTTGGCAAACCACTCAATCAAGCTGCTTACCTCATTATTCCAGGACCTACAAGTGGAGGCATTGCACAGGGTAAAAAAAACCCTCAGCTAAATATTTTATCTTACACATTAGACTTAAATGTTGCCAGAACAGGCATCTTAGTGTGGTTTATTTTCTTCTGTTGTAGGGATGGGCTAGTGATGGACCCCCAGCAGAGTTAAACATCATGGCACAGAGCACATCGATTCAGAGAGTTCAGCGGCTTATCGACTCTGTGCCTCTAACCAATCTGCTTTTTACGCTGCTGTCCACCTCCTATAAGAAGGTAAGCAATCATGTGGGCGGTAAACAGAACACACAAGCAATTTATTTCCTATTATCTACACCATAATACATCACACTTGTACAATTTGACTAAAATATCAATGAAATTCGACGGAATGCAAAAATGTTAGAAGCGAGTGAATACGTTTTCGATGTCATGGTAATTATGTTGTAATTACCCATATGTTGTGGTCACATAAAAATGATAAAATCTTGAATCATTACCCGTTTAAATGTGTTGCAGGTTGCATGGCTAGCTTTCAATATGTTTATGGTTTTGTATCACTCAGGCCTGTGTGCTGCAGAGACAGAGAAAAGGCTCAGTAAGCAGTGATGCCAGCGCCTCCACTGACTCCAACACTTATTATGAAGATGACTTCAGTAGCACGGAGGAGGACAGTAGTCAAGGTAACCGATGCTGCTGAATTCTCTTTGATTCGGACCTTAAAGATAGGCTAAGAAAGAGGAGATAGTCAGTCTATGAAATTAACAGAAATTAGAAACATTATATATTGGAACAATATATTCATAGACCAATTTTTTCATTTATTTAACTTCAGATTTTAACATGCAGTACATTTTTCACCAAATATTCCAGCTTAGGCCTATCTGTTATTTAAAAAAATCCTTGGTTAGAGTCAGGGTTCAGGTGCTTGAATATTTTGATGCAAAAGCTGAAAGCTGCATACACTAATAGAAGAACCAGAGTCAGGCCAAACTTAGAGACAGGTCAGATTAATTCTGCTGGTGTTGCACACCAAGCATGCTCTGCTTAACTGCACTGCCGTGGCAGCCTGCACTCCTAGTGACAGTGTCCGTTATTTCAGCAGAGAGAAGACAGGAGAGGACAAGAGCAACTTGTGTCTCAGGTCAGCAGATTTCTGCATTAGCTCAGCCTTGTAGTGTCTCAATGTGCAACATTTTGTTGTCTTTTCAACAATAACATCAAGTAGTCTTGTACATGGTCTGTAGAAACAGCAGCTCTATATGTCTGCATACACTGCCTGGAATAAATTTGGAGTTGAACTTGTGAACTGCATGTTCACAGATGACGACAGTGAGCCCATTTTGGGCCTTTGGTTTGAGGAGACCATCTCTCCCAGTAAAGAAAAGGTGGCACCTCCCCCTCCTCCTCCACCCCCTCCACTGGAGACCTCACCAAGACTCAAGAGCCCTAGCAAACAGAATGCAGGAGAGAATGGTAACATCCTGGCTAGCCGGAAGGATCCTGAGCTGGTAAGAACAAATTGCTGTGTGTTCAATCAGATATGCTTGATCTTGGGATAGAAAATGAAGGAAAGGAACTTGATTTATTAGATTCATTTCCAAATAATAACATCGGGAGCAGTTTTTAATCCCTCGACAAGATGTATATTATTTTTATACATACATATATATACACACACACACACACACACACACACACAGAGTATCTCACAAAAGTGAGCACACCCCTCACATATATTTTCAAGGGACAATATTATATATTTTAAAGTAGTCAATATGCAGCCAACTAAAGTAAGTACACCCTAAGCATGCAAAGCCACATTTCCAATGAATCATGTTCATATTTTTGTGTACTTGACGGGACCATGCACATTTGTGGATCTTTTATTAGAGCAGTTACAATTTGATGCTTTTGTACAATTCTCTCATACTGACTACTGGATGTTCAACATGGCACCTGATGGCAAAGACTCTCTGAGGATTTGAGAATTAGAATGGTTGCTCTCCACAAATGTCCTAGGCTTTAAGATCATTAACACCCTGAAAATAAGTTAGAGTACAGTGACCAGAGTCAAGTTTATTTCTATAGCACTTTTCACAACAGATATTGTTTCCAAGCAGCTTTAAAGAATTTAAGAGTTAAACAGAATTTAAGATTTAAGGTGAGCAATGTGTATTTTTTCCTGGATGAGCAAGCCATGGGGACTGTTTCAAGGAAAAACTCCCTTCGTTGTTACTTTGAGAGAAACCAGACTTAAAAGGAGAACCCATCCTCATTTGGGTGATATTCAAGAGTGCGAGTTATAAATATTTTAAACAATACAAAACACTGGAGAATGAGAACTAAAATGAGAACTGGAATGTAAGATTGAGTAATGTCCTTTATACAGTCATTTGAGGTTGTGGAACCAGGAGCTACTGAGCAACTCATGAAATATCTCAACATTTGAGTCCTTGTGCTGTGTGTCAGATGCAGAATCTGGTTTCAAAAAACAGACGCACGAGTGCTGCCAGCATTGCCTTAGCGGTTGTAGAAGTGGAATGTACACTTGCCAGTGTTCAGACTGTACGCCACACACTGCAACAAGTCTGTTTACATCGCCGCTGTCCCAAAAGGAAGCCTTTCACTGTGTTCTGATGAGACCAAGATAAACTTGTTTGGCTCAGATGGTGTCCAGCATGTGTGGTAATGCACTGGTGAGCAGTACCAAGAATATTGTCTTGCCTACAGTCAAGCATGGTGATGGAAGCATCATGGTCTGGGACTGCATGAGTGCTGCAGGTACTGTGGAGCTGTGGTTCATTGAGGGAAACATGGATTCCAACATGTACTGTGACATTCTGAAGCAGAACGGTGATGAACCGCAGTTTTCCAACATAATAACCCCAAAAACACAGCTTCCTTTCTGAGGAGAGTGAATTTGCCACTTAACGTCGGTTATGTCGGGAATCCCCCTGCCACGCCCCCTTCGGCGGCGGCATTCCCAGAAGCACCCTGCTTCTTCTCCCGTGCGGGCGAGTTAGTCGCAGTCATGCTGATCACACACACCTGACTCATTCACTCACTCATCCCA
This sequence comes from Silurus aristotelis, assembly GCF_946808225.1. Classification (NCBI taxonomy): domain Eukaryota; kingdom Metazoa; phylum Chordata; class Actinopteri; order Siluriformes; family Siluridae; genus Silurus; species Silurus aristotelis. The sequence continues at coordinate 10,092,665 of NC_139592.1, read as the reverse complement.
TCTCTTAGTTAAGCCCCTCACCTCTACACACTCGCGGCCCGTTATTGTTTGTGCATGATCGTATGTGTTGGTTCCTGTCGGTCTGTGTAATCGCGTATACGTATCCCGCTACGTACCCTTCTTCTCGGACTCCGCATTCTCTCAACGACACCCCGGATTACCCCGATCCTGCTGTTTTCCATGTTCACGCTGTCTGCACCACGTTTATCCGTTGCTGCGCTGCGCTTTCCATAGCGCGGATCTGTGGATTCTCTACACGAACTGTCTCTGCTTTCACAGAACTTTGTGGACCGCGCTCCCGGAGCGCACCACTGGATATTACTGCTTCGCTACAAGTATTGGTGGATTATCTCCTGAGTATTCTCAATAAACTTTGTTTGCGTTTACTTTGGCTTCCGCCTCCTTATCCGCATTACAGGTTTTCTCGGTCCGCATGACCAATCCAACAAATCGCGGCAACGCTGTTGTGTAAAAAAAACTCCAAAAACATGTGCATGCACATTCTCATTTAATAACGCACATCATGTACATAAAGAAATTTCAAGCACGTTAATATATTGCCGCCATATTGGTTTTCGTTTATCTCGATCTTCGGTTATCTCAGCGTTTTTGGCGTCCCTTAGGCCGGTGACATAACCAGGTTCCACTGTATTAATATTCGCGATAATTCGGGGGTTCTCATTTGGACCCTAACCAACAGCAATTTGCGGATATCTTAAAATTTGCAGGACAGAATGTTCAGGAACGTTAGGAATAACATTTTAAACTATGTATTTGGTCAAATACTGTGCACTATTATGTTAATAAATTGCACATGTTTAGATGAATTCTCTAAGGTACAATAGGGGTTGCAGGGGTGTGTCCAAAATTTGCGGATTTTTGGATCTCAGGAAGGGGTATTAGAACGTAACCCCCACGGTTTCCAGAGGACCACTGAACTCACTGTTGTTGCCAGTTGTTTTAAAAATAATAGCTGTATGTTGAGTTATTTTCAGGGGATAATAAGTCTGTACTGCTATACAAGACGCACATTGACTACTAAAATATATTCGTTTTATTTCTATAGTATTGACCCTTGAAGAAATATTAAAATGGTTAATGAAATAAGAGGGATGTATTCACTTTTGTGAGAATGTATATTTGTATATATAAATAAAAAAAAAAAAAAAAGTTACTTTTTGAAAGAATAAAAAATGGTGGAAACAATGTATTTACCTACAACTATATTTTCCTTTTGTAGTTCTTGGGTCTGGCCTCTAGCATTCTGAATTTCATTACAACAAATATGCTGAAGTCCAGGAACAACTTCATCCGCAACTATCTGAGTGTGTCCCTCACTGAGCAGCACATGGCCACTCTGGCCAGCATCATCAAGGATGTGGACAAGGATGTTAAAGGCGAGTGGTGTGGGTGTGTGGGTGTGTGTGTGTACATGAATCTAGTGACTGGGATTAATTAAAATATTTGTCTATGCCTTTGCACAGATCAGGATGTTCATGTTTGTTGGTTTATCTTTGGCTTTTCTTTAGGTTCCTCCGATGAAGAATTTGCCTCTGCTTTGTACCATTTTAACCACTCTTTGGTAACATCGGATTTGCCCTCTCCAGCTCTTCAGGTATATAGACAGCATCTTTAGTATGTATTTTATTGTACTAGTTTAATGCATGATTTGCTATTTGAATGACACCATTAACACACACTTTGCGATGATTAGAATACACTGCTGCAGCAGCTTGGTGTGGCTCCATTTTCGGAAGGTCCCTGGCCCATGTATATCCACCCACAGTCACTATCAGTGCTCTCTAGACTGCTCCTCATCTGGCAGCACAAAGCCAGCATTCAGGGAGACCCTGATGTCCCTGAGTGCATGAAAGTTTGGGAAAGGTGAGCCTTACCATCACTTTATTCATCGTCACGAACACTTTGCATTTGACGTTCTCTTAATTTGCATGGTTTGTTTTGTTGATATTTAAGGAATGCTGAACTTCCTCTGTCTGTTCAGTAATAATAGGCCTCGATCACATGTAATGTACAAGTTGATCAGCCAGTAATGTAGCATACACATTTTAGTAGGCGTTTTTACAATAAAGAGCATTGTGAAACCTTTTTATGTTGTTTTAAGCCTTGAAGTGTTGATTTAAAGGCAGCTATGAAAGAGGTATATACCTGTAAGAGGGGCTGGATCACAGATTGTGCGCACACCCAGTGTCTGCTGATGTGTGGATCTAAGCCAATAGCTATCAGCTGTTGTGTTACTTGTTCAAGGCAGAACCTCCATTAATTTTCCCTCTGCTGGATGCAGGTTTGTGGGCACTCTGAAGCAGCACACCTTGCAGGGAGCAATGCCCAGTGAGGAAGACCTAAATGTTGAGCACCTCCAGCTGCTGCTCCTCATCTTCCACAACCTGTCAGAAAAGGGCCGTCGCACTGTCCTCACTCTCTGCACTCAGGCCATTTCTGAGGTCGCCGCCCACGTAGACTCTCAGCTCCAGGCTGTGCCCCTAAACCTGGCTCGCATTCTGCTGGTCTTTGACTACCTCCTGCACCAGTACTCTAAAGCCCCTGTGTATCTGTTTGAACAGGTAACTCGAGTTTTCCATAAATATCATTTTCATGAAAACGTTTGGTCATGGGTGTGATGGCAAAGCATTGTTTGTTTTATCAGGTGCAGTACAATCTTTTGACTCCCCCCTCATCTGGAACAAACTCTGCCCAGGAGGGAAGTAAGAACGGTTCTATTCCATTATACTATGGTTTTAAAGAAGTGGAGGAAAACTGGGCCAAACACTGTTCAGCAGATAGAAGTAAGTCATAGCGCTCATGCTTCTACCATTCTCATAAATCTACACTATCCCATTTGGCATTAAAATAAAAAGTAATTTATTATTATGTGTGTGTGTGTGTGTGTGTGTGTGTGTGTGTGTGTGTGTGTGTGTGTGTGTGTGTGTGTGTGTGTGTGTGTGTGTGTGTGTGTGTGTGTGTGTGTGTGTGTGTGTGTGTAGATTCAAATGTGCAACCCAAATTCTACTGCATCCTGTCACCTGAAGCTTCAGAAGATGATCGGAGTCGACTTGACAGCAAGGTAAAGCCAAACACCATAGCCAGTTTGTAGCACAAAAGACTTTTGAGAGCATTTTTAGCTAAACTTTGTTTTTTGTTGTGTTGAAGGTTTTCCAAGTGTTGTTCAGTGGACCTATAAAATATGACAACTTGTATTACTCTCTCATCTCACTACTGGCTGCGGGGTCTCGTGTTGACACAGCCAGGAGACAGGAAAACAAACCTATTACTCCAGTTGTGAGTAACATTCCGATGAATTATAGCTTAACAGACTCTTTGATTTTTTTAGTGCATGTTTTTTGGAACTGGTGGTTTTAAATTGGATCTGTTTTTAGATGTTAAGAGGTATATTGAATTTGAAAAATGATATGGTTGGTACTTATCCCATCCAGGAGGCCTGCTCTCTCCAGTACTATTTTCTGATCCTCTGGAGGATTCTAGGCGTGCTTCCCCCCTCAAAATTGTTTATTGAGCAGCTGAAGACTGGCAACAGTGACCCCAGTGAGAGTGATATCCTGCACACACTGAGGTGGTCCTCTCGATTAGGTGTCAGCACATATGTTAACTGGATTAAGGCAAGTTTTGGACATCAAATGATTAGTAAAATAAATTAAAGTTTGTTTTTAATAGTTCCCTCCTAGTTTTCCTCATTTCATTGTTTATTTTTTATCCCAATCAGGAAAACCTGGTGAAACAGGGAATGAAAGCTGATCAGGCAACTTCCTTGGTTGAAGTGGTCTCTTCTAAATGCAGTGCAGTGAAATACGATGTCGAGATGGCAGAGGAGTACATTGCTAGACAGGTAATTGTCAAATAATTTAAAATGAAGATTCTCAGCTATTATATGAGATTAATAAAATGCTAAATAACCCTTTTTCTGTTTTAGATCTCGTCATTTTGTTGTGTGGATCCCAACAGCATCGTTCTTCTTCACCAGATTCCTTCCCTGCAGATCATTTACACACTGGATGCTGTTATCTCCAAAGTGCAGGTCTCCCGTAATGAGCATTTCTCCAAGGTGGCAGCCGAGACAGACTCACACAAATCTTTTGAGATCACCAAAAACCTCCTGCCTGCCACACTGCAGCTTATTGACATTTACACAGCCTTTACCAGGTCTGTACTTTATTTGTGGCTTGTAATGAGAATAATTTTTTTTAGTTACAAAATATTCACATGCGAGTTTCTGTGCGAACCAAGTTTGGTTTCTTGTCTGGTTTTACCTGTTTAGATCTTACTTGCTAATGAGCCTTCCTGAGGATGGAGAGAACAAGCCAACAGAAGCTAAACTACAAGGGTATGCTGCTGTGTTGTCTATAGGCTCCACACGCTGCAAAGCCAATCAGCTTGGTAAGGAATACTGTGCACGATTTTCTTTTTCAGAAAAATATAGACCTGTACCAATAATTAACTGGTTTAAATAAACATTTCAAAATAAAGGTACAGAATTTCCCCCTTAGCCTAAACAAAATGCAGTGTTTATCCATATTATGTTATGGGACTACAAGCCGGTATAAATAGCAAGTACCTAATGGAATTTTAGATGCCAGACCTGTTATGGTTGATTTTTTTATTTTATTTATTTGGATAAAGGTCACCTTCGTGATGAGAATTTATTTACTTATTAAATAAATATAAAAAACTCTATCTCTCTCTTCATATATGGTTTAATTGTTTGCTGTGCCTCTTTGTTTTTCTCATAGAAGTGTAATTGTAGATTTGGTGTAAATTTTAGTCATTATACACTAACGTGGTAATATAAAAAAAAAAAAAAAAAATGTAATGGTTTCAAATATTTCATTTCAGGTCAGACAGTAATGCAAAATCTGCCATCTGCACTTCAGACTTTATGTGAGACATGGAACAACATTCACACTAATGAGTTTCCCAACATTGGCTCCTGGGTAAGTGTGTTGATTCCAGTCATTTTTTTGACTGACTGGAAAATGCTTGAAACAGGATTATACTAACTATTTTTAATCCGCAGCGAAATGCTTTTGCCAATGACACCATTCCTTCAGAGAGCTACATCAGTGCTATTCAGGCAGCCCACCTTGGTACGCTTAGCAACCAGTCATTACCATTGGCTTCCTCACTCAAACACATTTTGCTCACTCTGGTGCGCCTCACCGGAGATCTCATTGTGTAAGTTGCTTAAACTTGGTTATGTGAAAACATGCACTTATATTTTTCCATTTCCCAATATCTATGAACAATTTGTGTGTAGTCAAATCTAGACTCATTTTTTGAGACCACCGGCCATACATGTGACTTTTTTTTTTTTTTTTTTTTTTTATAGAACAGAGGAGCTGAACCCTCCCCTGGTGATCCGGACACTGCTGCCGCTGTTGTTGGAGAGCAGCACAGAGAGCGTTGCGGAGATCTGTAGTACCTCTTTAGAGAGGATTCTGGGCCCTGCTGAGTCTGATGCCTTTCTGGCTCGTGTATATGAGCGTCTAATCACTGGCTGTTACAACATCGTTGCCAACCACTCCGACCCCAGCAGGTAAGATATTACACATCATCTGAGAACGAAACTATCGCAGAGACTTGGAATGTCATTGTGATCTTTCTCCATTGTTGAATTTGTCTCTCAGTGGTCTAGATGAATCTGTGTTTGAGGAGTGTTTGCAGTATTTGGAGAAGCAGCTGGAGAGCAGTCAGGTCCGCAAAGCCATGGAGGAATTCTTCTCCTTCAGGTACTGCACACTTTGAACCCTTTTTCTTAGTCTCGGAAAAATATGCTTCTTTTATATTTACTCACCACATTGCTGTTTCTTTCTGCAGTGGGGAACTGGTACAAATCATGATGGCAACCGCAAATGAAAATTTATCTGCAAAGTTTTGCAACAGGGTCCTGAAGTTCTTCACCAAGCTTTTCCAGCTCAGTAAGTCGACCAAAAAAAAGTAGATTGATTGATAGGCCATGTACTGTGCAATATATTTAATATATTTTTCCTTTTTGTTTTATATAGCGGAGAAGAGCCCCAACCCTAGCTTGTTGAGTTTGTGTGGTTCTCTGACACAGCTGGCCTGTGTGGAGCCAGTAAAGCTGCAGGCCTGGCTTACTCGGATGACAGCCTCACCACCCAAAGATTCGGATCAGCTGGAGACTGTGCAGGAAAACCGGCAGCTGCTGCAGCTCCTTACATCTTATATTGTGCGAGACAACAGCCAGGTGGGTGAGGGCGTGTGCACTGTGCTGCTCAGTACCCTCATCCCCATGGCCACGGAGATGCTGGCAAGCGGAGATGGAGCTGGCTTCCCTGAACTCATGGTTATCATGGCCACATTGGCTAGTGCTGGCCAAGGAGCAGGACATTTACAGTTACACAGGGCTGCTATTGACTGGCTCAGTAGGTGGTAAGTCATAGAAGGGATGACGGATGTAATTTTTCATTACATTTTGCATTACAAAATACCATCTTTTAGCTGTCAGTATATTGATTTCTGTATATGCATCAAAAAGTAATATTTTTTTTCCCCCAGACATTATCTAATGTGTGTAAGCAGTACAATTAAACATAATTTATTTTTTCTTTCAGTAAAAAATATTTATTTCAGAAGAACGTTGTGGAGAAAGTGACTGCCAATGTTTCACAAGGAAAAGTAAGTATACTCTAACATTTAAAAGCAAAAATTGAGTTTGTATGAAATTCCGTGTAGGGAAAATTCTGAACTCTCCTCTGCTTTTTCTTTCCACAGCACACCAGCATGTTGGAGTGTGCATGCCACATTATCTCATATCTGGCAGATGTGATGAATGCACTAAGGCAGAGCAGTGGTCAGGGCTCATCCCAAATCTTGATGGAGGGAGAGGAGAAGGCCATTGAGGTGGACTCGGACTGGGTGGAGGAGCTGGCTGTGGAGGAAGAAGACTCACAGGCTGAGGACTCGGTCAGATAATTGTCTGCTGTTGTGGTTTATGAATTTAAAAGTATACAGTAATCCCCCGCTTTACCGCAGTTCGAATCTCGAGACCCGGTTTATCACGGAATTGCATTTGCACATAACTAATTTGTTGGGTGGATTTTTCCGGTTTCTTGCGGGTAGAGCACGATAGACCAAAAAACTTATAGGAAATTGTTTTTATGGCGTTTTATGTTGAATGAATGAAATTTGTTAATAAAAGTATAATTATTAATTATAAAATGAAGTAAAATGTTAATACAGTACTGTACTATATGCATAAGATAGCATTTTTGGGGTGGCGTCCATTTATCACGGGCTGTTTTGAAACGTATCCACCGTGATAAACCGGGGGATTACTAGAGTTTTCTGCCTTAAAGAGACTTTAAAGTGAGGCTGCTTTATCAGAGCATCGTGGAAATACAAGCCTAATTCTTGCTTCTGTTTGGGTTTTGAATTGTTTTCTAGGATGAGGATTCTCTTTGCAACAAGCTTTGTACCTTTACCATTACACAAAAGGAGTTCATGAACCAGCACTGGTAATGGAAGAACTAGCCATCTACTTTATGTTCCCATTCCCCACTCCAGTGACACGATATACTGATTTAGGATGGCAGCCCTGCCCTTAATGCTCTCCTTTCCCTATACAGGTATCATTGTCACACCTGTAAGATGGTGGATGGGGTAGGTGTGTGTACAGTGTGTGCCAAGGTCTGTCACAAAGACCATGAGATCTCCTATGCCAAATACGGCTCTTTCTTCTGTGACTGCGGGGCCAAGGAGGATGGCAGCTGCCAGGTGAGACCGAATACTTCAAGTCATCATGGGAAAAGAACAACAGCGGTAACTTTGGCTTGCAAATCAGTTATCATTGAAAGTCATGAGCTCATCCCATGTTTCCTTCAGCCCATCAGGATTTTTTATATCTTCCATGAGTTATCATATTTCTTTCATGTTAACGTAGATTCATTTAATATTTATTTGAGATTTTAGCTATGGACATGTTAACATTAAACATTACATCCCATGCATGTCCATTCAAGCCTGGATTATACTTGTCTTTAAATATGCATAATGCAAAGTGGCTGTGGTGTGTACTGTAGTTTACTTAAACTTTCAGAAATGAATTCTACATGGCAGCATAGTGAAGAAAAAATTAAGTATCTCCGATCACAGACTTCTAACGGAATTGTCATTTTATTGGCTGCTACTTTTAATCCCCCAGATGTCTGAAATTTGCATGAGAAATTTCCACGAGTATGTCAGCAATACCATTTGCATTGCTGTTGCTTCACTGTATACTAATAAACACACACACATACATGCTATGTCGCACGTCAGTTATAATCCAGGCCTTAATGGAATCCCAAAGCATGTAAAAAAAAAAAAAACTAATGTTCGTTCAGTTAATTTGTCCTGCACTGTTTTACGAAATGAAGCTCGGTCCGTTAACACCACTTGTACTCCATGGTACCCCCATTTAACATGAATCGAAATAATTTAATTGTTCTAAATGCGTTTTTATCCATGTATTTTAACTTTGTGTCCTGTGTGTTTGTTACTCAGGCTCTGGTGAAGAGAAGCCCCAGCAGTGGAATAAGCTCAACCATGAAGGAGTCGTCGGCTTTTCAGAGCGAGCTACGCATGCCCGAAAGTGCCATTCGGCATCAGAGTGCCTCACCTGCTGACAAGGGTAAAGTCACCATCTGTGATGGCAGGAGCAGCGATGAAGAAAAGCCCAAGAAAAGCAGTGTGTGCAAAAACATTGAGGGCTGTAGAGAGGACCTTCTAGTGCAAGTGGTAAGAGTAGTGGTGTTCATTTGGTTTGTTTTTTGCCAATATGAAAATTTATGTACATTTCTATTAAAATGGGAGTGTTGTTGTTTTTTTTGTTTTTTTTTACTACAGTTACTCAATGAATAGTTTTACATTATTGTTACATTATATCTGAGAGCAGAGAATATTTGTAAATCTTTTGAACAAAAGATCGATTGGTTAAACAATAGAGAAATTTCAAGATGGAATTAAGAATGTCAATATTAATGGAAAGCACTGTATGGATATGTAGGTCTATTTTTATTCAGGATTTGGTGGGGGTGCATGAAACATTTATTTATTTTTTATGTCTCTCAGACGAATTCATCCACGGCAACCCTAGTGCTGGACTTACTGAGCTTTCTAATGGATGCCATCCAGACCAATTTCCAGCAAGACTCCGCTGTGGGCAGCAGCAGCCGAGCTCAGCATGCTCTCAATGAACTACACACCCATGATAAGACTGTAGAGATGACTGACCAACTCATGGTACATAATACAAAACACAATAAAGGGCTCTGACAAACAGACTTGTGTTGAAATGATCCTCAATACAAGCACTCATGTTTGTAAATACATTGATGTGATGTTTGTGGCTTGTTCAGGTCCCCACTTTGGGCTCTCAGGAGGGAGCCTTTGAGAATGTAAGGATGAACTATAGTGGTGATCAGGGCCAGACCATCAGGCAACTCATCAGTGCTCATGTTCTCCGTCGTGTGGCCATGTGTGTGCTGTCTTCTCCCCATGGACGCAGGCAGCATCTTGCGGTCAGCCACGAAAAGGGCAAGGTATGTTCCCTGGTGCTCTCCTCTTCGTTTTTGAGCTCAAACAGAATTAAAGGCCATTTCTGTAATAATTAAAAAATGGATTGACAAATTTACAACCACATAAAGATCTTTCAGCTGTTTATATCTTTCAGTTGTTTTTTGGAAGTCACTGTTTACACACAAGATTTCTCATCAAATTCTAAGAATATCTGTGACTCAAATTTTTTCTCTCTCAAAGATTACAGTCTTGCAGCTGTCGGCCCTCCTGAAACAGGCTGACTCCAGTAAAAGGAAACTGACCCTGACACGCCTAGCCTCAGCACCCGTGCCCTTCACTGTCCTCAGCCTGACTGGGAACCCGTGTAATGAAGATTACTTGGCTGTGTGTGGCCTTAAGGTAATACAAGTGTGTCGATATGTTTTTAAAAGAAACTCTCTTAATGAAAAAAAAATGCTTGGCTGCATCGTCTCCTCTTCCAATTTGCAGGACTGTCATGTGCTGACATTCAGCAGTACGGGCTCCGTGTCCGATCATCTGGTCCTGCACCCTCAGCTTGCTACTGGAAACTTTATAATCAAGGCCATCTGGCTGCCTGGATCTCAGACAGAACTGGCTATAATCACAGCTGACTTTGTTAAGGTAAACCATTCTTTTAATATTGATACTTGCAAAAGGTGTTGCTAGAATCAGAGTATTTCACACCACTGTTGCATAATTTTAAAGGTTTTATATTTATACTCCTGCTTTACTTTCTAGATCTATGATTTATCTGTGGATGCCCTGAGCCCCATGTATTACTTCCTGCTTCCAAGCTCGAAGATCAGAGATGCCACGTTCCTGTTCAACGAAGAGGGCAAAAACATCATCGTCATTATGTCTTCAGCAGGTTACATGTACACTCAGGTGATGGATGAATCAAGCAGTGCTCAGCATGGTCCTTTTTATGTGACCAATGTCTTGGAGATCAGCCATGAAGACTTAAAGGTGATTGAGCTCTTTTTTTTTTTTTTTTTTCTTTTTTTGTAGATACATATGTGTTGAAGCATGGTTGTAGTTGGAGGAATGCTTAACAGTGTTTTTGTGCCCTACAGGACAGTAATGGCCAGGTGGCAGGAGGAGGTGTGTCTGTGTACTACTCCCATGTGCTACAGATGCTCTTCTTCAGTTACAGTCAGGGCAAATCCTTTGCTGCAACAGTCAACCGCAGCAACATGGATACACAAAGGCTATTCACCATAAATGTTAAAGGGTATGTGCTTTTCGTTTTTTTTTTTTTTTTGGATCACTATAAATAAAATATTACAGGGTCAGATTCATTTAAACATTTTTGTTAAATTCTTCAATAAAGGTCAAATGGAGGCAGTAAAACCTCTCCAGCTCTGTGTCAGTGGTCTGAGGTAATGAACCATCCAGGCCTGGTGTGTTGTGTGCAGCAGACCACGGGGATCCCTCTGGTCATTATGGTTAAACCAGATACCTTTCTAATCCAGGAGATAAAAACTTTACCTGCTAAAGCCAAGGTTTGTCTTCATTCAAAGCATAGCAGTAAATTTGAGGGTGTGTGATGATTCTAAAGGCTTATTCTCTGCTACACAGATCCAGGACATGGTGGCCATTCGTCACACAGCCAGTAACGAGCAGCAGCGTACTACTATGATCTTGCTCTGCGAGGACGGCAGCCTCCGCATCTACATGGCCAATGTGGAGAACACTTCCTACTGGCTCCAGCCGTCTCTGCAGCCCAGTGGTGTCATCAGTATCATGAAGCCTGTTCGGAAACGCAAAGCTGCAGCAGCTAGTGAGTCACAACCCATTACGGCTTAAAATACAGTGATGTTTCCAATATTTCTAAGCAGAGTAATGTCTAAAATGATTGTTATTAAGCATTTTGATTTATCCTTGATATACACACACACGCACAACTCTTGATTTTCTAATAACATGCTAAGCAGTTTTTTATGGTACATTGTGTTCTATCCCTTCATCTGTGTAAGACTGTACCTTAGACTAATTTAACTGACTTTTAAATATAAAACAATTAGACATGTAAAGCAGAGTATGCAAACAAATAGTCAGAATAATAGTGATTTAAGACTTTTAATTCAACCCAATACATTTTTTTAATTACTAACTTTAGAAAAGATAATCAGCACTCTGGATTATGTTAAGTTGGGGAAGCTAAAAATGTCTTATGGTTAAATATTAAACCCTAAAACATTTTTCATCTTATTCCCTTCCACATTGTTCAATTTTGGATTTTGTCGCTCCTGCAGCTGCCCGCACATCCAGCCAGGTGACCTTCCCTGTGGATTTCTTTGAACACAATCAGCAACTCACAGAAGTGGAGTTCGGAGGCAATGACTTACTGCAGGTCTATAATGGGCAGCAGATCAAACACCGCCTCAATTCCTCCGGGATGTATGTTGCTAATACAAAGGTAAAAAAAAACAAAGAAACCCAGGAATTTTAAAATGAATGCTACTGCATTGATTTATTTTTCATATGAACATTTTCGAAGCAGACTTCAGTGTAAAAACAATTGTGTTGTTTTTTCCTCAGCCTGGTGGATTTACAGTGGAGGTGGTCAACAATAACAGCTCCATGGTGATGACTGGTATGAGGGTGCAGGTTGGTACTCAGGCCATAGAAAGAGCGCCATCGTACATTGAGATTTTCGGGCGCACAATGCAGATGAACTTGATTCGCTCCCGCTGGTTTGATCTGCCTTTCACGCGAGAAGAAGCCCTGCAAGCTGACAAGAAGCTCTCCATTTTCAGTAAACACTTTTCCTAACAGTAGTCTAAAAAATAGTACTGCGACCACAAACGTGAATTATTTGACGTTTCTTTGTGTCTGATCTTTACAGTTGGAGCATCTGTAGACCCTACAGGAGTAACAATGCTAGACTCCATTAAGATCTATGGCAAAACCAAAGAGCAGTTTGGGTGGCCTGATGAACCACCTGAGGACTTTCCTTCTGCCTCAGTCAACAATGTGTGCAGCCCCAACTTGAACCAAGGCAATGGCACTGGAGACAATGACATAACCACACCCACTTCCACCAGCGGGACGGTACTAGAGAGGTGAGGCTGGCCTGCTTGTCTCTACCATTTAAACCTAATTCTAATCAAAATCATTACAATAGTATGGCCTTCACATCTTTAAACCTGCATCTAAAATTATTGTATCTTTTATGTTCTTTATATGTAGATTGTCTCATCATGTTATTAGTATGTTTTGTCTAAAATTGCTTTAACAATACACAATGCAAGAAGGAGAGCAGGAAGTTTTGGAGTGGAGGAGTGTGTGGTGTGCCCAGTGCATGGCTGCGTTTATAATGACTTGTGCTTGCATGCTTACATGTCTTCTGTTACATACAAATCATTTTATTTACTTGTTTTTTTCTGTGATCCTCACACATATTTCTTTTTCTTTGCTCCCAAAAACAATAAAATAAAGTTGCGAAACTGAGTCCTTATCAACATTGGACCGGTTAGTAACCGCCCTTTTTCTGCTTGATTGCATGGGGTGTGTGTGTGTGCGCGTGTGTGTCGGCACATGCAAGGCAAAAACAAGTTAAGCTAAACTTGCTATGGCTTTGGGGGGGGGGGGGGGAATGCAAGCAATTTTCACTTTCATGACATCTCATAATATTGCTTACTCTGCGTGCTTTTAACTGGGTGTATTTTTGGTGCAGTGATTTGCTAGAAATATTTGATAGTTATTTGCATTGCTCTGAATAGTGTGGTTTTTTAAGCATTTTCTTCACTTAGTAAACGTGGTTTAATAAAATCATCTGCTATTTTTTCTAGGTTGGTGGTCAGCTCTCTTGAAGCTCTAGAGAGCTGCTATGCAGTTGGTGCAGCCAGTGAGAAGGTAAGTGAAACTTGGTATTCCTGTTGTGAGAACAAATAGGAAATTAAATAAAATAATTCCGGAATGAATTTATGGTTAAATTAGTGTTGCATGCTTTTCTGATTCTGTTCGCTCATTTAGGAGAAAAGCAAAGCTCCAGCTCTGGAGTTAGCCACTCTTCTGCTATCCATGCCAACCCCTCCTGGAGTCCAGCAGCAGACCAAAGGCCTTCTGGCCAGTCTGCACACCAGCCGCACAGCCTACCATAACCACAAGGTACTGACCATGTTAGCCAGTTCAGAATACTCGCCAACTTTCTTTTTTCTTTTCTATATTAATAGAGTAGTAAATATTTAAATGTGGCTTCTCTTGTTTACAGGATCAGTCTCTGCTCAGTAATGCAGTGCAGTGTCTAAATAGCTCTAGTAAGGAAAGCAAGGATTTGGACCCTGAAGTATTCCAGCGGCTTGTGATAACCGCTCGCTCCATTGCCATCATGAGACCCAACAATCTGGTGCACTTTACTGAGTCCAAAACACCTCATCTAGAAACTGGTACTGGAATTCACTTAACATATAACAATTGTAGGGCTATAGAGAATGGTGAACACTAGATCTGCATTTTAATATTGCTTCAGGTTTTTTTAATTCTGGGTTTTTCTGTGCTCTTACATTAACTTTTTTAGATCTCTGTGAGGATGGGCTAAAGCAAGCAGACACTGAAGGTTGCAGTTTTATTATGCAGCTTGTCAATAACTTTTGGAAACTCCACGCTCTCAAACCCAAGAATGCGTTCCTTGCTCCTGCCTGTTTGCCTGGTAAATAAATTTATCTCTGTACTCAAGTTCATATTTACAATATATTGCTCAACTGTTTTAACTGTTTTATTTTCTTTTGTCTTTTCGAGGATTAACCCATATTGAAGCCACTGTTAATGCTCTTGTGGACATCATTCATGGCTATTGCACTTGTGAACTGGACTATATTAATGTGGCTTCTAAAATCTACATGCAGATGCTGCTTTGCCCTGTAAGATCGAGATTGTATTTAATGCTGATACACATTTTGTTACCTGAAAGATTATTTAATCAAAATCCATAAACCATAAATTCCTAATTGGTATATTTGCAATTCTTTTAGGATACCTCTGTGAGTTTTGCCTGCAAACAGGCTCTGATAAGAGTACTGAGACCCAGAAATAAACGTAGGCATGTAACCCTGCCCTCTCCACCACGTTCCAACACCCCCATGGGTAAGTGCTAAAATAAATGTATCCTGTAATTATAAAAATAGCATGTCAACTGGGATGTAATAAGCTGAAAGCTTGCTGCCATTGTCTTAAGCATTGTCTTGTATATTTTGTTTCCACCTATAGTAATGTTTCTGGGTTTCCTCTTCATTCACCCGTCTCAAATTCTCATTAATGCAACAAGTCAAGTAATAATGGTTGAATGTTTAAAGGATTTAGGATTTATATAGAGTCGACACTAACCATCAGATAAGGGGTCAATTAAAATTCAGAAACTACCTATTTTAAACAGTGCTATGGTCATAGCAGGGTCAAACATCTAAAGTAGTTTTTTTAAATCATTAACTTTCTTCCTATTTGTATTATGCTTTATGCATTTTTATAAAAAAAAAAATTTTTTAGGTATACATATTGATAACTAGAATTAGAGCACCTAGATTGGTAACCAGTGGAAGCAAGTTCTATGTTTATTAATTATAAATTACCTCCACTTTTCAATCTGCTAAAATGCATCTAGAGACATGAATATTTTTGCTTGTTTTGGTGCCTTATACCGTAAGACCATTTTAGCATGGCTAATTACTTTCTAATCGCTCAGGTGATAAAGATGATGAAGATGACTATGATGCTGATGACAAAATGCAACCCTCTGGCATGACCGGAGGAGATGGTGGGAGACAGGAGAGCCAAGAACAAAGTGAGGTGGATCACGGAGATTTTGAGATGGTGGTGAGTTTTGTCAAAATATTGGGTTCTTAATAGTCATTAATATAGTTAAGGAGAGGCAGTTGTTATATAATTCTCTATTTTTTTCCCCCTCTTGCTGTGCAGTCTGAGTCCATGGTTTTAGAGACAGCAGAGAATGTGAACAATGGAAACCCATCTCCACTAGAGGCTTTGCTGGCTGGGGCTGAGGGCTTCCCCCCAATGCTGGACATCCCTCCTGATGCTGATGATGAGACCATGGTTGAGCTAGCCATAGCCCTAAGTCTTCAACAAGATCAGCAAGGTGAAAATCTGAAACTGATGTTTGTTGCAAAGCTATTTTGTAAAATTTTTCATTTGTTTTCTGAAGTGTCGATGTATGTTACTGCTACAGGTAGCAGCAGCAGTGCTCTGGGACTACAAAGTCTGGGCCTTTCTGGCCAAGCTCCAAGCTCCTCCTCTCTAGATGCAGGCACCTTATCAGACACAACTGCATCAGGTAAAAGCACCCACTTTTTCTCAGCAATGTTTGTGTAAATTCACAGTAAACGGATTTATGCATTTTATTGTAACAATTTCTCAAGGCACAGGAAAGAGGGTATATACTAATTGTAAGCTTACAAAATAAGTGGTGTTATACTAAAAACGTAGATGCAGTAGTTGTAACTGATCAATCAGGAACTGTAGTAAACAGTGGCATCATTGTGATTGTTTGCATGCAAATCTTTGCCTGTACCATTAGAAAACCCCCTTGCACAGCCTACTGTTTTTTTCCTGTAACAGCTCTGGTTATACTTTCAGCCCCAGCCTCGGATGATGAGGGGAGCACAGCGGCCACGGATGGCTCGACGCTGCGCACCTCTCCCGCCGAGCACGGGGGCAGTGTGGGCTCTGAGAGTGGAGGCAGCGCTATTGACTCAGTAGCTGGAGAGCATAACGGTGAGGGAAATTTTGGGTTTGTAGAGTGCGAGGGGAGTCTTTTAAATAAAATATTCCAACCAGTTGGTTCCGAATCATTGATACAGTCCTGCATTTTCTGAAAAACGGTTGGAAATTATACCAGCAAAAACGTTGATTGGCCAGTAGATTACATTGAACAGCTAAACTTACTTGAATCATATCCATCACTAGAAATTTGACGCATGTCTTAAATTACTGAGCTCTTCACACTTAGGTAGTTGTAGCCAATGTTTAGGAATATGGGATTATATCTCAATGATTTTCATGATCTGCCTGAACCCAAAGCTGAAAGTGAAATTCTTTATTTGGTAGTATCCGGGCGCAGCAGCGCTTATGGGGACACCACAGTCGAGGGCCACCATGCAGGGCCAGGCAGTGTCAGCTCCAGCACTGGAGCCATCAGCACCACTACAGCCCAGCAGGAGGGAGATGGCTCTGAAGGAGAAGGAGAAAATGAGGGAGATCTTCACACAAGCAATAGGTTTGCTCTTTGTGTGTGTACGTGTGCGTGTGTACGTGTGTGTGTACGTGTATATAAAATATAAAATTTTCACATAACCGGTTACGGTCTTAGCAGTTAATCTCTGTTGGAAATTCTGTGTGTACACCTCATTGTTTAGGCTGCACATGGTACGGTTAATGCTCTTAGAGCGCCTCCTGCAACACCTTCCTCAGCTGCACTGTGTGGGTGGAGTACGTGCCATTCCCTACATGCAGGTGATTCTCATGCTGACTGCTGATCTGGATGGAGAGGATGAGAAGGACAAAGGAGCACTAGATGACCTGCTGGCTCAGCTGATTGGAGAGCTGGGAATGCACAAGAAGGTCAGTAGAAGTTTGCTAAGTATTTTCTCCCACTTTTTTTTTTTTTACATAAGAATTCAATTTCACTAGGTTCTAAATATGAACTTTTCTGTTTTCTTCAAGGATGTCTCGAAGAAGAATGAACGCAGTTCTATAAACGAAGTGCATCTAGTCATCATGAGGCTGCTTAGTGTGTTCATGTCACGTACAAAGTCTGGCTCCAAGCCTTCCTCTGAGGTATTCAAGCAACTCCCACCTTTAGCATGTTACCATAAATAACATTTCATTTTTATTTGGTTTGTTGCCTACACTATCTTTTTAGGTGTTCTTTAGACCAGTCACCTTTTTTTTATTTATTTATTAAAGGCTAATTATTTTTACACTAACCATAATCAATATAGATTGATTATTTTTTGGTTTTATCTTGCAGTCTTCCTCACTCATTTCTAATGCAACAGCGACCGCTCTGTTAAGTCTGGGAGCGATAGACTACTGTCTGCATGTGCTTAAGTCTTTGCTTGAGTTCTGGAAAACCCAGCAGGGGGACGAGGAACCAGCAGCTGCCAGTCAGCTCCTCAAGCCCCACACCTCTTCCTCTCCACCTGATATGAGTCCATTCTTCCTGAGGCAATATGTCAAGGTAAAGAAATTGCTTTCTAATAATAGAGTGATTGTCTGTGGTTTTAACAGTTCCAGAATTATATAAATGTCCTGCTAACATGAAGTTTGTGATTTAAAAACAACTAGTTAAACGATTAAGCTTGTTTTTCTGCTTCCTCAGGGTCATGCTGCTGATGTTTTTGAAGCGTACTCCCAGCTACTTACAGAAATGGTGCTACGGCTGCCCTATCAGATCAAAAAGATTGCTGACGCAAACCCCCGCATTCCACCTCCCATCTTTGACCACTGTTGGTTTTACTTCCTATCTGAGGTAACGGTCATTTCCTCCCCAGCCAGTGTGGACACCTGACCATCACACCTGTATTTGGGTCTTTCCCAAACTCAAGCCGCAAAACTAGAAGCACACAGTTGTGAATTCTCTTTTAATCCTCCCAACCTCACTTATGGTTAAATTGGCCATCATATGTTTTATTTGGTCAAAAAAACAAAGCCTGCCTTGGAAAATGGAGGTTATTATACAGATAATAACCTCCATTACATATGGAACGGGCTGTCCAACCAGCACGTATGGGTTTGACGGTTAGGTGTCCATAGTCCATGTTGGCATGCATGTTCAAACATTTATCTGTTTAGATTTAACAATGACCCAATTAAGCTCATATGTCTGGCTCTTCTGCAGTACCTGATGATCCAACAGACGCCATTTGTGAGGAGGCAGGTGAGAAAGTTGCTGCTTTTTATCTGCGGTTCAAAAGAGAAGTACCGCCAGTTGCGAGATCTCCATACATTAGATTCCCACGTTCGCAGCATCAAAAAGCTTCTGGAAGAGCAGGGCATCTTCCTAAGGGGGGGCATTGTCACTGCAACCTCTGGCTCTGCGCTACAGTACGACACGCTCATCAGTCTGGTGAGTGACCCTGAATTTTGTATGAGATTGTGTCTAATTTCTGGTGTTACAGTGCTTTTAATCGTTTTGTCTGTTTGCTTTAGATGGAACACCTAAAAGCTTGTGCAGAAATAGCAACCCAGAGAACGATCAACTGGCAAAAGTTCTGTATCAAGGATGATTGTAAGTCCCAGGGATTTTTCCATTGCTAATGAAAGACTTATGAGTGTGATGTGCATGAGGCAATGCATAACATAACTGGGCATTCTCTTCATGTAAAAGAGCTAAGAGTTATGTTATTGATGGTGTGAAGTTCTCAGGGGCTGATTAATTTCTAAGAACATGCATCTTTTTATTTTTTTATTAAAATATTTTTATATATTTAGAAAAATGATCTTTAGTTGTCTTTTGTTTTATGCACTTGATATAACCTGGTTCTTTTCCGTCTTAAAATGAGGTTGTCTTTGTCTTTCTTCCAAGCTGTGCTATACTTCCTACTGCAAGTAAGTTTCTTGGTGGATGAGGGCGTCTCTCCAGTGCTGCTTCAGCTGCTTTCCTGTGCACTGTGTGGTAGTAAAGTCATGGCTGCCTCTGGAGGTTCTTCAGGGGCTGGAGCTTCACAATCCTCCCAGAGCAAGTCCTCTAGCAAAAAGAGCAAAAAGGAGGACAAGGAAAAAGACAAAGAAGGTGATGACTAATTCTCTAATGAACATATAGCTTTTATAAATGCTGCATTTATTGTGTTTGATTGGATTTCTCAGGAGTTTAGAGATTTTTCTGTCCAGGAAAAACTAACGTACCAGTGTTTGTAGATCTAAACATTCCTGATATTTCATTATAACTGGGGAAACAATAAGCGTTGCTCCCTTTACCTCAGTCTTTAATTTATGTGGGGGGGGGGGGGGGGGGAGTTTCTATTTGTATTATAGTTTGTTTTCTGTTCCAGTGAATGTTATTAGTCCACATTAATATTGACAGTGTTAAACTATATAATATTATTACAGATTTCCTATTTCTGTTAACATTGGAAAAGCCATGTACAGCAGAATTCTATATATAGGGAGTGTGTGATTTCATTGCCTTTTCTTTTTGTGACTGGGCTTTTTTTTGTTTATGCAATGTGCATTTTGCATCTTGTTTTGTCCTGTACAGGTGAGGGAGTGGGCAGTCAGGAGGATCAGTTGTGTAGTGCTCTGGTCAGTCAGCTCAACAAATTTGCAGATAAAGAAACTTTAATTCAGTTTCTGCGCTGCTTCTTGCTGGAGTCCAACTCTTCCTCTGTGCGCTGGCAAGCCCACTGCCTGGCTCTGCACATCTACAGGTACATAATACATGTAGCATAAATACGTTAACATTTTTGTATTTCTTTGCTTGATCATTCTCTAATAAATTTAATTGTAATGTTGCTACATTTGACAATTATTTTCTTTATAGGAATTCTACCAAAGCCCACCAGGAGTTACTGCTGGATCTGACTTGGGCTATCTGGCCTGAGCTTCCTGCCTATGGCCGTAAAGCTGCTCAGTTTGTGGACCTGTTGGGTTATTTTTCACTCAAAACCCCTCAAACAGAAAAGAAGGTTGGTTTCACTAATGATACACAAACCATTTAACTTCGTTCTGTAACAATATTTAAAAAGTTCTTTTTCTAACTTCGCTCGGTGTTTCACTATGGTAATCGCTTTGGGCGTGACCAACTACGGAAGCTCTTATGACACCACGTCTGTCTTGACAGACAGGTCGACCTGAGATCAGGCTCCCCATCTAACATCATTCGCGCTTTCTTCCCGTGAGGGACTGCACTAAGCTCTCTCAGCACATCCAATTCTCGGCTGTTTTCGCTCAACTGTTCATCGCGCGGGCCGTCATTGGATTCCGCCACCGAACGCGAGATCAGTCATACGGGATCGTGCTGAGCATCATCACGGAATAGCGTCCGCGTCGAGGCGAGCTATTCCTATTCCGACCTGCTGGGTATTTAGTTACACGGTAGGGACATAGTAGCGTCAAGCTATTACAGGCTTAGCGCGTCAAGGCGAAGCCTTCGAAAGGCTAACTACCCTGCGAACATCGGCAGACTAACGTGTTGTGACGAGTCTAATATTCTCCGTACTCAGCCATGTCGACGGTCATCCCCCCCACCAAAGGGAATGAGTCGAAGATCAGGGAGGCTGCATCCCGCCCCGTGTCCATCATCATGTGGAGCAACCATCTCGGGCAGGGACCCTCACCCGATGTGCATCACGTGCATGGGCCCGAAGCACGCTCAAACGTCGCTCGCGGACCCGCAAGCATGCGCTCACTGCGCGTCATTGCCGGTGAAACATTTGGAGAGACGGCTGAGAGCGGCGGTGGCTAACCAACAGGACCCGTGCCTGTCTGGCGCCGCCGCGAGGTCTACGGCCGTTGAACATCAGCCGCGAGCTACCACGAGCTGGGCGGACCTGATGGAGGCCGAATCGCCGGTCATGCCGCCTCTGTTCGGCGACCTCCTCGCGGAGGATGAGGAACGACCGTGCGACGAGGACCCGGATGCGAACTCAGACCTCCTCGACTTGGACATGGAGGACGAGGATGAGGACGACAGTGGTCCCTTCCCGGCTCAACAGTCGAGGCCCCAGAGCGCGGGCGATGCAACCTCACAGGCCGAAGGTAACCTGCACGAGGTATGCAAGCGAGCCGCGGCTAAGCTAGGACTAGCGTGGCCCGCGGCCCAGGACGCGGAGGGAGCTGTGAGAGACCTTTACGACGGGAAAAGGCTGCCGCCTGCTCAACCCGCTACTAGACAGCTCCTGCCCGCCGTGCCGGCTTGCATGAAGGAAATGGCCCGTTACTGGTCGAGCCCCTTCAAGAGCAAGCTTCCAGCAAAAGGGTGCTCCAAGCTGGAGATTCAAGGGATGGAGGAGCTGGGGTTGGCCGGACCCCCAGCTGTGGAGCCTTCAGTGGCTTATCACCTCCATCCGAATCGGCGTTCTATCTCTGCCTCCTCTCAAATTGCGCTGCCTGGAAAAATCGAGAGATTGACGGCGTCCATCCATCAGAGGATGTATAAATACGCAGCGCAGTCAGTGTGCACGCTAAACGCGGTGACGTTACTGTCCGCGTACCAGGCGGAGATTTTAGAGGAGATGGGACGACAGCTCGATACGGGAGTACCGAACCCGGTACTTTGGGACGAGATCTGTGTGGTGAACGACCTAATCCTGCGCTCTTCACGAGGCGCGGTTCAGGGCTGCGGCCGCGTGATGGGCTTGGCTGTGTCAGGTGAGAGAGCGTTGTGGCTTAACCTGTCAGGCTTGGGTGACACACAAAAAGCGGAAGTCATGGACGCTGCCTACGACCCCGCTAAAGGTCTGTTCGGTCCAGCTCTGGAAAAGATGAGAGAAACCAGCACTCTCAGGAAACAGGAGGATGAAGCATTCAACCTCTGTTTGCCTCGTAAGCTGTCTCAGAACCCGCCCCCTCAGCCAGCGCGACGGGGTTTTGCCGCAGCCGCGGCTGCGAGAGGGAGACCGATGAGCGCGAGAAGTGCGAGATCGGCTCTCGGCGGACAACAAGCTGGCCAACGTCCGAGATCGGACGGCTCAGGACCGTGGGGAAAGCATTCATTTGCGGCCGTAGCGGCGAGAAACCGTCCGCTCCACCCCGAGGAGCGGAAGAAGAAGCGTGCTACCTAACACGCGAATGTTCTCCGATCCTCCTTTCTCCGCCGGCGAAGAAAAGGAGAAGAGAACACGGCCCGGTTCTGAGTTCTGTAGGGGCTTCATCCCTAGTTTCTCCTCGGGTTCGAGGAATGAGGGAAAATGTTCAGTGTCACCAAGCACTCATGACATGTGTTCACTCGCACGTCAGTTCGGACGATTGCGCAATAAAACTTTCACCATCGCATCCAAGCCACGGGCTGAGGGCGATGTGTTTAGACACAAAAACAAAATAAATGTTACAATTTCGCATCCAGGCGATCAGCCGAGGGCGATTGTGCACAAGAATCCCGAAAGTTCGCCGCTGGAGGGCGCGCTCGCTCTGCCAGCGGAGCTCTGCGCGGCGACGGTTGTGACGTCATCAACACGCGACCAGTGTTGTGTACGCGGGGGCTCCCTTTCTGCGCACCTCGTCAATTGGCGCTCATGCGCGGCGCACCCGTGGGTTTTAAACACGATTTCACGGGGATACAGGCTCCAATTCGCTATGAAACCACCCAGATTCAACGGTGTGTTGGTCTCGGTGGCTCGAGGAGAGTCGGCTCTCGTCCTGACGGCCGAGATCGACTCTCTTTTGAGGAAAAAGGCAGTCAGAGTTGTTCTGGAGGCAGAAAGCCGTCAGGGTTTTTACTCCCGATACTTTGTGATCCCGAAGAAGGGAAGCACATCTCTTTGTCCGATCTTGGACTTGCGTGTGTTAAACAAGCACCTGAGAAAATATTCATTCAGAATGTTGACACACAAATCGCTATGTCGGTCGATCCGTCCAAACGATTGGTTTGTGACGATCGATCTATCGGACGCGTATTTTCACATAGACGTTTACCCGTCACACAGAAAATATTTGAGGTTTGCACACAGAGGCACTGCCTACGAATTTCAATCCATTCCGTTCGGTCTGTCTCTCGCTCCGAGAACTTTCAGCATGTGTGTGGAGGCGTCTCTTTTGCCATTGAGAAACAGCGGGATTCGGATTTTGTCTTATATAGACGATTATCTGATATGCTCCCCGTCAAGAGAGCGAGCGATCAGAGATGCGGAGAGCGTGATCACGCATCTCTGCAGCTTGGGTTTCAAAATAAACAGGGAAAAGAGCCGCTTGTGTCCCGCGCAGCGTGCGGAATATCTAGGACTCAGTATAGATTCCCTCTCCTATCGTGTCACGCTGACGGAGAGAAGAATCGAATCTCTCATACAGTGTCGCTCCCGTTTTCGGGCAGGGACGAATGTCCCGTTCCGAGTGTGCCTACGAATGCTGGGTTTAATGGCTTCGGTGATTTCTGTGGTGCGTCTGGGACTTCTCATGATGAGAGATTTTCAGAGATGGGTCGCGCGGTTGCGCTTATGTTCCTGACGTCATCTCAATCGGCCGGTCAAGATAACGCACGCGTGCGTCTTAGCGCTCCGCCGATGGGGATGCCCCGCGACTCTTCGGTCGGGGATTCCCTTGGGGGCGGTGTCGTCGAGGGTTACTATGATGACGGACGCGTCTTTGACGGGCTGGGGCGCGACCCTTATGGGCAGAGCTGTGAACGGCGTTTGGCCTCCGCAGCTGATCTCGAGTCATATAAACTACTTGGAGTTGTTAGCGGTGTTTCTAGCTCTGAAACATTTTCTGGTTTTCATAAGGGGCCAAACGGACAATTCCACAGTAGTCGCATACATCAACCGACAGGGGGGGGGGGGTGCGCTCCCTCCAGTTGCATCAGTTGGCAAGGAAACTGATCATGTGGTGCGACGCGAGGCTTTTATCCATCAGAGCGACTCATGTTCCAGGAATATGTTCCAGGAGCTTGTCACTGATTTTGATAGCTCCACCCTGGGCGTCCAGACACTGGATTGCAGAAATAGTTCAGCTGCTGTCGGATCAGCCGTGGCCGCTCCCTCCACGGAGGGACCTTTTGTCCCAGGCGGGCGGGGAGATTTATCATCCGCACCCGGACAGGATAGCTCTATGGGCCTGGCCCGTGAGAGGTGGATCTTGAATGTGGCAGGTTTGCCACGATCGGTTATACACACTATCCAGAGTGCTAGGGCCTCGTCTACTCGCACGCTTTATGACAATAAGTGGCGAGTTTTTGAGGAGTGGTGTGGCCGTGGTCGCATTGTCTCCTTTCAGTGTTCTGTGGGAGACATTTTGTGCTTTCTCCAGGATTTGCTGGATAAAGGGAAAGCTTTTTCTACTTTAAAGGTGTATCTGGCGGCTATTTCTGCGTGTCATGTCGGGTTTAATAACGAACCTGCGGGTCGGCACCCTTTGATTAGTCGGTTTATGAAAGGTGCACGCCGTAAGAGGCCGGTGTCTCGACGGCTAGTGCCTCAGTGGGATCTGTCCTTGGTTTTGGAGGCCCTTTCTCATCACCCTTTTGAGCCGGTGGATGGCATAGGGCTGAAATTTCTTTCTCTTAAGACAGCACTGCTTGTGGCTCTAGTGACTGCGAAGCGTGTTAGCGAGCTGCAGGCCCTGTCTGTCAGTCCATCCTGTTTGCAGTTTGCCCCTGGGCTCACGAAGGTTTCCTTTCGCCCTAACCCGGCGTTTGTACCTAAAGTGGTGGATTCTTCTTATAGATGTCCCGTTACAGAACTTTTGGCTTTTCACCCTCCTCCGTTCTCATCTCAGGAGGAGGAGAGGTTGAGTTCCTTATGCCCAGTGCGGGCTCTCCGTACATACGTCAGGAGAACAGCGGATTTCAGAAAGTCTGACCGGCTGTTTGTGTCTTGGGCTACCCCCCACAAAGGGAAGCCATTGTCGAGACAACGGCTGTCCCACTGGATTGTAGAGGCTATATCTCTAGCGTATGAATGCGGTGGTTCTCAAGCACCTGAGGGCCCACTCGACTAGAGGGATGGCGACTTCATGGGCCCTGCTTAAGGGAGTTTCTGTTCAGGAAATTTGTGCGGCGGCCGGTTGGGCCACGCCACACACCTTTGTGCGGTTTTATAGACTAGATGTGTCTGAGTCATCCTTGGCACATGCGGTGCTGGGAGCCAGACGTCCTGTGCCCATGTGATTGGGTTTAGCGGGATCATGTGCAATCCGGGAGTGGTCTATATCTCCCATAGTGAAACACCGAGCGAAGTTAGAAAAAGAACGATGGGTTACTTAACGTAATCCTGGGTTCTTTGATAAAAGAGTGAGGTGTATCACCAGCACTTCCCTCCTTGCACGAGGACGGGAAGAAATCTCGTTGCAATGATGTTAGATGGGGTCGACCTGTCTGTTAAGACAGACGTGGTGTCATAAGAGCTTCCGTAGTTGGTCACGCCCAAAGCGATTCCCATAGTGAAACACCTCACTCTGTTATCAAAGAACCCGGGATTACGTTAAGTAACCCATCGATTTGTTTCAATATTAAATTTTTTTCTTTCTTACAGCTAAAGGAATACTCTCAAAAAGCTGTTGAGATTCTAAGGGCACAGAACCACATACTTACTAATCATCCCAACTCAAACATTTACAAGTAAGTCACCAGGATATTTTGTCCACCATTATGAATATCTAGATAGATCCAGTTAGCACCAGTCATTTGAACAAGAAAACCTGTACACCTGCATTTAAGACACATGTATTTTTGGTGCACAGTTTCAGAATCAGCCATTCGTGTAGCATCAGCACAGTGCATAAATGTGATAATCTATATTTATTCACATATTATTATTTATTTATTTTTTGCTCATTGTGATGACTGCATGTTCTTAAGTCGGCGGTGACATTATTTAATGTATTTTGTGTGTAATGTTACAGTGGGAATAATAATGGGAATAATGCATACATATAATAGGAATAATTATTTTTGCCTCTTATTTTCGCCCTCTACCTTAAAGTACCCTTTCTGGCCTAGTGGAATTTGATGGGTTTTATCTTGAAAGTGATCCCTGCTTAGTATGCAACAATCCTGAAGTGCCCTTCTCGGTAAGTCCAACAGTGCATTCGAGTTTATGTGCACTTTTTAAGACGAGAGTCTATTAAGTTTGAGGATGTATATTGCTTATTCTTTACTGACTGTGCTGTTTTGTTTTTCATGCAGAACATCAAACTGTCGTCAATCAAAGTGGACACCCGTTATACAACCACACAGCAAGTGGTAAAGCTGATTGGCAGCCACACTATCAGCAAAGTAACTGTAAAGATTGGTGACCTCAAAAGAACAAAAATGGTGCGCACTATTAATCTGTACTACAACAACAGGACTGTCCAGGCCATCGTGGAGCTAAAGAATAAGTGAGTATAGCTTAATAAAAACAGTATATTTTTGTAACCGAATCATGTCATTTCATTAATTAGTATTATTTCACACAATGTCTTATTAAATTCCACTGTAGGCCTGCACGCTGGCACAAGGCTAAGAGGGTGCAGTTAACCCCTGGACAGACAGAGGTGAAGATTGACTTGCCTCTTCCTATCGTGGCCTCCAATTTAATGATTGAGTTCTCAGACTTCTACGAAAACTACCAGGCATCCACAGAGACCCTGCAGTGCCCACGCTGCAGTGCATCTGTCCCTGCAAACCCAGGAGTGTGTGGAAACTGTGGAGAAAATGTCTACCAGTGTCACAAGTGCAGGTACAAAAATATCCTATATAAGCAGGGCTCCAGACAAAAAAATCAAAAGGAAACCATTGGATCCTATGAGAAAAAACAGGAGCCAAATTATATTTTTAAGTGCCACACAAGAATGAACTGTAAAAAATGTAAAACGCTTAGTTCCAATCATCCTGCCCTGTGTACATCTGCCATCTTTACAGCATGGCCTGGGAACTAAAGCGATCATATAGGCGGTGTTGAATTAAATTTTTTTGCTCTTTCCATTCTTTTTCAGCACGCAGTCCGGGTGCACAAAACACTGCAATCGCTAACGTGTTTTTTGTGCCACGTTTTTGCGATTATGTGATCACGAGCATGTTTATGCTTTTGAATATTGCTGTGTTTTTATTTACTGTCTCTTTTCTTAAATGATCTGATTCGGTAATGAAATCAGTTTGGCGCTTTAACTCAAGTGTAGGCGGCGCATGAGTCTCCGTTTATTACGTCAACAAATGATGTGATGGGCCATTTTTTACAGAACATGCACATAAAAAGTCATAAAATGCAGATTATTCCCTCATAACGTGCAAATTTATATGGTCGCAGGTGGCGATCTAGGCAACAATATTATTTGCAATTTATTATTTTTGGTTGCAGTTTGGAGCCCTGTTAGGGCAGCCTTTTAAAATAACAGACAGCTGTATTTTTAACGCATGTTTCTTTTTTTTTTTCTTTTCTTTCAAAGGTCAATTAATTATGATGAGAAGGATCCCTTCTTGTGCAATGCTTGTGGCTTCTGTAAATACGCTCGCTTTGATTTCATGCTCTATGCAAAGCCCTGCTGTGCTGTGGATCCCATCGAGAACGAAGAAGATCGAAAAAAGGCAACACTCTTTAGCACAAATATTTTATTTTTCCTATTGTAATATAGGAAATAAGTCATATTTAAGTGGGTTTTTTTCTCTTCGTTGTATACAGGCTGTAACGAACATCAACACCTTGCTAGACAAAGCAGATCGTGTGTATCACCAACTTATGGGTCATCGTCCTCAGCTAGAGAGCCTGCTGTCGAAGGTGAATGAGGCTGCTCCAGAGAAACCTCAGGTCAGTCCGCATGTCACAGCCAGCAAAAAGGATGTAACTCGTGCCATGTTATTTAATCCAGCATACTGCTGTAATACAATGTATGGGTATTTTTTATTGAAGCACTTTAGATGTACAATGTAAACATGTATCGTCCTAATGTTGCGATGATGGGCTGTTTTCAGGATGATACAGGTGCAGGAGCAGGTCTGGGAAGCTCCACCGCTAGTGTGAACAGGTACATTCAGCAGCTGGCTCAGGAATACAGTGGGGATTGTAAAACTTCATTTGATGAGCTCTCTAAAATCATACAGGTAGGAATCTTCATTCTCATATGTTAATATAAAAAGCTTCACTAAACTTTTATTACTGAAAAAGTAAGGAATTTTATTATTGCGTGTGTAGACTGTTAAATGTATCATTCACCCCACTGCAGAAAGTGCTTGCATCTCGCAAAGAGCTGCTGGAGTATGACTTACAGCAGCGAGAGGCAGTTACCAAATCCTCACGCAGCAACACCCAACCCACCTTTACCGCCAGTCAATACCGTTCTCTGTCTGTGCTTGGTTGCGGTCACACATCTTCCACAAAGTGCTACGGCTGTGCATCAGCAGTCACAGGTCACTGCATCACTCTGCTGCGTGCACTGGCCACCAACACTGCCATCAGGCAGATTTTGGTACTGCAGGGCCTCATTCGAGAGCTGTTTGAGTATAACCTTCGCCGTGGCACCAGTGCCATGAGAGAGGAAGTCCGTCAACTGATCTGCCTGCTAACAAGGTACAGTAATGTCATAAGTTTTTATTTGCTTCTTAGGTATTCAACTCTTCCGCATTTGTATTTATGCGAATAGTTTGTTAAACTTTTGTTGTACAGAGATCATCCAGAGGCCACTCAGCAGATGAATGACCTTATCCTTGTAAAAGTGTCAGCTGCCTTGAAAGGACATTGGGCAAACCCAGACCTGGTATGAAACTTTCTGTAGTCTAGTTTTAATGTTTTATGATATTTTATTTTTAAAGTTTTACATATTTAGCTTTGTTTGTGATTATGATTGTGACGGTTGTGTAAATGTTTCTCTAGGTCAGTAGTCTGCAGTATGAAATGCTGCTCCTAACTGACTCCATAGCAAAGGAAGGAGGTTGTTGGGAGCTGCGGCTTCGCTGTGGTGTGTACTCTCATTATTGCTTCTTTTTTATTATTTCACTTTTTTAATGTATTTGAATAGAAGTATTTTTTAGTTGCACACTGATATCTGATGCGTCATAACTGATGCATCGATTGAGCACTAAATCTACCTGTTTTACTGTTCTCAGCTCTGAGTCTGTTCCTAATGGCAGTCAATATAAAGACTCCAGTAGTGGTGGAAAATATTACTCTGATGTGCCTGAGAATCTTACAGAAGCTCATAAAACCCCCTTTGCCCACTAGCAAGAAAAACAAGGTATACCAGAATGCTGTAAAATATTGGTAAAAATAGATGTTGGTTCTCTTTTATATTATGTATGTTATTATTAATGTAATAATTCTTCTGTTTTAGGATGCTGCAGTTGAATCTCTGACTACAATTAAACCCTATTGCAATGAGATACATGCCCAGGCCCAGCTCTGGCTCAAGAAGGATCCTAAAGCAGCATATGAGGCTTGGAAAAAGTGCCTTCCTGCTAGATGTGTGTTACGTTGAACAATTTTTTTTTTGTTTTGTTTTTTTACTCATTATGCACTATAAAAGCTACAAACCCTCACAATCATGACAATGGATGTTTGCTTTTGTCTTTTTTTTTTAGGCCAAGAGACTGCCTCTAAGCCATCAAATAAGGTGGATATTAGGAGGCAGTACCTGATGGAAAAGTATGTATGGAAATGGAAACAGTTTGCGAGGTCTAGATCAGAGGGCCTGTTTCCCCGCCTGCTGAAACTGGGACACAACAATTGGCTAAGACAGGTAAAGCTTCTTTGAAACCAATTGGTCCATCTTGATAAATGTAATTGTCACAAGTGCTTGGGTAACACTTATGAAATCAACTGTTTTCATAGGTGCTCTTCACCCCAGCCACTCAGGCAGCAAGACAAGCTGCATGCACCATTGTAGAGGCTCTGACAACTATTCCAAGTCGTAAACAGCAGGTCCTGGACCTTCTCACTAGGTAGAGTCTTTTTTTATTTTTTTATTTCATTTAAGCTGGGGCCTTGTTAATAGCATCTGCAATCAGTTTTGGCATGAAATATGTTTAGTTGAATGTAGGTATGGTCTATTTTTCGGAGTAAACTCTGATCAGGCATAACATTATGGCCACCTGTCTGATATCGTGTTGGTCCCCTATTTGCTACCGAAACAGTCCTGACCCACTGAGCATTAACAGCATTAACATCTTCAGGAATTTGAGATACAGGAGCTTGTTTGTTCAATTAGACCATATGGGTCAGCCTTCGCTCGCCACCTGCATCAATGAGCCTTGGCAGCTAATGACCCTGTCGCCGGTTCACCACTGTTCCTTCCTTTAAACACTATTGATAATAGTTGGGATCACTCCATAAGAGCTGCAGTTTTAGAGATTCTTTGACCCAGTCGTCTAGCCATCACAATTTGGCCCTTGTCAAACTTTCTCAAATCCTTACGCTTGCCCATTTCTGCTGCTTCTAACATATAAACTCTAAGGACAAAATGTTCACTTACTGTTTAATATATCCCACCCTTTAACAGGTTCCATGATGAAGAGATAATCAATGTTATTCACTTCACTGCTTATAATGTTATTCTGTCATAATGTTATGCCTGGTTTGTGTATGTAACATAGTAGAATTTCTGTCCTTTAGTTACCTGGATGAGGGAGAATGTGCAGCTGAGTACCTGGCTTTGTACCAGAAGCTCATTAAGCCTGCTCACTGGAAGGTTTACCTAGCGGCCCGTGGCGTTCTACCTTACATTGGCAACCTTATCACCAAGGTACCAACAGCTTACCAGTATATTGTATAGACCTTTTATTTTCTTCATCCATCTCTGGAAATGAAAAAGAAAATTAAACTTTTAATTTTATTTTTTACAGGAAATTGCCCATCTCCTAGCTTTAGAAGAAGCAACGCTGAGCACAGACCTGCAGCAAGGTTATGCGCTCAAGAGTCTCACTGGTAAAGAAACACAATTTTACAGAGCTCTTTGGTATTACATATGAATCGTCTAGGAATGCTTTGCTCAGGTATGACCTTAACATGTCCTTTATCTATAATAATGTCTACCTAGGCCTTTTATCCTCTTTTGTGGAAGTGGAGTCTATTAAACGACACTTTAAGAGTCGGCTAGTGGGCACCGTGCTCAATGGATACCTCTGTCTGAGGAAGCTCGTGGTTCAGAGAACTAAACTGATTGATGAAACTCAGGACATGCTGCTGGAGATGCTTGAGGACATGACCACAGGTACTTGTCGAAAACACTTTGCTAAGACTTTCAGCTTGCTGGATTGTAGCATTACTGGATTCTAGATTGGATTAAACTTTCAATTATTGTCAATGTACATGTTACAGTACAAGTCAACGACATATACAATTAGCATCTAACCAGAAGTGCATATTGGTAGCAGCGTTTAATATTTGCATATGAACAGGTTGGTAAGGCTATGATATATGATGGCTTTGAATAAATAATGACAAATGAATGAATAATATAAATATAAATAAACAGTACAAGGACAGGGGATCAAAATTTTTTATATGTGCAAATATGGAGAGTGCAGTAAAAGGAGGCTATTATATACAGTGTGCAATGGATATAGGTGTAATCTATATATATATATATATATATATATATATATATATATATATATATATATATATATATATATATATATATATATATATATATATATACACTGTAAAACTCAATAGTGTATATATAGTGAACAGTGCAACATAGTGCAAGGTTATGCAGTGTATGCATTCATTTGTGTGTGTCTGGGCTGGGGGGGGACGTGGTAGTAGGGGGCGGAGGGTAGGTGGTGCAGCTGGGTTGCGGAGTTCAGCATGGGAACGGAAAAATCTGTTCTTGGACATGCTTGTTTTGGTCTGGATGCTAACAGTTGCATTACATTTGCAGGGACAGAGTCAGAAACTAAGGCTTTCATGGCAGTGTGCATCGAAACAGCGAAACGTTACAACCTTGATGACTACCGCACTCCTGTCTTCATCTTTGAGAGGCTTTGTAGCATAATATATCCTGTGAGTGGTTCTTCTGTCTCTTTTTGTGTGGCACTCTGATGTATGGACATTCCGTTTCTTTTATCAATGAACCCTGCTAATGCTGTATTTTTCTCTGTTTTTCTCAGGAGGAGAATGAGGTGACAGAGTTCTTTGTGACTCTGGAGAAGGATCCTCAGCAGGAGGACTTTCTGCAGGGCCGCATGCCAGGAAACCCCTATAGTAGTAATGAGCCTGGCATCGGTCCACTTATGAGGGACATTAAGAACAAAATTTGTCAGGACTGCGACCTTGTGGCGCTATTAGAGGATGACAGTGGGATGGAGGTAGCTAATGCAGATATAAACATGTTTTTGAAAAAAATTTATAAAGGTTTTTGCTGTCAGTGATAATTTTTTTATTTATTTATTTTTTATATAATTAGCTTCTTGTCAACAACAAGATCATCAGCTTGGACCTGTCTGTGGCTGAGGTTTACAAGAAGGTCTGGTGCCCAACTAATGAGGTAAAGACAACAGATTGTACATAGTTTGACCTTTGTCCTTTTTTTTGACGGCTTTGTTCTTGAAACATGAGACTTACATTATGCCCATTTCCAAAGGGTGAACCAATGAGAATCATTTACCGCATGAGAGGTCTTCTGGGTGATGCCACAGAGGAATTTATTGAGTCTTTGGACTCTACCACTGGTATGTGACCATTATTAAGTGCCATATGAAGGCTTTTCATAAGCGTTATGTTTACAAACAGTGGTTTTCCCGTCTTATTACAGATGAGGAAGAGGATGATGAGGAGGTGTATAAAATGGCTGGGGTTATGGCTCAGTGTGGGGGATTGGAGTGCATGTTAAACAGACTGTCTGGAATCAAGGACTTCAAACAAGGCAGGCATCTGCTTACAGTAAGTAAAATGTGTTTGTTTTAAAAACTCCATTGTATTCAAGATCAAGTATTTGGGAAGTAGAATAAATTATGCAATGTGTAAATATTTTTATATTTTGTATTCAAATGTTTATTTTGCTCTCACTTTGCTCTTTCAGGTCCTGTTGAAGCTTTTTAGTTTCTGTGTGAAAGTAAAAATCAACAGACAGCAGCTGGTTAAACCAGAAATGAACACTCTTAACGTGATGCTGGGCACATTAAACCTGGTGGGTAACACGTTCGGCTTGCTTGAACACTTAAGACATACACCATGTGGACAAAAGTATTGGGACATCAGACTTTCCCAGTCATATGTGGTTCTTTTCCAAACTGTTATCGCAAAGCTAAAGGCACACAATTGTATATGGTGTCTTTTGATGCAGTAGCACGAGATAGTCCCTTCAGTTGAACTCAGAGACCCAAACCAGTTCCAGCATGACGATGCCGCTCTGCCCAAAGCAAACTCCATTAAGATATGCTTTGCATGGGTTGGGGTGGAAGATCTCCTGGTTTAGAGCTCTGACCTTAACCCCATTTTAACACCCTTGGGATGAATTGGAACAGTGACTGCACCACAGGCCTGCTCACCTACAACAATCCATGACCTATAACACTCTTGTGTCTAGATAAGCTCAAAGGTCCACAAGCACACTTCAAAATCTAGTGGAACATCTTAGAAAAGTGAAGGAAATTATAAGAGCAAAATGGGACAATACGTGGAATGCGATGCTCAAAAAGCACATACCATATTTATGACCAGGTGTCTGCAAACTTTTGGCAATATAGTGCATGTGTATAAATTTAAATTCACTGTTTTGTGTTTTTCAGGCACTGGTAGCTGAGCAGGAGAGTAAGGACAGTGGAGGGGCATCAATAGCAGAGCAGGTCCTCAGCATCATGGAGATCATTCTGGATGAGGCAAATGCTGAGACGCTGTCTGAGGACAAGGTGAGCCGTCTTTTATCTGCTACATACACACAAGATGTTTTAGATCAGTGGTCATTCTAAATCTGTTGCTGTGTGGATTTTTTTAAAAGTGTGTTTTCTTATTCATGTTAGAGTAACCTGCTCTTGACTGGTGATAAGGACCAGCTGGTGATGCTGCTGGACCAGATCAACACTACTTTTGTACGCTCCAACCCCAGCGTTCTACAGGGTCTCCTCCGCATCATTCCCTTCCTGTCTTTTGGAGAACTGGAGAAAATGGAGATCTTGGTGGAGCGCTTTAAGCCTTGTTGCAGTTTTGACAAGTAAATTCACTTAATATTTAACTTGTGTTGCACAGGAGCAAGTAAAATTTGCAGAGGTAAAAGGTATTAACATACCACTATTATCTCACCCTTTTTCAATGAATTTTTTTAAAGGTATGATGAGGAGCACAATGCAGATGATAAGGTCTTCCTGGACTGTTTCTGTAAAATTGCCGCAGGGATCAAAAACAACAGCAACGGCCATCAACTCAAAGAGCTAATCCTGCAGAATGGCATCACCCAAAGTGCTTTGGACTACATGAAGAAACATATCCCCAGTGCCAAAAAGTATGCCCATTTTTACCTCAAGTCTCACGGATGTTAACTTTTTGAAAGCATTGGTCTTGCTCTAGATTTGCTAATTTTACCAGTTGAGATGGTGTAGCACTGGGAGGAAATGTTCACAATAATATTGCTAAAAGGTTCTAGTGACGAGTCATTTTTTTAACTGTTAATATAAGATCAGAAACAGGAACAAGGTCTACAACCATGATCACTTGACAGCTCGCTCAAATTAAGGCCTTGGACTGAAGTCACATGTCACACTGACGTGCAACTTGATTTAGGCTTTGCATGCGACATTCTTAATTTATTTTTTGCTGGCTATATTACAGTTTGGATGCAGATGTTTGGAAGAAGTTCCTTGCTCGACCAGCCCTTCCCTTCATCCTCAGACTTTTGCGTGGTCTGGCCACACAGCATCCTCCTACACAAGTAAATTTTTATTTATTTATTTTTGATTTTTGATTTTTTTTATCTTAAGAATTATTGTGCTTTTGCTCGCTTATTTCACTTTTAATGAGATGCTGTGGGATCTCACCATGCATATTTGCTTGTATTCTTTAGGTGCTGATTGGGAAAGACTCTATAAGTAATTTGCACAAGCTGGAGCAGGTGTCCAGTGATGAGGGAATAGGCACTCTTGCTGAGAACCTTCTGGAAGCTTTGAGGGAACATGCAGAGGTGAATCTGAAAATCGACGCAGCTCGAAGAGAGACTCGAGCGGAGAAAAAGCGGATGGCTATGGCAATGAGGCAGAAAGCTTTGGGCACATTAGGAATGACTGTGAGTCTCAATTTGATGTCTTAACATCATGTCTTAACATCTTCGAACATTTATTATCTGAGTTTCTGGTAAAATTTTTCTAGTTAATTAATTATGAAACAACATATTGGAACATGTACTCTACATCCATGCCCTTCAGCTGAGTTACGAATGTTTGTTTCAGACCAATGAAAAGGGTCAGGTTGTGACGAAGACGTCCTTACTGAAGCAGATGGAGGATCTCATAGAGGAGCCAGGTCTAACATGTTGTATCTGCCGAGAAGGTTACAAGTTTCAGGTATGCATGACGAGCTCTCATTTGAGGTTCTAATTTTATGTTTATATGTCAACACAAAATAGTGCCACTCTTACATGCATGTTTGAAGTAATTAGTGTTTCTCTGCACAGCCGAATAAGGTCCTGGGTATCTACACCTTCACGAAGCGCGTGGCTCTGGAGGAGTTTGAAAACAAACCCCGCAAGCAGCAGGGCTATAGCACTGTCTCGCACTTTAACATAGTCCACTATGACTGCCACCTTGCTGCTGTCCGGTACGCATACAGACTTCTTTGTTGCTCATTTCATTTTCTTTTTTAACAATACTTTGGGTCTAACTCCTCTTTGATCTTTGGATCAGGCTTGCTCGAGGGCGCGAGGAGTGGGAAAGCGCCGCTCTTCAGAACGCCAACACCAAGTGCAATGGGCTCTTGCCTGTATGGGGGCCACACGTACCCGAATCTGCTTTTGCCACTTGTCTGGCAAGGTAGGCTCCGTTAATTAATGCATCAAAGTCTGTTGCGACGACTTTTCTGTATAGCATATTGAGCCTTTTGTTATGTTGTCTTGCAGACACAACACATATCTGCAGGAATGCACAGGGCAAAGGGAGCCCACGTACCAGCTCAATATTCACGACACCAAGTTGCTGTTCTTGCGCTTTGCAATGGAACAATCTTTCAGCGTAGACACAGGGGGAGGAGGCCGCGAGAGCAACATCCACCTCATTCCCTACATCATCCATACCGTCCTCTACGTCCTCAACACGTATGTTTCTTCCGATTCGGCTGCGCAGCCCCATTATAAATGAACAAGCACCATATTGTAAAATTCTAAGCATGTGCTATAGATTAAAAAAAAAATAACCCAATCTCTTCTTTTCAGCACAAGGGCCACCTCACGAGAGGAGAAGAACCTGCAGAGCTTCTTAGAGCAGCAGTGTGATAAGTGGGTGGAGAGCTCATATGAAGTGGACGGCCCGCACTACTTCACTGTGCTGGCCATGCACATTATCCCTCCTGAACGCTGGAGAACCACACGTGTCGATTTCCTGCGCCGGCTGCTCGTCACTGCACATGCAAGAAAAGTCTCACCAGGGGGCGCCAACAAGTAAGAAAATGATATGTAGCGATGGCTTTTTGTTTTCGATTCTCACATGTTGCTGTATTATTGTGGTACATATTTGCATTTAATATGAGCAGTTATCCTCCAGAGTAGGGAAATTAAAGATAATGGTGGGTTTATTTACTTTATGTATGTTTGGCATTTATAATCGTCACCTTTGTGAAAATAGAGGGTTGAAGCAATAATTTAGGCAATGACTGTATCTAGTTTAATAATTGCATTAGCATTTTGTTATAAATAAATTGTCTCAGTTGTAATATAAGCTATTCATCGATTGACTATCGGTCCTATTAATTTCTTCCTTTTTTTCTTATAGACTCACAGACAAAACGGTGAAGGAATATGCAGTTTATCGCTCCCCTCTTCTCTTCTGGGGCCTGGTGGACCTCATCTATGACATGTTCAGGGTAGGAAAACCTGTGGATGGCAACATATAGTTTATTTTTATGTTTGAAAAAATGTAATTTAAACATATTCTGATTAAATATTTCTCTGTGAATATAACAGAAAGTGCCCACCAGTAACACAGAGGGAGGCTGGTCCTTCTCACTAGCAGAGTATGTGCGGCACAATGACATGCCAATCTACGAGGCTTCAGAAAGGGTACTGAGGGCTTTTCAGGATGAGCTCATGCCTGCTGATTCTTTTGCAGAGTTCTTGGATGTCGTAGGTGAGTGCAAACATTAATGTTATTATTATTTTTGTACACATTATCTGTTCTAAATGTACTTTAACTTAATACTTTTTATTTTTTAATACTCTATTTTTGGCATTGACAAATATTAATGCTTTATGCAAATGTATGTTTATTATTTGTGAAACCAAACTCAACATATACTGCAGCATGAAGACAAAATATTCTTGTAATTATGCTGTTCAGGACACCAAACGAAACATGTTTCCACACGGACGGTTTTAATTGCCGGATGTATACATTATGGTGGATTTTGGTGCTTCGTTTGAGACTTGGAGCATCAGTAAAACAAATATTTAGTGATTTACATTTTTTTTTTTTTTTTATTTAGGTTATTATTAATATTTTTTGGTACAATATGGAAATACTTATTACTAAGTCTGGGTTTTAAAGTTTTTAAGTTGCCAGAAGGAAGCAATTAGCAATTTTTTGCAAAGGCTGTTCCTTAGTCACAAATTTAAGTTTAATGACTGTCCCATGACAGATTAATGTATTAAAGTATTTATTATGTAATACACATATAATTTGTTGAATTGTGTTGGAACATTTAGGCTTTAATTGCAGTTTGTTCTTTCCATAAACCTTTTTTTCTTTTTCTTTTTTGCATAAACCATTGATCTTGTTAGAATTTACAAAATTAGCAGGGTATCAAATAATTATTTCCCTGTGTGATTTAGTATTTATTACAGATATGTTGAGTAAAAACAGTAAACTGAAAATGGGTTTAGTTAATAACGGTGCGTGTTTAAATGATTTTCATAATCGGGTATTTTTTATTGAAGTGGCTTAATTTGAGGTACAACCTGGTGATTTTAACATCAAGTGTTAAGCTACAGTTGTGGCTTATGAGTGTGTGTGTGTGTGTGTGTGTGTGTGTGTGAGAGAGAGAGAGAGACAATAATACAGAATTCTACACTACAGATGTTATCATTATAGTTATTCAAATAGTAATGTCTTTGAACTTTTTGAACACATTTTGAGGATGAAACTTGTCATTGTAACCTCTGCTGTCTCTTGACAGGGCTCCTCTCAGATATCCCAGACCCTGATGGTTTCCTGCAGGACCTGTTAAACTCTATACCCTGATCATATCCAGCCTGTCCCCCTCCTGAGTGTGTGTCCAGCCTGCTCAGCACAGGTGTTGCTGCAACTCCACAGGGACACCTTGCAATTAAGCTCTGGGCTCCCATATCTATCAGCTCACCCACTCTCATTCACAACCACCCCCCCGATATTCATCCCGGTTTGTTCTTCTACAGCGTCTTCAACCATAACGCTCCTAAATTGGAGGATTATATATGTAGTCTCAAGTAATGCATTTGTTACAAATGTTTCTGTAACATCCAATAACACTGAAACATGCCATGACCATGCTGTTTTGCTCCAACATGTTGCAGGTGCTTTGTTTAAATAACTTTGGGAATTTAATGACTGTGTGAAACATTTTGTGGCTTTTATTTATCCCTTTTGATTTTTTTCCCCCTAATTTTTTGAGTTACACAGAAGTGTGAATTGATCACTTAGTGTCATGCACTTTGTTTCTGGACATTTTTGCGGTGTTCAGTGATTTGATTGTAATTTGCGAGCAAGACAAGGCCTTCCTCCTTGGTTGAACCTGCTTGTGTGCGGTTTCTCTCCTTGTGTGCGTGATGGAGAACGAGTGCTGTTTGATATGTATGCCCATTGAATTTGAATGCTTTTGTAATGGGGTTTTACCTTTCACAATGAAACAACTTCTTTCAAGATAAAAGAATAAAAAGACCTGCATCTTTACTTTGGAAGCATTTTCTTTTCTTTTCACTTAGTTTTTACTGATTGGGTTTTTGTTTGATTTCCAGTTTAACAACACTAGATTATTATTAATTTTTTTTTTTTGGGCTAATTGTTTCTGTGACTTGGTTTCTCACATCCCTATCCAAACATAATCTACCTGATTATCCAAAATTGCATTTGTTTTTAAAGCAAGGTGTTACTCAAAGCAGTCTTGGTGACAAACAAATTCGTAATATATCTCTATATGTACACACGGTATATACACCTGTAAAAGGTGATCTTGTACTCTGAGCTGAATGCATGGTGTGGAGTTAAAAAATATATATATATAAAAGAATCCAGTTTAGTGTTTATTCGCCTTTTCCCGCTGCTATAATGTTCAACTGTTGCTGAATGTCCGCTTTTTGAATTATCTCAAATGAATAAAACTATACGAATCCCACACATGACTCTCCTTTTCATCTGAGTAAACGGTGAAATAAAAAAATGATTGGGAGTTACCATGTAGCATACCACATCATGTTTAACTGCCTTATGTAGTCTTACAACAATCACAAAAACAATCACGTATTTTATAGCTTTCCGAGTACAAAAACCTTATGATAGAGATGGCAATTTATCAATACAAATATGAACTGGTTATTTCTCGGTTTATTTATGAAAGTCATTTAGAGGGGAATTTAAAAAATAATAAAGGGAACATTGTGCACAAATGAGCCTCTATTCAAAATTCAGAATTTTGTTTGACCCTTTATAACTTGCCACGAAAGTCCCAAGCAGCTTTCACACAGCCAATCTTGCCTTGTATAATTCAGAGCTTGGGTGCAACTTTTGAGAGCTATCTGTGGTCAGAGCTACAAATAGCCTGTCCTCCAGGATAGACTCATCATTTCATCTCGTCAGCAACACTGAGTGTACTTTTTAAACTTTTTAGAAGCGGCTTGGAACACCCCGACTGCTAGCTTTGACTCTGGTTTCCTAATTAACTAGATGCCCTCTTTTTAGCATTGTTCAACACTGACTTTTCTTTGTTGCCCATTTATTCTTCAAACAATACCAATACTGCAGTAGGTTATCCCAGAGGAGTAATATTTTACAAGAAGTGGCTTTCTTGGGAATGGATTGGCAAGGTGCGGAAGGGTCAATATGGTTCTCCTTAAAGTCCCTGCTGAATAATCCAGCACGGTTTCACACAGGCTGAGCTGGTCATGACTGGACACTATATGTACCACCTTGTAAGTGCTGGTAGACAGATTACAGATTCAAAATAACCATTAATGAATCACTGATATTTAAGAAAATTAAAGTGTCCTCCTTCACCAGTTTACACTACTGATCTATTTACTAAAGTAATGAGGGATGATTTACTATCTACTCAAACCAAGATGGATGTTTCACTGTGGCCTGTTAATGGAGATTTCAGCGGAACACTGATGAAAAAAAAAATCTGTATTACAGCATTAATTTGAGCAAATATACAAAATCTTTGAAATGTCTTTATAATGAAGCAATTTAAAACAATATGTAAGGAAAAAAACAATAATAATAATCTAAATGTGCTTCATGTCCATGTTATGCTGATGATATCCAGCTATATATCGTATCGAAACCAGACGATACAGCTCAATCGGCTCGGATAACTGAGTGTGTCAAAGAATTAAAAGATTGGATGACGTGTAATTTTCTATTATTAAATTTTGATAAGATTTTGCTCATCGGACCAAAAAAGCTCCAGCATTTCAACCTGCATTTAGAATGATGTAGTGTAACTACTAGTTAAACAGTAAAAGACCTGGGAGTTATTTTATACAGCAACTTGTCTTTTAAAAATCATAACTATATTACAAAAACAGGCTTCTTCCAGCTTAGAAATATTGCTAAGCTAAGAAACAGTCCTATATCTGATGCAGAGAAGCTCGTCTATATGTTCATGACACCGGACTGGACTACTGTAATGCATTACTAGGCGGTTGTCCTGCATCATTAAAAAACAAGCTACAGTTAGTCCAGAGTTCTCACAAGGTCAACAAAATATGACCATATAACCCCAATCATTCCTACAATGGCTACATGTTAAGTTTCAAATTGACTACAAACTATTGCTATTTACCAAACCCTAAATGTTTTAGCTCCCATGTATCTATCCAATCTTCTAACATGTTACAATCCATCAAGGTCCTTGAGATCTCAAAACTCTGGACTGCTAGTAGTTCCTAGAACAGCAAAGTCCACTAAAGGTGGTAGAGCATTCTCAACTTCAGAATAGTCTTCCTGACAGTGTTTGGGGTTCAGACACACTCCCAGATTAAGTGCAGATTAAAAACGTATCTATTTAGCAAAGCCTACACATAACACACATCACATCTTAAGCTTGTGTTCCAGTACATCTGATCAAATGAACATTATCAACTTGTGCTTGTTTATATCATGAATTCCTCTCCACTGCTTCTCTTTCTCTCCCCATCCCGAGGCATCCTGAGGTTGCCGACCCTGCAAACATC
This sequence comes from Silurus aristotelis, assembly GCF_946808225.1. Classification (NCBI taxonomy): domain Eukaryota; kingdom Metazoa; phylum Chordata; class Actinopteri; order Siluriformes; family Siluridae; genus Silurus; species Silurus aristotelis. The sequence goes on along the minus strand of NC_139592.1, from coordinate 10,050,953 downwards.
CCGAACCATCTAGAGACGTACCAGCGCCATTTGGATTCCACCTCATGTGGAGTTTTGACATTGGACCTCTGAGTGTTTAAAGGCTCTGGCATGGAGAAGCTGGTGTTGGATTTACGATGATCGCAAATGTTGAGCTATTTTATGAGTTGCTCATTAGCTCCTGGTTTCATAACCTCAAATGACTGTATAAGACTTTAGAAAGGACATTACTCATAATCTTACAGTCCAGTGCTCATGTTGGTTCTCATTCTTCAGTGTTCTGTGTGAGGATGGGTTTCCCTTTAGAGTCTGGTTCCTTTTAAGGTTTCTTCCTCATAACATCTAAGAGAGTTTTTTCTCGACACAGTCGCCATGGCTGCTCATCGGGGATAAACACACATTGCCCACCGTAACTCTTAAATTCTGTAAAGCTGCTTTGAGACAATGTGCGTTGTGAAAAGTGCTATAGAAATAAACGTGACTCAACTCTGTTGGGAAAAAAAAAAGAAACCCTTACAAAATTTATAATGATTTTAATATTTTTTCAAAATAAAAATTACTTCTGTAACAGTCCCTGTGGGTCTCTCCTGGTAATTTGTAAATGTTGCCTTTTATTGTAGCAAAATTGGGCCAATGGAAAACCTTTGGCAAATCTGTAGAACCTATATTGATGACTAGTGGACACCAATAGGGACCATTAGGACATCGTGAAACATCCAATTTCCAAAAAAGATTTATTTAGTTGCAACTAAAGTAATCAACATTATTTGTTACTTTTATTGATTAACAGCTAGTTTGTAATTGCAATTGTAATGGTATTTTTTAGTGGAAACATTATAATTATCATTTTAGCTGGGAAACTGTAAAGATCTGAAGACATCTCTACAATTTCCACCTCATGACACAAGCTCTTGTCTTTTCGAAATCACAGACTGAATAAAAGAACAGACCAATAACGCATGACAGCTTCTTTCTTAGAGGTGGAGAGCATCAAGCTACACTGTTAGAGCTCTCTGAAGATCTTTACCTCCATAATGACTTCCCTTTGCTTTGCAGCTCCAAATGATTTATTCTTGGTTTATTCTTTCACATTCAATCGTGACACGCAAATATACTTACGTTGCCCTCCTCAAAGACGGGCGTAGTGTGTGTGTGTGTGTGTGTGTGTGTGTTTGCTAGCCACCTCCTCCCCCCTCCTGCTGCCATTTCCCGTTTGAAGAAGCTTATTTTAGCAGCTCGGAATGGTAGTCGCACCAGCGAGAGCTTTTCCAGGAGCACATAACTGGCCTTGCTGGGAGCTCATAGCTCTGTTAGGCGTTAGAGTAGCTTAGGTGGTGTGTATTTCCCCGGTTGAAGCAGTAGGCGATGTGTTCTTATTTATATGACATTAGATAAAGGAAGGAGAGGAGAGGAGAAGAGAGAAAGGGAAAGAGGAGGGATAGGGATGGGATGGGAAGGGAGTGCACCTTGCGCTTGAGATGAGATGAAATCAGGTTTAAATGCTTTAGTTTGAATGAACCCCTTCCAGTCCAGGATGGACAACTTCCCTCATCTTTATCCTGACCAAAGCCCCGCACTTCACATGGAAACGCCGTTGCCTCGTATCATCGGTGCTTCGGCGGTGACCGGAGCGGGGGGCTCGGGGGTGAGCAGCGCCCTGAGGAATGATTTAGGCTCCAACATTCATGTTTTAAAGACGTTAAACCTGCGCTTCCGCTGTTTCCTGGCCAAAGTGCACGATCTCGAGCGCAGGAACAAAGTGCTGGAGACTCAGCTGCACAATGCGCAGGAAGAATCGCGCTATAGGAGCCTGTTAAGCCGGGAGCAAGCGATCCAAACGGACTACGAGCTCCCGTTTGCAGGCCCGCTAGCCGAGACCAGGGTCCCGGGCAGAATCTGGAGTTACTCCCATGGCTGGAGGCATGGAAGTCGCATGGAGCTTCATCACGGGCCTGGAGTTTCATGGACGCACACGGATGGAGTTGGGGTTCAGATCGACACCATCACTCCAGAGCTCAGGGCCATCTACAACGTGCTGGGCAAAGTGAAACGAGAGAGAGAGGAATACAGGAAGAGGCAAGTTCATTCTAGCTGCTTACTGAGCAATACACACACACACACACACACACACACACACACACACACACACACACACACACACACACACACACACACAGCTTTCTGTTATCTTTGACCAAGTTTACATCAGGGGTCTCTTGGAGCATTTAAATACAAACATTTGCATCCTCCATGGGGGTTTTCATGACCAGCAATATAATATAAATATAATAAAAAATATAATGTGTGAGAAATTAGTTTATATATAGTGCAATAACACAACAATGTATACTATTCATATCATCATCTTCAGTAACCTGTGAATACAAAGACTTACAGATACTCTGGGTACGAGCAACTCACCCTGACTTTAATGTTAATGTTTAATGTCATATAGCACTGTATATATACACACACACACACACACACACACACACACACACACACACATTTACAACTAGGGGCTTCCTAATCCACCTACCAGTGGGTTTCTGGGTGATGGAAGGAAACCAGAGAACACAGATGAAACTCGCCCAGACACCATGAGAACATGCATGAAAAAGCATTAACTAGAGCTTAGGATCGAAACAGGGACCGTATGAGATGGTGATTTCTTGCTGCCACTTTAAAAAACAATAAAAGCATATTTATTAGGCGAAATGATTTCTGGGCCAACGTACTGTAGTTATAGATTTATTTTTGTAATTATGTCTGATGTCTATGTAGAAAACATACACTGCTTAAGAATGTAAGCTTTTAGAGATGTTTCATTCATTATCACAAGTATCAAAAAATGTTCAGATTGAGAATGTGGACCAAAATCGATATCATTTGTATGCTTTATATTTGTTTATATTTATTTTCTTCTTGCTCTATACTGACTCCTATTCATAAGTTATGGAGACCGAGTGAAACTTCTTTTTGTCTTTTGGAACAATTGTTTTGGTTTTCCATTTGTTTATACAAATAAATTAAACAGTTTGTTAAGTATATATATATATATATATATATTCTTAATCCAAAACTCATAAGAGATGCTTATGATTTCCAGCAGCAATATGTGTGTTTTGGGTTCTTTTATTGCCGCTTAGCTCTGAGAACAGACTATGAAGACTACGAAATGGTCTTCTTCTAGTGAATGAATGGAGCCATTGCATTGCTTCATTCATTAGGGAATCTATTGTGTAAAAGGATTATTTTATCTTCAAGGAATTTCCGGTCTAGCATGTTGCTTTATATCACTAAATAACCTGGACAAAGGCCAGACAGATCACACACAGTTTTTATTTGGGTTTAGAGCTGAGTAATACTTTAAGCATTCATCCAATATTTTATTGGCAGTGTTTTATGCACTTGTAGTTTTTTTTTGTTGTTTTATTGAAATTCAAATGACTTGTATATTCAAAGTTATGTGGTCAGTAAAGATAAAGAAATCCTGTTATGCGTCAATAACTGGGGAGTAAAACAGTAGTAATAGCCTGAGAATGTGAGTTCCTGATGGGTTATGAAGTGATCCGTTTCCAGGAAAGGAAGTTTTCCTGTTGTTTTTAAGGCTTCCATCTTTTGAGCCTACCCTGGAATATTGCTAATAAAATAAATAAATAGGAAGATTATTTGAACATTTTATGAATTCCTGAATTATTAATAGGTTATGTTACTTGAAATGTTTAATTTTTTCAGTTTTCTTTTCCCTACAGATTTTCTTAGTATGTCTATAGTATAGTAAAGTATTTTTTTTTTTATACTTTAAAAAACATTTTTTTTTTACAGAGTCATATCACCACTGTCTTTAATTCCATTTGACTGGAAACACATGTATATACACTGTGGATGCTCAGACAGCAGCTCGTTTTGGCATGAGGCCACTATACACAGTTCTCATCCAGTAACCTGCATTTGAATGCCACTATTAATCACAGAAGTGGGTCGGTCTTCTACACTTTGGGTTACTGGTGGAATTGCAGTGTAACTTCATGAAGAGCAAATACCATCAAGTGGTTGAGTACTACTTGTTGAAGTACTGCTTTATTTTTTTTTTTTATTACATGTCTGTGGATTTGTCCTTGGTTCATGTTGAATGTAATCTGAAAGAAAGCTAAAATTCTTGAAGAATTAGATCCATTAGAGTCTTTTTAAAGTCTTATTTAGAAAATTAGATATTATTTTGTTAAACTGGTTAATCAGAAGGTGTTGATCTTGAGCACACAAAAAACGTCCTGTATTTTTATAATGAACAGCCAATTCTTGAAATATTTCCCAATTTCAAGCCCTGTTTCCTTCTGGTTATATCTTTGTTCCTTTCTTATCCCATCCTCCTACTCCTCATGCTCCATGGAATGTCTTTAACCTCCTGACCTGATTTAGTATTTGGTAGATCTGCACAATTTTTCTCTGTGTTACACAACAATTTGGTGAATATGTTCCTGGGTCATAAGGCACACACAAGAAACACACACACATAATGAACACAAAGACACACACCTCAGGAGGATTGCCTTCTCACCCTGCCATATGATGACCATTATGACTCAGCTTTCAAGATGGTAGCTGTACACTGCTGGACAGACCATTTGTCTGACTGTGTATTGTGTGGAAGTGAGATACAGTGTGAGATCATTTCCCTGAGGAATGGCAGGGAAACAGAGGAATTAGGGCATTGTGTCTTGTCATCATTTTGGTCCCTGCGATCTTTGGCTTTGTAACTTTCTATTCACATCCAGTCCTTCTGTTTTAAAATTCATTTTGTATGACCAGCAGTAAAAAACTACATACGATATAATCCTTTAGTTAATTTCTGCAGATTCATTATGGCTGTGTTATAGATTGTTTATGTTTATTACAAAATAATAATGTAATGCTGGCTTTAATGAGTGTAGTCTGTCTGAATACTGATGTGAACTTAGGCAAGTTCAGCCCTCTTGTCTACTTCTCGGGAAAAACAGATGTGCATTTCTAAAAGCCCCTAAGGTCTATGAATGCGGCCCATATACATTGGCCAACTATCCCTTCTTTTAGTCAGATTTCCCCCTAGTTTCAACATAGGCGAATCTTCCTGATTTGGTATTTAAGCTGTAAGAATACAGAAGTTGTACATTGATGCACATGATAAAGATATTCCATGTAATTTGGATTATAATGGGCCAACACACATGAGAAAAGGGGCCAAGCCCAAATGGTAAAACTGTTTAAAATCTTTTAATGATCTTCACATGTCATTGTTCAGGAAATGAGCAAGATTTCAAACAAATAGATAAAATTACCTTGATATGGAATAGCTTCTTCCCGTGGGCTCACCACCTGCAGGAGGGGCCGTAAGGGACGGTGCTGTGGGGATTGGGCAGCAGTCGAAGGCGGGGGCCTGCTAAGACTGCTGCCCCCGCGACCCGAATTACGGATAAGCGGGAGAAAATGAATGAATGAATGTATGGAATAGCTTTTTTTTTTTTGTGGTATTTCTAGAGTTAGTATATTTGATGTTGTTCTGTTCAATGTTGATTGCTTTAAATATTTGATGAGTACTTAAACTTGTTTTGAATTGTATATTAAACATGTAAATCATTATCATGATTTTACTTTTGTGTACAAGAATCTATATTAGTGAATTCCCATTAGAGATCACTACAGCAGAAGTAATGAAAAAACTGAAGAGATAATAAAAAACTCAGTGTGCATTAGTTTATTTTTCGCTCCTTTATTGACTTGTGATTTGTTCTTAAGATGATCAGAGTCTTATTATTTTAGCCGTTTTGGGCTTGGCCCAATTTTTTGTATTTTATTTTTGCCCAGGCGTGTAGATGCTTCAAGTATGCAGTGGATGGTGGGCTGAAAACCAAGCCTGTAATATTGCCGCTTTGAGCAGCTGTTGGTATTTAAGTGGAAATCTGTGTTGAAAACAAGATTTAACCTTAGACACACTACTTTTTTTAGTCACAAACTTGAGATTCTTGAAGTTTGTAAGCACACTGGATATTCACATGTCCTTTAAAACACACTTCATGTATTCATTTTGAACAAGTAATAGAATGATAAGACTCATATAATGCTTTGATGCAAAATACATTCAGTAGACTGACAAAGTTGGCAGCGCCTTATCTTTATATTGTTACTGTAAAGTTAGTCGTAAGTCAGCAGGGTAATCCTGTGTGTATCCTAATGGAAAAGGTATGCTTGGTTGTTTGCATTGTGAGGGATGTTTGCTTGCTTTTCTTAGAAAGTAGCTGCTTCTTGGCTGGATTTAGTAACAAAATGTACCAAACTCATTACTGAGAGCTAATAGTCAGACTTGTGAAAATATAATACAACCTAAAGTAAATACTGCACATTTATTTAACCCCAGGTTTAGTAGGTGTGTTGGAGCAGGGGCATGTCTTAAGACTAAAACAATTCCAATAAAGGTATTAATTATGAATGATGTGTAATTTGTTCAGGAGTTCTCAGACAATTGTAAACAATTTTGTTGTGTGTTAAATGTCCAAAGATCAACAGTGGATGATAATCTGGTTGTACTCAGGATGGCAAGTCGGTGGCTTGATGACTTTTAGTTTATGAAAGCACTGTCATGCTTTAGTCAGGCCTGATTATTCATTCCACCAACCATTATGTACTGTAATAATCACATTTCTTTACTCATCTACATGTGAGATAAGTCAGTGATGTCAAGCACTACTAGTTAGTCAATAAAAATAACAGTATTTCTTAGAGATTGTGTTTTTTTTGTTTGTTTTTTTGTCCTCTGTGTTCCACCCATTATTCTGAGACCCTGCACATGATTGAGTTTTTTCAAAGGCCTATTTATGAATACGGTTGCAAAATTCGGGGAATTGGCTAATGAAGCCACACATGTGCATTCATCCATAACATAAAAGAAACATTTTGGAATTTATCAAAAATATCCATCTTGGCAAGTATTCGTGTAAATTACATAAATATTACATACATTTGTGTTTAAAACTTGTGCTGTGTACAAGCTATTGTGTAAAAACAAATACACTGAGCAGACATTTAGGTGAGACCCTAGATCATTTAAAAAAAAATCTGTCTAAAAAAGACCATCCCCCACAAAGAATCCCCCTTAGTCACCCAGGGGGAATATTCCCTCTTCTTCCAGGCTCTGACTACCACAGGAATATTGAAGCCACAGTTCTGCATTTAAGTCTGAAGATTATATCTATTCAAGTACATTTTAATATTACTTGTGAAATATATTTTATCTATGGTATTAAAGTTTAACTAGCAAATACCAAAATGTGTTTATACAGTAGCTAGCCAGCCAGTAAATCAGATATGCTAAATGTAAGCTAGCACTATTTAATTGACAATTTATGAAGCTAGCTCAAGCTGTGATGCTCTTTCCTCTACCTTCTGCTAGCCAGTTTTCTGTTATCATAGAGAAGTAGAGTAGTGGTCAAAAGTTTGCACACATTATAATTTTTAAGGTTTTTGAAAGAAGTCGTTTATGCTCAATATTCAAGCCTGCATTGATTTGATAAAAAATACAGAAACAACAGTAATATTGTAGAATATTAAACATTTTTTTAAATGTAACTTTTTATTAATCAAAGAATCCTGAAATAAGTTTCACATGTATCAAATTCCTGGTAAGTTTTCAACTTGGAATATTTCCCAATTACCCAGAAGTTCCCATGGAAAGTTTCTGGACCCTTTGCAATCCTCCTGGTGTGTTTCTGCTTTCTGAAATGCCTTTCTGTTTACCACGGTTTTAATGAATGTATATTTATGTGAATTTCAATTACTTTCTTGCCACCTCAAACCAGTCTGGTCATTCTCTACAGACCTTAAACATTACTAGTGCTTTTGCTCCTGCGGAACACAGTTCCTGCTAGATGCTGGATGTTTTTTGTTTTTTGCACCATTCTGTGTACACTTTTGCCTGTGGAAATCCATTGAGATTAGCAGTCTCTGAAACACTCAAACAAACCTGTCTGGTACAAAAAGTTACAAAACTCTCAAAGTACCTGAGATTACATTTGTTTCCTTTTCTGCTGTTTTTATGTAAAGTTTTCTACATGAATCTGCATGAATCTGCTGCCACCGGATTAGCCGGTTGGATAATTGGAACTTCGACTTAACACATGGTAGATACATATAGAATTGTCATCTTTCTTGTGTACTAGCATTTCTTTTCTTTTTTTCCCTCTAATGTGCACACAGAGTATAGTGTATGTTCAGTATATGTGATATATACACACAGGATAAAGTAGTTTTAGGGTGTAGCCTGTCTAAATATTGATCTGAGTTCAGCCTTCTCCTCTCTTAGTCTGGTAACAGATGTGTTTCTAAAAGCCCCTAGGGATATGGCTGGTCCATGTTTTTCACTGATGTATCTTCTTTCCATTTGTCCCGTTCACAGTCCTGCAAAAGCAGTATTTTACACCTAAATAGATACTGTGAAAAACATGCTTGTCAGAGTTGTACATTGTAAAGCTTGTTTATTATTCGGGATGCACAAAACCTCAATTAAGTATTACAAGTTATTGGTTTGAAGCTCTGAATTTGGTAGTAGATTGGTGATTACATTTTGAATATTACACTCTCCTTCAAGTCTTTATTTTTTATTTTTAAACCAGCATTTAGAAATTATTTATGGAAAACTGGGCACACCCTATAATTCAGAAACATGTAGGGCCACCTTTAACAACAATAAAATGAAGGGAATGTTTTCTGTAGAGGTTTACCGTTTTTTTTTTACATTGTTTTTTAGTTTAGTTTTTTTTTTTGAAGAAGAAGGAATTTTGAGCCACTCTTCTGTAATATAGTACTTCAGTTCATTGATGTTGAAGGGCATTTCTTCTCTTCTCTCTTTTGTCTCTATCATCTTTTATATTTTATTTAACTTATTTATCTGTCTGAAAATGAATAAAAAAGAAGAATTGCAGGAAAGTGTACATACAAAACTTTGAGATTTAGTGATCTCGCATACCAAATATTTTATACACTCAATTAATACATGGTTTAGAACACTGAAAACTATGTTTGCCAGTTTAGGAAATGCCATTGGATATGGCCATTGTGACAGAAGTTTGGAAATTGTACCAAAATTATGTAGAAATAATTTTATTTAAATACATTTCTGACTTTGCATTGACACTTACTTGTAAACATCATGTTGTGTAAGGAGGACATTTATCAAGACTGCTCAGGGATGTGTAAGACTAACACTTGGATTTTCTCAAACAGTGAATGTCAGAGAATTTGATTAGGTTTTTATACAGCTGTATACTGCAGTATAAAACCCAATCTTTGATTGGATGCCAGCTGTTAAATCGTCTGTAATGCATCTGCTTCATCATGTCATCATTAAAACACAGAACAGTTTGCACTCTGTATAGATGACAGCAGAACTTGAAAAAAAAATAAAAATTCAACAACATAAAACAAAGAAAGACAGAGATCAGTCAGACTTTTTCTTCTGGTTGAGATCCATGAAAAATGAGAAACAGTTTATGGGTTCAGAAAAGCCACTAAGTTTTTTAAGTATGTACAGAAAATGGCAAAATGTGACCATGGAAAGGGATTTTCCAGGAAGCCACACAAATATCGGAATTCTTTCAGAACATTCAAACATGCAACTCGAAAAGAGATTATTTTTAATGCCACAGGAGGTTAGATGGGGTATATCTTTAAAATGTTTTTATGATTCTTAGTAACTAAAACAAGCATTTGACGGTAGCACATGACAGATTTCAGTACATTACCCAATAAAGGGGAGCATTATCGAAAGATGTCTATCTTTTGTTGTGTTTGTTAAACAAGGATATGCATATCATATTACGATCATTAGTACTAGATTAAACGTTATCCCCTCTACCTCAAATTTATCTTTCTTGAGAACTGACTTTTTGACACTTGCTGGAATTTTTTTCAGTTATCGTATTGCATTCTGTGGATTCTCAGCTTGTTTCATTTTAAGTGAGCACAAAATCTTGCTTGCTTTGGCACATGAGAAAGATTTTTAACATAATTGCTGTCTGTGCTGAAGTCAAAACCTCTGACAGTGGCATAGGACCAATTAACATGCCTTGTCTGTCTGTTTTGCATTCAGCAGTGTTACTTTAGGCCAATATATGTTGTATATAAGTACATTTGAACATTTGATGGTTGAATAAGAAGGTGTTTCCTGAGAACTTGGATGAAATTCTTCTAAACTTTTTATTTATTTTTTTTGACTCATTGCTGAATTCTTTTGTTCTTGTTTTTTTTTTTGTTTGTTTTTTTACATTTGTGGCATTTGGCAGGTTGTCTTAACCAGGACAGCCAACAAAAGTGCTATGAGGTATCTATCAATAAATACACTCAGATACTGGTTCAATATGTCACAGACTCAGAAAATCATCAGAAAAACCTCTGTTGGGAAGGATTATAGTTTAAAAACTGTATTTTTATGTTTCTTATAATTCTTAAGTTCTAATTTGAGTACTTCTTGTTTTTTTTTTAAAGTATAAGTTATTAACATTTATGTTCAGATAAGAATTCCTCCGTTCACCGTTCCATGTCAAACGCTGTGAGAGAGAAAAACAGCCGCTATGGTTTATCTCAGAGAATACAACTTTCCATTCCTTGTCCATAGCTTGGCAAATCAGCTATGTAGGGGAATTTACTTAAATGTATTATGTGAGAAAAAAGAATAAGTCAAAATAAATAAACCGCTTTTCTTACTATTTGCATTAAATTGGAATTTAAAATTAAATAAAAAAGTGGTGTAGCTGTGACAAAATCTTTCCTTTATTCAACATGCATTTAAATTAATTCTTAAGTGTTGATATTAAAACCCAATGCTCTTGATGGAAACTGGTGGAATCCAGTTCTTTTGTCATGAGATTAACCGGATCAAGCGAGTTCAGCTCTTTTATAATGCCTTGTTTAACCACAAACCTCTTTGGCTCATGGTCATGCGTTATCTTTCTGTCGTTTGGAAGAACTGAGCCCACTTCTTTCATCACATGGGTTAACACCTTTAGTTTTCACTATTGGGCATTGAATAAATAAAAAAAAGGTGTTTAAAAAAAAAAAAACACTTCTCTGTGCACACCAGATCAGGGACTTGGACACAACGAACCATCACATCCATACGAAAGAGAAGTGGCATCGCTGCTCCCAGTGTGAAAAGAGTTTTTACCGCAAGAATGAACTTCATAGGCACCAGCGCGCTTAGTGCTTAGAATGGTGGAAGCATGTTGATTGTTGTTAAATTAAATATAAAGTAATTGATATGGAAGCCTTTTATATACTTTTGAAATAGATCCATGGATTGTATTTTAAGGAATTTATCTGTGTGTACCTGAAATAAGATTTTAACATACAGCATGGTGGCAAACATATTTAGTTTTTCTGACCTTCAAATACAATTTGTATGGAATCCACTGTGTATTAATCGAATCATAAATGGAATCGGAAAAATACAAATCGAGAATCAACTCACGAATTAAAAAAGATCAAATAGAAATAAAATCACACCAATTATGGGAATCTGTGCTGATACCCAGCTGTATTAGCTGGTTAAAGTGCATTAGCTAGCTACATTAGTGACTTTGGATTAAATAGGGCTTACTTTGGACTTCAAATAAAGGACTTTTTTTTTTTTATTGTGTCTCTCACTTTCGATGGACAATAGTAGCTGAGAAATCACGCTCTAAGTATTATCACTCGGTTTGCCTGTAGACATTTTCAATTGAATAGTGTATGCTGTTAGCAGTGTACCCCTCGTGCTGCCTTTCATGTTTACGATGTTTCATCAAGTATATGAAATATTTTTGTTTGTATCTGCTTCACTTTGATTGGCATTATTAATCAAAAACGCATTCAAATCAGAGTCATTTTGTGTCCTCTGTACATTATCAATACAACACTCAGCGTATGTTACATGGGATCAGTTGTTATTGGGGTATGTGTTGAGAGATATGTAAAAAGTGAATGAGGGTGATATAAAACCAGGACCATTATTGTATAAATGCATCCAGATAACAAGCAATCTGATAAACTTCCCATTAGGTTACATTAGTTCTCAAAACAATTTTCCTTCATTAAAGCCTGTTCTGACATGTGATGGTCTCGCACTGTTTCAGCCATGATGTCAGCCAGACTGTGCGTGGGCAGCAGATTATCTCAGTCTTTTAGTGATAACTATAGTCATTACTGAAGAAACAATGACAGAGTGCTGTTCAGAGTGCTTATGCTTTTAAGCACATAAAGACCTAAATAAAAGTAAAATCAGTTAAATGAAGGGTATATAATTTGAATATAAACCAGGTATATGTGTGTGTGTGTGTGCGTGTGTGTGTCTGTGTGTGTGTGTGTGTGTGTGTGTGTGCGTGTGTGTGTGTGTTCCGCCGCTGTTTCCTTTATAGAAAAGTAAATACAATTAGCATGAATGACTTCTATAGAACTTCAGTGATATGACAAACTTTGTTCTTCTTATTCAGGCATACAATGAGACTTTTTATTTATTAGTTCCATGCATTGTTTGCATTCCCAAAACCTATTCTTTCTGGTTATATGGCAATGCTAATAAGCCTTTAGGGAAGTACACTTCTACAGAAATAGATTATGTTTTTGTAATATGATGCCTGCCCACAGGAATGCTTTGTAACTGTTTAACTGTTATTTTATCACCAAACCTGTTTTCTATTGAAATACCAGAAATAACATGAAAGATATATATGCCCTCGTATTTTTTAAGATAATGATTTAATAAATACATGTTTATTACTATTACATTATTGTTTTGTTTAAGCTTGTTGTATTGCTTTTAGGCTGAAATGATATTTTTGTCTGTACTGAGTGGGCCAGAGGAAATGAGTGAAGTCAGTTTCTCATGCCCTTGGGCAGTACTTTAATCAGCTACACTGGACTTATACACCAGTCTGAATGTCTCAGTGTCCTGCTATTGTCTGAGCCATTCGGCCAATGGCGTATCTTAAAAAAAAAAAAAAAAAAAGTCTATTATTTATTAATCTACAAACCAACAGTAGTCCCTAGTTTTTTAACTCGAAAATCTTCTTGTCGAAGCAAAACTAAGGTTGTTCCTTGCTTTGAAAGGTCAAGTAAAGCTACTTACATGTCTGAATGATTACATCTATACATCGTTACATGCTGTACATAAACATTAAAGATTAATTCATGACTGTAAATTTCAATTGTTTTTGTTTGTGAGCAGTTCTGCTTGTTACCACTTTGGAGTCCGGACAGATGAGAGATTGATTTTTCTGAAGCAGGGAGAATAAATGCATAGATGCAGTGCATATCATCTTTAAAGGAAACTCGATGACAAAGTCAAGAACATTTAAACAAGCTCACAGTTCCCTATTCAGCCCAGAAATTGGGACTGAACAGTCAGTCACCCAGAAATTGGGTGACTGACTGTCTAATGATTATTACATACATCTACTACAAGTACTCGATTTGGTTAACTGAAATATTTTGGTGGTTTCATATCCGGATCACACTCCACCAGTTCCCGAATGTGTTGTCATGCTTCATATCATATTAAATCATATTATTTTCACAACTATATATCATTTTATTCCTAATACAGTAGTCATTTTCCCTCAGCAGTTCTGCTTAAAACAATATACTATTTTGTTTTCTGTATGTTGGATATAGATTACAAGTCTTTTGGCTTAGAGTAGATTTTATAGAGATAAAAAGCAATAATATAAAATATAAGTAAAATAAAAGCTCTAGTCAGCATTTGAGTCGAGATTTCAAGAGGCTACTTTCGTAAGCCAAAGTACATTCTGTCTGTTACAGGCAAATGGCAGTAAGTATGCAATGCCTAGACTATGAGAGGAATGCAAGGTATCCACCAGAGACAGAGAGAGAGAGAGAGAGAGAGAGAGAGAGAGAGAGAGAGAGAAAGATGGAGCGAGGACATGTGTGGAGGAGGTGTATTCTGACCACATGGCATGATTAGGGAATGCCTTTGTCTGGGAAAGACCTGGTGCAACATAAAAAATTCTTCCCTTATAAGGAAAAGGTGTTTGAGTTTCATCACTTGTGAAAAGTAAAAATACCTTCAGTGTTAAAACTTGTAAAGAAACCTATAAAGAGGGTTTCAATAATGATGGGGTTTGTGAAAGCGCAGTAAACGTTCTCACACACAAGGCAGCGTTATCGCGTTAACTATTTAGTTTGTAAGTCTGTGACCTGAGAGACAGCACTGTTTGTGTGAATGCTATGGAAAAGTTTACTAATTACTCAGGAAACAAACCAAGGGGCAAACCTGTAGAAGTAGTTCCATAAAATCTAACATGGCAAGTCAAAACAAAGCAGGTTGGGCGACTCTCTACAGTGGATTGTGTTAAACATTTGCTGTTTTGTTGTCTCTCCCATCACCATAGTGACTTTAAGGAAGAATACAAAGCAGTAGGTATAATTGCTATACCACTTTATTATCTCTTTAAATGTTTTTAAATATTGTATGAAACCTTAAGACTTTTAACAGTCTATACAACAGTCCTCATCCTCTTCATAGTAACCAAAACTCATTATAGTATATTATATCTGCCGTTGTGAGATGCTATGAGATTTCTTTGTTGCTGAGGTGAGAAGACCTGACATGATCATTTCTGTGGATTTATTGACCAGATGTCTGTGTTCTGTGTTCCAGATGGGAGGAGGAGTTGTCCAAGTGCCAGCAAATGGAGGCCATGGTGGAGACTTTACAACAAGTGAGTGCTCAGCCATGCCAAACACTGTTTAGCTCCACATCTTATGCTCTTTGGGGTTTTACTGAGGACAGCTTTCGATACAGGGGGCACAATTCACAGTGGTCCACTTGTGTTTAAACGATATATCAGTAGTTAAACAGGAAAAAGTGATTTCTATTCAGACTTGATTTTACACACTGCCTATTCAGATGAACAAAATGACCGGCTTAAAGTTCATCTGCATTGTTGCCAGTTTCTTTCTTTTCCAGTTGCATACAGACCACTCAGAAGAACAGGGAAGAATTAATAATGTCTAATACTTGATTAGCATAAATAATGGTAGTCATGATAATCATATTAATGACATCCCCCACCTTTTTTTTTCTAATCATTTATTGGTGATCAACCTACAAACCAATTTACTTAAATGTAAACGGATATGTGAATAGAATGCTGTACTGCTGAGCAAAGGAGAAGCAGGTCAGATCAAGAAGGTTATTTTTGGCAGGATGGATTTGAAATGCTCACCACAGAAATCTTTAGGAAGCAGAAAGCAGTGAAGTGCAGGGAAATAAAGCTTTGCTGGTGAGATTAAAAGCCAAAAGGTAAATGTTTTGAACAATTGTCATTTGAAATGGTCAAAAATTGTAATTTATGTGCACTTTATCTGGTTTAAAAAAAATCCACATTTACGGAGTGTATTTCCCAAAACGTGAATTTCAGCGTTGAATATTTAGAGACATAGCTTCACTGTGTCTGCATTGACCAGAAATAACACTAAAATTTAAATAAAGATGTATTGTATTGTAATGCTCAGTTCTGAAAGAGACAATTGCTGACAGTTATATTTAACAGACCACTAGCTGTTTTGGGCTTCATTGGTTGTGACCTTTTGTGTATGTTTGCTTACAGCACTGGTGTTGAATGTAAAATAAATGTCTGTGATTTCTTTGTGGCTGTGTCCCCTACAGAGCGTGCAGGAGTCTGAAGCTCTACGGAGAGAACTTAGTGAAAAGATAGACCAGCTCAAAGCGGAATTGGTTGTCTATAAGAGTCTCATGTCTGATGTAAGTATCTTTTTTAATTGATGCTGCTTTTTAAACATTCCTACAAACCTTGAAGCTTGAAAAGAGCATTTAGGTGTAGGTAGAAAAAAAATATAATTAAAAATAAACAAATTTTTTTCACATAAAGCTTTATGCTGCATGCAATTAATAGTAACGTCACACATAATCGGATTGCAGAAGCAGTATTAGTTCAATGACCTAGAGTTAGAAGCTGCTCAGATAATGGTTAGATCTAGTGTTTATTGCTCTTGCTCCTCATCTTTGCTGGGAAGGAAGCCTCTGGACGACTAGGGTGAGGGGGTTCAGCTATGATTTTCCCAGCTTTCTCCCTTCATGTCTGTCAAGGGAGTCTGTAGATAGTGATTTTCTCATTACAAAATAACAGCAGGGTAGAGATTCTGCTTAGTGTGTAATGATGCCAAACCAGACTGGAAAGGAGGATGTGGTGACTGATTCTGTTAGGACTGCACATTAAAAAGCATTAGACTTGCTAATTAAGCTAGAAGAGCAAGCACAAAACTGCTCTGCAGTACCTACAGTACTTATATCACATGCAGAGGAAAGTTATTAGAGCTTGTTTATTGTTCGAGTTCCCTTTTTGAGAAATTTTATATGCATTTGATAATGATGGATTGCAAGACATTAATGCGTAATTTGTTAATCACTGACAGACCCAAAGTATTTAAATGTAAATTCTATATGTGCAATTGATAAAAAAATAAAACAGATTAAATAAAGTGACAGTTCAGTTTTGGCTGCTGTCTCCACCTTGTCTGAGTAAGCTTCTTGTGTGGCATTCTAATGTGACCTCCCAAAAAGTTTGGATTAATCTAAAGTACCCCTAGGTATAAATGAATGTGAATGTTGCAATGTGATGGGACCCATTCAGGACTTGTTTCTCCAGATCCACCGTGACCAGGATAAAGTCCTTCTGGTAAATAAATTAATCAGCATAAACAGTTACTTTGCTCTTTTTTTTTTTTTGCTAGCAATTTGCATTCAGTCTCTTAACCAGAATCTTATAACAGCTGTTTTTGTAGAAGAAAGATGGATAAGCATTCATTGTTCTTTTATCCTCATGGTTCATCACTTTGCTGTTGTGGCTATAAACCACTCAACTCCATGTTTTATAGTCTGGACTGTATGTGTTTACAAAGATGTAAATTACAAGTGTACCTGATGCTGAGCACCTCAGTCCTGACCTGTGTCATCTGTCTTTTACCTCTTTGACTACTACCTCAGTGGCAAATTGATGTGCATGTTAATACCTGAATTTAGCCTACTCTATGCATCTCAATGAAATAAGGCCTATATAATGTCAAACCTTTTATTGCTAAAAGTGCTTTTTACTTGTCACATGTACATTAAAGCACAGTGAAATTCTTTCTTCACATCTCCCAGTGATGTTAGGAAGCTGGGGTTCTAGCACAGGGTCGGGCTTGACAAGTGCCCCCCATAATACTGGTTAAAAATCAATTGCTTTGGGGAAGCTTATTATTATGAGACTTTTTTTTAAAGGAGTTTTAAGTGTCAGCACTTTGTAACAGTTACAGATAAAGTTTTCCCCCAAGAGCGAGTCTTTAGGATGAAGGGGTTTTGGGCATTGTGGGTGTTTTGTATATGGGGTGAATATTTACATTTACATTTGCAGACGCCCTTATCCAGAGGAAAAAGTATATACTACTGCCTTATCTTCATAAAAGAAGGAATTTCTCTTTATCACTTCCGTAATGGGAGTAATAACAGGAACTAACATTCTTCAAACATTTGTACCTCCTTAAATGTAAATAAAAGCAGATCAATTATAATTTCTATTTCTTTATAATTAAGACTCTGTAAACATTGGCTGTGGTATGAAAGGTGTAAAACAACTTCAGGGGCTTTCCATGTTCAAAACTGGTTTGTTACTGTTTTTATTATGTATTTGTTTGCTTATTTTATTTATTTATTTTTATGTTACTAGTTATAGGGCAGATATCAGACACTTTAACAGTAATAACATTGATGCAATAGGAAAAGAAATACTCATCCCTAATCCCAAATACTATGTATCACACAAAGGCTGGCCTGTGGAAAAATGCAATGCATCAGGACACACTGCATTTCCCCTTTTTTTTTAATTGTGAGGGGAAATTTCACTTCTGTTACGACCACAAAATGTTCGATGGAGGAAAAGCAGTGAATTACAGGAAAGAAGATTAAAAATGTAATTTGGGCCATGCTGTTATAGGAAATGAATCAACCTTAGGTTCCTTTCTTTGATAACTTTAAATAATCAGTAACAGATTGATCATCTTGTGCGTTATATTTTACTTTTCAGCAAATGTCAGATCTGGACTCCAAAATTCAAGAGAAAGCCATGAAGGTGGACATGGACATTTGTAGACGCATCGACATCACAGCCAAGCTGTGCGACGTGGCCCAGCAGAGGAACTCTGAGGACATGAGCAAAATGTTTCATGTCAGTCCTTCTAGAGTTCCTGCAGACCATAAAGGGGTATGGATGCTTTCACTGCTGTACACATTTCATCATGATGTTTAAATGAAGTCGTTTTTTAACTTGACTTGATAAAATACAGTTCTAATTAGTTTCCTGGTGTGTGATTTGTGTTAAGTCAATATAATGCTTATATTGTGCTCTCTGCTACACTACTTGTTTATCTAATTTTAATTGTGCATAAACACTGGAAGGTCTGGGAACAACATTACAACATGATTGCTGAATAAGTTGATAAAGGTCATTTTTACTGATTGCCAGAGTACTAAACAATAACAGTCAAAGGCATTAGCGCCCTTTAATTATGCTTAATCCCACAGACTGGGGAGGAGAGTTTTACTGTTATTCAGTGCTGCTGTGGAAACTGAAAGAGCACTTTACTTTTGTCAGGCTCTGCTGCTATAAAAAGGTAATTAGGTTTCGCATGCATTCGTGTGTGTGTGTTTGTGTGTTAAAGGTGTCCGCAGCGTGTAAAAAGAAAGAGCGTAAGGCTGTGTCTGATGAGGAGAATGCGGAGGTGGAGGCAGACAGCGAGCACTCTGAGAAGGAGGTTGCCGGATCTCTAAATATTACAGATGAAATGAAGCGCATGCTCAGTCAGTTGTAAGTCCCATTCTGAACACGAACATGATTGAATGATTCATCAATACACTTCTTTTTTTATATTACGTTACATTTAACACACTTTGCAGACAGTTTTGCATAAAATAATGATCTTATTTACACAATTGAGCAGTTAATGGTTATGGTGGTGTTGGGATTTGAACTCTCAACTTTTCTGATTAGAAATATATTGTCATAGCCACTGAGCTTTCAGTGTGATTGTAATTCCATGTAAATGTGTTCATCCATCTGTTTTTGTCAGAATGGATATATATATATATATACAGTGAGGAAAATAAGTATTTAAACACCCTGCTATTTTGCAAGTTCTCCCACTTAGAAATCATGGAGGGGTCTGAAATTGTCATTGTAGGTGCATGTCCACTGTGAGGGACATAATCTAAAAAAAATATCCAGAAATCACAATGTATGATTTTTTAACTATTTATTTGTATGATACAGCTGCAAAGAAGTATTTGAACACCTGAGTAGGTCAATGTTAATATTTGGTACAGTATCCTTTGTTTGCAATTACAGAGGTCAAACGTTTCCTGTAGTTTTTCACCAGGTTTGCACACACTGCAGGAGGGATTTTGGCCCACTCCTCCACACAGATCTTCTCTAGATCAGTCAGGTTTCTGGCCTGTCGCTGAGAAACACGGAGTTTGAGCTCCCTCCAAAGATTCTCTATTGGGTTTAGGTCTGGAGACTGGCTAGGCCATGCCAGAACCTTGATATGCTTCTTACAGAGCCACTCCTTGGTTATTCTGGCTGTGTGCTTCGGGTCAGTGTCATGTTGGACCCATCTTCAATGCTCTAACTGAGGGAAGGAGGTTGTTCCCCAAAATCTCGCAATACATGGCCCTGGTCATCCTCTCCTTAATACAGTGCAGTCGCCCAGTCCCATGTGCAGAAAAACACCCCCAAAGCATGATGCTACCACCCCCATGCTTCACAGTAGGGATGGTGTTCTTGGGATGGTACTCATCATTCTTTTTCCTCCAAACACATTTAGTGGAATTATGACCCAAAAGTTTTATTTTGGTCTCATCTGACCACATGACTTTCTCCCATGACTCCTCTGGATCATCCAAATGGTCATTGGCAAACTTAAGACGTGCCTGGACATGTGCTGGTTTAAGCAGGGGAACCTCCTGTGCCATGCATGATTTCAAACTATGACGTCTTAGTGTATTAGCAACAGTAACCTTGGAAACGGTGGTCCCAGCTCTTTTCAGGTCATTGACCAGCTCCTCCCGTGTAGTTCTGGGCTGATTTCTCACCTTCCTTAGGATCATTGAGACCCCACGAGGTGAGATCTTGCATGGAGCCCCAGTCCGAGGGAGATTGACAGTCATGTTTAGCTTCTTCCATTTTCTAATGATTGCTCCAACAGTGGACCTTTTTTCACCAAGCTGCTTGGCAATTTCCCCGTAGCCCTTTCCAGCCTTGTGGAGGTGTACAATTTTGTCTCTAGTGTCTTTGGACAGCTCTTTGGTCTTGGCCATGTTAGTAGTTGGATTCTTACTGATTGTATGGGGTGGACAGGTGTCTTTATGCAGCTAACGACCTCAAACAGGTGCATCTAATTCAGGATAATAAATGTAGTGTAGGTGGACATTTTAAAGGCAGACTAACAGGTCTTTGAGGGTCAGAATTCTAGCTGATAGACAGGTTTTCAAATACTTATTTGCAGCTGTATCATACAAATAAATAGTTTAAAAATCATATATTGTGATTTCTGGATTTTTTTTTAGATTATGTCTCTCACAGTGGACATGCACCTACGATGACAATTTCAGACCCCTCCATGATTTCTGAGTGGGAGAACTTGCAAAATAGCAGGGTGTTCAAATACTTATTTTCCTCACTGTATATAATGCTAATAGCTCACTATGTTGACAATAATTCCTGTTGAAAATGAGAATCACTGTTTCTATTTGTATTATAGTTTGTTTTCTGTTCCAGTGAATGTTATTAGTCCACATTAATATTGACAGTGTTAAACTATCTAATATTATTACAGATTTCCTATTTCTGTTAACATTGGAAAAGCCATGTACAGCAGAATTCTATATATAGGGAGTGTGTGATTTCATTGCCTTTTCTTTTTGTGACTGGGCTTTTTTTTGTTTATGCAATGTGCATTTTGCATCTTGTTTTGTCCTGTACAGGTGAGGGAGTGGGCAGTCAGGAGGATCAGTTGTGTAGTGCTCTGGTCAGTCAGCTCAACAAATTTGCAGATAAAGAAACTTTAATTCAGTTTCTGCGCTGCTTCTTGCTGGAGTCCAACTCTTCCTCTGTGCGCTGGCAAGCCCACTGCCTGGCTCTGCACATCTACAGGTACATAATACATGTAGCATAAATACGTTAACATTTTTGTATTTCTTTGCTTGATCATTCTCTAATAAATTTAATTGTAATGTTGCTACATTTGACAATTATTTTCTTTATAGGAATTCTACCAAAGCCCACCAGGAGTTACTGCTGGATCTGACTTGGGCTATCTGGCCTGAGCTTCCTGCCTATGGCCGTAAAGCTGCTCAGTTTGTGGACCTGTTGGGTTATTTTTCACTCAAAACCCCTCAAACAGAAAAGAAGGTTGGTTTCACTAATGATACACAAACCATTTAACTTCGTTCTGTAACAATATTTAAAAAGTTCTTTTTCTAACTTCGCTCGGTGTTTCACTATGGTAATCGCTTTGGGCGTGACCAACTACGGAAGCTCTTATGACACCACGTCTGTCTTGACAGACAGGTCGACCTGAGATCAGGCTCCCCATCTAACATCATTCGCGCTTTCTTCCCGTGAGGGACTGCACTAAGCTCTCTCAGCACATCCAATTCTCGGCTGTTTTCGCTCAACTGTTCATCGCGCGGGCCGTCATTGGATTCCGCCACCGAACGCGAGATCAGTCATACGGGATCGTGCTGAGCATCATCACGGAATAGCGTCCGCGTCGAGGCGAGCTATTCCTATTCCGACCTGCTGGGTATTTAGTTACACGGTAGGGACATAGTAGCGTCAAGCTATTACAGGCTTAGCGCGTCAAGGCGAAGCCTTCGAAAGGCTAACTACCCTGCGAACATCGGCAGACTAACGTGTTGTGACGAGTCTAATATTCTCCGTACTCAGCCATGTCGACGGTCATCCCCCCCACCAAAGGGAATGAGTCGAAGATCAGGGAGGCTGCATCCCGCCCCGTGTCCATCATCATGTGGAGCAACCATCTCGGGCAGGGACCCTCACCCGATGTGCATCACGTGCATGGGCCCGAAGCACGCTCAAACGTCGCTCGCGGACCCGCAAGCATGCGCTCACTGCGCGTCATTGCCGGTGAAACATTTGGAGAGACGGCTGAGAGCGGCGGTGGCTAACCAACAGGACCCGTGCCTGTCTGGCGCCGCCGCGAGGTCTACGGCCGTTGAACATCAGCCGCGAGCTACCACGAGCTGGGCGGACCTGATGGAGGCCGAATCGCCGGTCATGCCGCCTCTGTTCGGCGACCTCCTCGCGGAGGATGAGGAACGACCGTGCGACGAGGACCCGGATGCGAACTCAGACCTCCTCGACTTGGACATGGAGGACGAGGATGAGGACGACAGTGGTCCCTTCCCGGCTCAACAGTCGAGGCCCCAGAGCGCGGGCGATGCAACCTCACAGGCCGAAGGTAACCTGCACGAGGTATGCAAGCGAGCCGCGGCTAAGCTAGGACTAGCGTGGCCCGCGGCCCAGGACGCGGAGGGAGCTGTGAGAGACCTTTACGACGGGAAAAGGCTGCCGCCTGCTCAACCCGCTACTAGACAGCTCCTGCCCGCCGTGCCGGCTTGCATGAAGGAAATGGCCCGTTACTGGTCGAGCCCCTTCAAGAGCAAGCTTCCAGCAAAAGGGTGCTCCAAGCTGGAGATTCAAGGGATGGAGGAGCTGGGGTTGGCCGGACCCCCAGCTGTGGAGCCTTCAGTGGCTTATCACCTCCATCCGAATCGGCGTTCTATCTCTGCCTCCTCTCAAATTGCGCTGCCTGGAAAAATCGAGAGATTGACGGCGTCCATCCATCAGAGGATGTATAAATACGCAGCGCAGTCAGTGTGCACGCTAAACGCGGTGACGTTACTGTCCGCGTACCAGGCGGAGATTTTAGAGGAGATGGGACGACAGCTCGATACGGGAGTACCGAACCCGGTACTTTGGGACGAGATCTGTGTGGTGAACGACCTAATCCTGCGCTCTTCACGAGGCGCGGTTCAGGGCTGCGGCCGCGTGATGGGCTTGGCTGTGTCAGGTGAGAGAGCGTTGTGGCTTAACCTGTCAGGCTTGGGTGACACACAAAAAGCGGAAGTCATGGACGCTGCCTACGACCCCGCTAAAGGTCTGTTCGGTCCAGCTCTGGAAAAGATGAGAGAAACCAGCACTCTCAGGAAACAGGAGGATGAAGCATTCAACCTCTGTTTGCCTCGTAAGCTGTCTCAGAACCCGCCCCCTCAGCCAGCGCGACGGGGTTTTGCCGCAGCCGCGGCTGCGAGAGGGAGACCGATGAGCGCGAGAAGTGCGAGATCGGCTCTCGGCGGACAACAAGCTGGCCAACGTCCGAGATCGGACGGCTCAGGACCGTGGGGAAAGCATTCATTTGCGGCCGTAGCGGCGAGAAACCGTCCGCCCCACCCCGAGGAGCGGAAGAAGAAGCGTGCTACCTAACACGCGAATGTTCTCCGATCCTCCTTTCTCCGCCGGCGAAGAAAAGGAGAAGAGAACACGGCCCGGTTCTGAGTTCTGTAGGGGCTTCATCCCTAGTTTCTCCTCGGGTTCGAGGAATGAGGGAAAATGTTCAGTGTCACCAAGCACTCATGACATGTGTTCACTCGCACGTCAGTTCGGACGATTGCGCAATAAAACTTTCACCATCGCATCCAAGCCACGGGCTGAGGGCGATGTGTTTAGACACAAAAACAAAATAAATGTTACAATTTCGCATCCAGGCGATCAGCCGAGGGCGATTGTGCACAAGAATCCCGAAAGTTCGCCGCTGGAGGGCGCGCTCGCTCTGCCAGCGGAGCTCTGCGCGGCGACGGTTGTGACGTCATCAACACGCGACCAGTGTTGTGTACGCGGGGGCTCCCTTTCTGCGCACCTCGTCAATTGGCGCTCATGCGCGGCGCACCCGTGGGTTTTAAACACGATTTCACGGGGATACAGGCTCCAATTCGCTATGAAACCACCCAGATTCAACGGTGTGTTGGTCTCGGTGGCTCGAGGAGAGTCGGCTCTCGTCCTGACGGCCGAGATCGACTCTCTTTTGAGGAAAAAGGCAGTCAGAGTTGTTCTGGAGGCAGAAAGCCGTCAGGGTTTTTACTCCCGATACTTTGTGATCCCGAAGAAGGGAAGCACATCTCTTTGTCCGATCTTGGACTTGCGTGTGTTAAACAAGCACCTGAGAAAATATTCATTCAGAATGTTGACACACAAATCGCTATGTCGGTCGATCCGTCCAAACGATTGGTTTGTGACGATCGATCTATCGGACGCGTATTTTCACATAGACGTTTACCCGTCACACAGAAAATATTTGAGGTTTGCACACAGAGGCACTGCCTACGAATTTCAATCCATTCCGTTCGGTCTGTCTCTCGCTCCGAGAACTTTCAGCATGTGTGTGGAGGCGTCTCTTTTGCCATTGAGAAACAGCGGGATTCGGATTTTGTCTTATATAGACGATTATCTGATATGCTCCCCGTCAAGAGAGCGAGCGATCAGAGATGCGGAGAGCGTGATCACGCATCTCTGCAGCTTGGGTTTCAAAATAAACAGGGAAAAGAGCCGCTTGTGTCCCGCGCAGCGTGCGGAATATCTAGGACTCAGTATAGATTCCCTCTCCTATCGTGTCACGCTGACGGAGAGAAGAATCGAATCTCTCATACAGTGTCGCTCCCGTTTTCGGGCAGGGACGAATGTCCCGTTCCGAGTGTGCCTACGAATGCTGGATTTAATGGCTTCGGTGATTTCTGTGGTGCGTCTGGGACTTCTCATGATGAGAGATTTTCAGAGATGGGTCGCGCGGTTGCGCTTATGTTCCTGACGTCATCTCAATCGGCCGGTCAAGATAACGCACGCGTGCGTCTTAGCGCTCCGCCGATGGGGATGCCCCGCGACTCTTCGGTCGGGGATTCCCTTGGGGGCGGTGTCGTCGAGGGTTACTATGATGACGGACGCGTCTTTGACGGGCTGGGGCGCGACCCTTATGGGCAGAGCTGTGAACGGCGTTTGGCCTCCGCAGCTGATCTCGAGTCATATAAACTACTTGGAGTTGTTAGCGGTGTTTCTAGCTCTGAAACATTTTCTGGTTTTCATAAGGGGCCAAACGGACAATTCCACAGTAGTCGCATACATCAACCGACAGGGGGGGGGGGGGTGCGCTCCCTCCAGTTGCATCAGTTGGCAAGGAAACTGATCATGTGGTGCGACGCGAGGCTTTTGTCCATCAGAGCGACTCATGTTCCAGGAATATGTTCCAGGAGCTTGTCACTGATTTTGATAGCTCCACCCTGGGCGTCCAGACACTGGATTGCAGAAATAGTTCAGCTGCTGTCGGATCAGCCGTGGCCGCTCCCTCCACGGAGGGACCTTTTGTCCCAGGCGGGCGGGGAGATTTATCATCCGCACCCGGACAGGATAGCTCTATGGGCCTGGCCCGTGAGAGGTGGATCTTGAATGTGGCAGGTTTGCCACGATCGGTTATACACACTATCCAGAGTGCTAGGGCCTCGTCTACTCGCACGCTTTATGACAATAAGTGGCGAGTTTTTGAGGAGTGGTGTGGCCGTGGTCGCATTGTCTCCTTTCAGTGTTCTGTGGGAGACATTTTGTGCTTTCTCCAGGATTTGCTGGATAAAGGGAAAGCTTTTTCTACTTTAAAGGTGTATCTGGCGGCTATTTCTGCGTGTCATGTCGGGTTTAATAACGAACCTGCGGGTCGGCACCCTTTGATTAGTCGGTTTATGAAAGGTGCACGCCGTAAGAGGCCGGTGTCTCGACGGCTAGTGCCTCAGTGGGATCTGTCCTTGGTTTTGGAGGCCCTTTCTCATCACCCTTTTGAGCCGGTGGATGGCATAGGGCTGAAATTTCTTTCTCTTAAGACAGCACTGCTTGTGGCTCTAGTGACTGCGAAGCGTGTTAGCGAGCTGCAGGCCCTGTCTGTCAGTCCATCCTGTTTGCAGTTTGCCCCTGGGCTCACGAAGGTTTCCTTTCGCCCTAACCCGGCGTTTGTACCTAAAGTGGTGGATTCTTCTTATAGATGTCCCGTTACAGAACTTTTGGCTTTTCACCCTCCTCCGTTCTCATCTCAGGAGGAGGAGAGGTTGAGTTCCTTATGCCCAGTGCGGGCTCTCCGTACATACGTCAGGAGAACAGCGGATTTCAGAAAGTCTGACCGGCTGTTTGTGTCTTGGGCTACCCCCCACAAAGGGAAGCCATTGTCGAGACAACGGCTGTCCC
This sequence comes from Silurus aristotelis, assembly GCF_946808225.1. Classification (NCBI taxonomy): domain Eukaryota; kingdom Metazoa; phylum Chordata; class Actinopteri; order Siluriformes; family Siluridae; genus Silurus; species Silurus aristotelis. The sequence goes on along the minus strand of NC_139592.1, from coordinate 10,024,593 downwards.
ACTGGATTGTAGAGGCTATATCTCTAGCGTATGAATGCGGTGGTTCTCAAGCACCTGAGGGCCCACTCGACTAGAGGGATGGCGACTTCATGGGCCCTGCTTAAGGGAGTTTCTGTTCAGGAAATTTGTGCGGCGGCCGGTTGGGCCACGCCACACACCTTTGTGCGGTTTTATAGACTAGATGTGTCTGAGTCATCCTTGGCACATGCGGTGCTGGGAGCCAGACGTCCTGTGCCCATGTGATTGGGTTTAGCGGGATCATGTGCAATCCGGGAGTGGTCTATATCTCCCATAGTGAAACACCGAGCGAAGTTAGAAAAAGAACGATGGGTTACTTAACGTAATCCTGGGTTCTTTGATAAAAGAGTGAGGTGTATCACCAGCACTTCCCTCCTTGCACGAGGACGGGAAGAAATCTCGTTGCAATGATGTTAGATGGGGTCGACCTGTCTGTTAAGACAGACGTGGTGTCATAAGAGCTTCCGTAGTTGGTCACGCCCAAAGCGATTCCCATAGTGAAACACCTCACTCTGTTATCAAAGAACCCGGGATTACGTTAAGTAACCCATCGATTTGTTTCAATATTAAATTTTTTTCTTTCTTACAGCTAAAGGAATACTCTCAAAAAGCTGTTGAGATTCTAAGGGCACAGAACCACATACTTACTAATCATCCCAACTCAAACATTTACAAGTAAGTCACCAGGATATTTTGTCCACCATTATGAATATCTAGATAGATCCAGTTAGCACCAGTCATTTGAACAAGAAAACCTGTACACCTGCATTTAAGACACATGTATTTTTGGTGCACAGTTTCAGAATCAGCCATTCGTGTAGCATCAGCACGGTGCATAAATGTGATAATCTATATTTATTCACATATTATTATTTATTTATTTTTTGCTCATTGTGATGACTGCATGTTCTTAAGTCGGCGGTGACATTATTTAATGTATTTTGTGTGTAATGTTACAGTGGGAATAATAATGGGAATAATGCATACATATAATAGGAATAATTATTTTTGCCTCTTATTTTCGCCCTCTACCTTAAAGTACCCTTTCTGGCCTAGTGGAATTTGATGGGTTTTATCTTGAAAGTGATCCCTGCTTAGTATGCAACAATCCTGAAGTGCCCTTCTCGGTAAGTCCAACAGTGCATTCGAGTTTATGTGCACTTTTTAAGACGAGAGTCTATTAAGTTTGAGGATGTATATTGCTTATTCTTTACTGACTGTGCTGTTTTGTTTTTCATGCAGAACATCAAACTGTCGTCAATCAAAGTGGACACCCGTTATACAACCACACAGCAAGTGGTAAAGCTGATTGGCAGCCACACTATCAGCAAAGTAACTGTAAAGATTGGTGACCTCAAAAGAACAAAAATGGTGCGCACTATTAATCTGTACTACAACAACAGGACTGTCCAGGCCATCGTGGAGCTAAAGAATAAGTGAGTATAGCTTAATAAAAACAGTATATTTTTGTAACCGAATCATGTCATTTCATTAATTAGTATTATTTCACACAATGTCTTATTAAATTCCACTGTAGGCCTGCACGCTGGCACAAGGCTAAGAGGGTGCAGTTAACCCCTGGACAGACAGAGGTGAAGATTGACTTGCCTCTTCCTATCGTGGCCTCCAATTTAATGATTGAGTTCTCAGACTTCTACGAAAACTACCAGGCATCCACAGAGACCCTGCAGTGCCCACGCTGCAGTGCATCTGTCCCTGCAAACCCAGGAGTGTGTGGAAACTGTGGAGAAAATGTCTACCAGTGTCACAAGTGCAGGTACAAAAATATCCTATATAAGCAGGGCTCCAGACAAAAAAATCAAAAGGAAACCATTGGATCCTATGAGAAAAAACAGGAGCCAAATTATATTTTTAAGTGCCACACAAGAATGAACTGTAAAAAATGTAAAACGCTTAGTTCCAATCATCCTGCCCTGTGTACATCTGCCATCTTTACAGCATGGCCTGGGAACTAAAGCGATCATATAGGCGGTGTTGAATTAAATTTTTTTGCTCTTTCCATTCTTTTTCAGCACGCAGTCCGGGTGCACAAAACACTGCAATCGCTAACGTGTTTTTTGTGCCACGTTTTTGCGATTATGTGATCACGAGCATGTTTATGCTTTTGAATATTGCTGTGTTTTTATTTACTGTCTCTTTTCTTAAATGATCTGATTCGGTAATGAAATCAGTTTGGCGCTTTAACTCAAGTGTAGGCGGCGCATGAGTCTCCGTTTATTACGTCAACAAATGATGTGATGGGCCATTTTTTACAGAACATGCACATAAAAAGTCATAAAATGCAGATTATTCCCTCATAACGTGCAAATTTATATGGTCGCAGGTGGCGATCTAGGCAACAATATTATTTGCAATTTATTATTTTTGGTTGCAGTTTGGAGCCCTGTTAGGGCAGCCTTTTAAAATAACAGACAGCTGTATTTTTAACGCATGTTTCTTTTTTTTTTTCTTTTCTTTCAAAGGTCAATTAATTATGATGAGAAGGATCCCTTCTTGTGCAATGCTTGTGGCTTCTGTAAATACGCTCGCTTTGATTTCATGCTCTATGCAAAGCCCTGCTGTGCTGTGGATCCCATCGAGAACGAAGAAGATCGAAAAAAGGCAACACTCTTTAGCACAAATATTTTATTTTTCCTATTGTAATATAGGAAATAAGTCATATTTAAGTGGGTTTTTTTCTCTTCGTTGTATACAGGCTGTAACGAACATCAACACCTTGCTAGACAAAGCAGATCGTGTGTATCACCAACTTATGGGTCATCGTCCTCAGCTAGAGAGCCTGCTGTCGAAGGTGAATGAGGCTGCTCCAGAGAAACCTCAGGTCAGTCCGCATGTCACAGCCAGCAAAAAGGATGTAACTCGTGCCATGTTATTTAATCCAGCATACTGCTGTAATACAATGTATGGGTATTTTTTATTGAAGCACTTTAGATGTACAATGTAAACATGTATCGTCCTAATGTTGCGATGATGGGCTGTTTTCAGGATGATACAGGTGCAGGAGCAGGTCTGGGAAGCTCCACCGCTAGTGTGAACAGGTACATTCAGCAGCTGGCTCAGGAATACAGTGGGGATTGTAAAACTTCATTTGATGAGCTCTCTAAAATCATACAGGTAGGAATCTTCATTCTCATATGTTAATATAAAAAGCTTCACTAAACTTTTATTACTGAAAAAGTAAGGAATTTTATTATTGCGTGTGTAGACTGTTAAATGTATCATTCACCCCACTGCAGAAAGTGCTTGCATCTCGCAAAGAGCTGCTGGAGTATGACTTACAGCAGCGAGAGGCAGTTACCAAATCCTCACGCAGCAACACCCAACCCACCTTTACCGCCAGTCAATACCGTTCTCTGTCTGTGCTTGGTTGCGGTCACACATCTTCCACAAAGTGCTACGGCTGTGCATCAGCAGTCACAGGTCACTGCATCACTCTGCTGCGTGCACTGGCCACCAACACTGCCATCAGGCAGATTTTGGTACTGCAGGGCCTCATTCGAGAGCTGTTTGAGTATAACCTTCGCCGTGGCACCAGTGCCATGAGAGAGGAAGTCCGTCAACTGATCTGCCTGCTAACAAGGTACAGTAATGTCATAAGTTTTTATTTGCTTCTTAGGTATTCAACTCTTCCGCATTTGTATTTATGCGAATAGTTTGTTAAACTTTTGTTGTACAGAGATCATCCAGAGGCCACTCAGCAGATGAATGACCTTATCCTTGTAAAAGTGTCAGCTGCCTTGAAAGGACATTGGGCAAACCCAGACCTGGTATGAAACTTTCTGTAGTCTAGTTTTAATGTTTTATGATATTTTATTTTTAAAGTTTTACATATTTAGCAAAAATTAAAAGAGAGAAATTGTTTGGATCGATTTAAAGAAATAGGTTTACTGATTGTGACGGTTGTGTAAATGTTTCTCTAGGTCAGTAGTCTGCAGTATGAAATGCTGCTCCTAACTGACTCCATAGCAAAGGAAGGAGGTTGTTGGGAGCTGCGGCTTCGCTGTGGTGTGTACTCTCATTATTGCTTCTTTTTTATTATTTCACTTTTTTAATGTATTTGAATAGAAGTATTTTTTAGTTGCACACTGATATCTGATGCGTCATAACTGATGCATCGATTGAGCACTAAATCTACCTGTTTTACTGTTCTCAGCTCTGAGTCTGTTCCTAATGGCAGTCAATATAAAGACTCCAGTAGTGGTGGAAAATATTACTCTGATGTGCCTGAGAATCTTACAGAAGCTCATAAAACCCCCTTTGCCCACTAGCAAGAAAAACAAGGTATACCAGAATGCTGTAAAATATTGGTAAAAATAGATGTTGGTTCTCTTTTATATTATGTATGTTATTATTAATGTAATAATTCTTCTGTTTTAGGATGCTGCAGTTGAATCTCTGACTACAATTAAACCCTATTGCAATGAGATACATGCCCAGGCCCAGCTCTGGCTCAAGAAGGATCCTAAAGCAGCATATGAGGCTTGGAAAAAGTGCCTTCCTGCTAGATGTGTGTTATGTTGAACAATTTTTTTTTTGTTTTGTTTTTTTTACTCATTATGCACTATAAAAGCTACAAACCCTCACAATCATGACAATGGATGTTTGCTTTTGTCTTTTTTTTTTAGGCCAAGAGACTGCCTCTAAGCCATCAAATAAGGTGGATATTAGGAGGCAGTACCTGATGGAAAAGTATGTATGGAAATGGAAACAGTTTGCGAGGTCTAGATCAGAGGGCCTGTTTCCCCGCCTGCTGAAACTGGGACACAACAATTGGCTAAGACAGGTAAAGCTTCTTTGAAACCAATCGGTCCATCTTGATAAATGTAATTGTCACAAGTGCTTGGGTAACACTTATGAAATCAACTGTTTTCATAGGTGCTCTTCACCCCAGCCACTCAGGCAGCAAGACAAGCTGCATGCACCATTGTAGAGGCTCTGACAACTATTCCAAGTCGTAAACAGCAGGTCCTGGACCTTCTCACTAGGTAGAGTCTTTTTTTATTTTTTTATTTCATTTAAGCTGGGGCCTTGTTAATAGCATCTGCAATCAGTTTTGGCATGAAATATGTTTAGTTGAATGTAGGTATGGTCTATTTTTCGGAGTAAACTCTGATCAGGCATAACATTATGGCCACCTGTCTGATATCGTGTTGGTCCCCTATTTGCTACCGAAACAGTCCTGACCCACTGAGCATTAACAGCATTAACATCTTCAGGAATTTGAGATACAGGAGCTTGTTTGTTCAATTAGACCATATGGGTCAGCCTTCGCTCGCCACCTGCATCAATGAGCCTTGGCAGCTAATGACCCTGTCGCCGGTTCACCACTGTTCCTTCCTTTAAACACTATTGATAATAGTTGGGATCACTCCATAAGAGCTGCAGTTTTAGAGATTCTTTGACCCAGTCGTCTAGCCATCACAATTTGGCCCTTGTCAAACTTTCTCAAATCCTTACGCTTGCCCATTTCTGCTGCTTCTAACATATAAACTCTAAGGACAAAATGTTCACTTACTGTTTAATATATCCCACCCTTTAACAGGTTCCATGATGAAGAGATAATCAATGTTATTCACTTCACTGCTTATAATGTTATTCTGTCATAATGTTATGCCTGGTTTGTGTATGTAACATAGTAGAATTTCTGTCCTTTAGTTACCTGGATGAGCTAAGTGTGGCGGGAGAATGTGCAGCTGAGTACCTGGCTTTGTACCAGAAGCTCATTAAGCCTGCTCACTGGAAGGTTTACCTAGCGGCCCGTGGCGTTCTACCTTACATTGGCAACCTTATCACCAAGGTACCAACAGCTTACCAGTATATTGTATAGACCTTTTATTTTCTTCATCCATCTCTGGAAATGAAAAAGAAAATTAAACTTTTAATTTTATTTTTTACAGGAAATTGCCCATCTCCTAGCTTTAGAAGAAGCAACGCTGAGCACAGACCTGCAGCAAGGTTATGCGCTCAAGAGTCTCACTGGTAAAGAAACACAATTTTACAGAGCTCTTTGGTATTACATATGAATCGTCTAGGAATGCTTTGCTCAGGTATGACCTTAACATGTCCTTTATCTATAATAATGTCTACCTAGGCCTTTTATCCTCTTTTGTGGAAGTGGAGTCTATTAAACGACACTTTAAGAGTCGGCTAGTGGGCACCGTGCTCAATGGATACCTCTGTCTGAGGAAGCTCGTGGTTCAGAGAACTAAACTGATTGATGAAACTCAGGACATGCTGCTGGAGATGCTTGAGGACATGACCACAGGTACTTGTCGAAAACACTTTGCTAAGACTTTCAGCTTGCTGGATTGTAGCATTACTGGATTCTAGATTGGATTAAACTTTCAATTATTGTCAATGTACATGTTACAGTACAAGTCAACGACATATACAATTAGCATCTAACCAGAAGTGCATATTGGTAGCAGCGTTTAATATTTGCATATGAACAGGTTGGTAAGGCTATGATATATGATGGCTTTGAATAAATAATGACAAATGAATGAATAATATAAATATAAATAAACAGTACAAGGACAGGGGATCAAAATTTTTTATATGTGCAAATATGGAGAGTGCAGTAAAAGGAGGCTATTATATACAGTGTGCAATGGATATAGGTGTAATCTTTATATATATATATATATATATATATATATATATATATATATATATATATATATATATATATATATATATATATATATATATATATACACTGTAAAACTCAATAGTGTATATATAGTGAACAGTGCAACATAGTGCAAGGTTATGCAGTGTATGCATTCATTTGTGTGTGTCTGGGCTGGGGGGGGACGTGGTAGTAGGGGGCGGAGGGTAGGTGGTGCAGCTGGGTTGCGGAGTTCAGCATGGGAACGGAAAAATCTGTTCTTGGACATGCTTGTTTTGGTCTGGATGCTAACAGTTGCATTACATTTGCAGGGACAGAGTCAGAAACTAAGGCTTTCATGGCAGTGTGCATCGAAACAGCGAAACGTTACAACCTTGATGACTACCGCACTCCTGTCTTCATCTTTGAGAGGCTTTGTAGCATAATATATCCTGTGAGTGGTTCTTCTGTCTCTTTTTGTGTGGCACTCTGATGTATGGACATTCCGTTTCTTTTATCAATGAACCCTGCTAATGCTGTATTTTTCTCTGTTTTTCTCAGGAGGAGAATGAGGTGACAGAGTTCTTTGTGACTCTGGAGAAGGATCCTCAGCAGGAGGACTTTCTGCAGGGCCGCATGCCAGGAAACCCCTATAGTAGTAATGAGCCTGGCATCGGTCCACTTATGAGGGACATTAAGAACAAAATTTGTCAGGACTGCGACCTTGTGGCGCTATTAGAGGATGACAGTGGGATGGAGGTAGCTAATGCAGATATAAACATGTTTTTGAAAAAAATTTATAAAGGTTTTTGCTGTCAGTGATAATTTTTTTATTTATTTATTTTTTATATAATTAGCTTCTTGTCAACAACAAGATCATCAGCTTGGACCTGTCTGTGGCTGAGGTTTACAAGAAGGTCTGGTGCCCAACTAATGAGGTAAAGACAACAGATTGTACATAGTTTGACCTTTGTCCTTTTTTTTGACGGCTTTGTTCTTGAAACATGAGACTTACATTATGCCCATTTCCAAAGGGTGAACCAATGAGAATCATTTACCGCATGAGAGGTCTTCTGGGTGATGCCACAGAGGAATTTATTGAGTCTTTGGACTCTACCACTGGTATGTGACCATTATTAAGTGCCATATGAAGGCTTTTCATAAGCGTTATGTTTACAAACAGTGGTTTTCCCGTCTTATTACAGATGAGGAAGAGGATGATGAGGAGGTGTATAAAATGGCTGGGGTTATGGCTCAGTGTGGGGGATTGGAGTGCATGTTAAACAGACTGTCTGGAATCAAGGACTTCAAACAAGGCAGGCATCTGCTTACAGTAAGTAAAATGTGTTTGTTTTAAAAACTCCATTGTATTCAAGATCAAGTATTTGGGAAGTAGAATAAATTATGCAATGTGTAAATATTTTTATATTTTGTATTCAAATGTTTATTTTGCTCTCACTTTGCTCTTTCAGGTCCTGTTGAAGCTTTTTAGTTTCTGTGTGAAAGTAAAAATCAACAGACAGCAGCTGGTTAAACCAGAAATGAACACTCTTAACGTGATGCTGGGCACATTAAACCTGGTGGGTAACACGTTCGGCTTGCTTGAACACTTAAGACATACACCATGTGGACAAAAGTATTGGGACATCAGACTTTCCCAGTCATATGTGGTTCTTTTCCAAACTGTTATCGCAAAGCTAAAGGCACACAATTGTATATGGTGTCTTTTGATGCAGTAGCACGAGATAGTCCCTTCAGTTGAACTCAGAGACCCAAACCAGTTCCAGCATGACGATGCCGCTCTGCCCAAAGCAAACTCCATTAAGATATGCTTTGCATGGGTTGGGGTGGAAGATCTCCTGGTTTAGAGCTCTGACCTTAACCCCATTTTAACACCCTTGGGATGAATTGGAACAGTGACTGCACCACAGGCCTGCTCACCTACAACAATCCATGACCTATAACACTCTTGTGTCTAGATAAGCTCAAAGGTCCACAAGCACACTTCAAAATCTAGTGGAACATCTTAGAAAAGTGAAGGAAATTATAAGAGCAAAATGGGACAATACGTGGAATGCGATGCTCAAAAAGCACATACCATATTTATGACCAGGTGTCTGCAAACTTTTGGCAATATAGTGCATGTGTATAAATTTAAATTCACTGTTTTGTGTTTTTCAGGCACTGGTAGCTGAGCAGGAGAGTAAGGACAGTGGAGGGGCATCAATAGCAGAGCAGGTCCTCAGCATCATGGAGATCATTCTGGATGAGGCAAATGCTGAGACGCTGTCTGAGGACAAGGTGAGCCGTCTTTTATCTGCTACATACACACAAGATGTTTTAGATCAGTGGTCATTCTAAATCTGTTGCTGTGTGGATTTTTTTAAAAGTGTGTTTTCTTATTCATGTTAGAGTAACCTGCTCTTGACTGGTGATAAGGACCAGCTGGTGATGCTGCTGGACCAGATCAACACTACTTTTGTACGCTCCAACCCCAGCGTTCTACAGGGTCTCCTCCGCATCATTCCCTTCCTGTCTTTTGGAGAACTGGAGAAAATGGAGATCTTGGTGGAGCGCTTTAAGCCTTGTTGCAGTTTTGACAAGTAAATTCACTTAATATTTAACTTGTGTTGCACAGGAGCAAGTAAAATTTGCAGAGGTAAAAGGTATTAACATACCACTATTATCTCACCCTTTTTCAATGAATTTTTTTAAAGGTATGATGAGGAGCACAATGCAGATGATAAGGTCTTCCTGGACTGTTTCTGTAAAATTGCCGCAGGGATCAAAAACAACAGCAACGGCCATCAACTCAAAGAGCTAATCCTGCAGAATGGCATCACCCAAAGTGCTTTGGACTACATGAAGAAACATATCCCCAGTGCCAAAAAGTATGCCCATTTTTACCTCAAGTCTCACGGATGTTAACTTTTTGAAAGCATTGGTCTTGCTCTAGATTTGCTAATTTTACCAGTTGAGATGGTGTAGCACTGGGAGGAAATGTTCACAATAATATTGCTAAAAGGTTCTAGTGACGAGTCATTTTTTTAACTGTTAATATAAGATCAGAAACAGGAACAAGGTCTACAACCATGATCACTTGACAGCTCGCTCAAATTAAGGCCTTGGACTGAAGTCACATGTCACACTGACGTGCAACTTGATTTAGGCTTTGCATGCGACATTCTTAATTTATTTTTTGCTGGCTATATTACAGTTTGGATGCAGATGTTTGGAAGAAGTTCCTTGCTCGACCAGCCCTTCCCTTCATCCTCAGACTTTTGCGTGGTCTGGCCACACAGCATCCTCCTACACAAGTAAATTTTTATTTATTTATTTTTGATTTTTGATTTTTTTTATCTTAAGAATTATTGTGCTTTTGCTCGCTTATTTCACTTTTAATGAGATGCTGTGGGATCTCACCATGCATATTTGCTTGTATTCTTTAGGTGCTGATTGGGAAAGACTCTATAAGTAATTTGCACAAGCTGGAGCAGGTGTCCAGTGATGAGGGAATAGGCACTCTTGCTGAGAACCTTCTGGAAGCTTTGAGGGAACATGCAGAGGTGAATCTGAAAATCGACGCAGCTCGAAGAGAGACTCGAGCGGAGAAAAAGCGGATGGCTATGGCAATGAGGCAGAAAGCTTTGGGCACATTAGGAATGACTGTGAGTCTCAATTTGATGTCTTAACATCATGTCTTAACATCTTCGAACATTTATTATCTGAGTTTCTGGTAAAATTTTTCTAGTTAATTAATTATGAAACAACATATTGGAACATGTACTCTACATCCATGCCCTTCAGCTGAGTTACGAATGTTTGTTTCAGACCAATGAAAAGGGTCAGGTTGTGACGAAGACGTCCTTACTGAAGCAGATGGAGGATCTCATAGAGGAGCCAGGTCTAACATGTTGTATCTGCCGAGAAGGTTACAAGTTTCAGGTATGCATGACGAGCTCTCATTTGAGGTTCTAATTTTATGTTTATATGTCAACACAAAATAGTGCCACTCTTACATGCATGTTTGAAGTAATTAGTGTTTCTCTGCACAGCCGAATAAGGTCCTGGGTATCTACACCTTCACGAAGCGCGTGGCTCTGGAGGAGTTTGAAAACAAACCCCGCAAGCAGCAGGGCTATAGCACTGTCTCGCACTTTAACATAGTCCACTATGACTGCCACCTTGCTGCTGTCCGGTACGCATACAGACTTCTTTGTTGCTCATTTCATTTTCTTTTTTAACAATACTTTGGGTCTAACTCCTCTTTGATCTTTGGATCAGGCTTGCTCGAGGGCGCGAGGAGTGGGAAAGCGCCGCTCTTCAGAACGCCAACACCAAGTGCAATGGGCTCTTGCCTGTATGGGGGCCACACGTACCCGAATCTGCTTTTGCCACTTGTCTGGCAAGGTAGGCTCCGTTAATTAATGCATCAAAGTCTGTTGCGACGACTTTTCTGTATAGCATATTGAGCCTTTTGTTATGTTGTCTTGCAGACACAACACATATCTGCAGGAATGCACAGGGCAAAGGGAGCCCACGTACCAGCTCAATATTCACGACACCAAGTTGCTGTTCTTGCGCTTTGCAATGGAACAATCTTTCAGCGTAGACACAGGGGGAGGAGGCCGCGAGAGCAACATCCACCTCATTCCCTACATCATCCATACCGTCCTCTACGTCCTCAACACGTATGTTTCTTCCGATTCGGCTGCGCAGCCCCATTATAAATGAACAAGCACCATATTGTAAAATTCTAAGCATGTGCTATAGATTAAAAAAAAAATAACCCAATCTCTTCTTTTCAGCACAAGGGCCACCTCACGAGAGGAGAAGAACCTGCAGAGCTTCTTAGAGCAGCAGTGTGATAAGTGGGTGGAGAGCTCATATGAAGTGGACGGCCCGCACTACTTCACTGTGCTGGCCATGCACATTATCCCTCCTGAACGCTGGAGAACCACACGTGTCGATTTCCTGCGCCGGCTGCTCGTCACTGCACATGCAAGAAAAGTCTCACCAGGGGGCGCCAACAAGTAAGAAAATGATATGTAGCGATGGCTTTTTGTTTTCGATTCTCACATGTTGCTGTATTATTGTGGTACATATTTGCATTTAATATGAGCAGTTATCCTCCAGAGTAGGGAAATTAAAGATAATGGTGGGTTTATTTACTTTATGTATGTTTGGCATTTATAATCGTCACCTTTGTGAAAATAGAGGGTTGAAGCAATAATTTAGGCAATGACTGTATCTAGTTTAATAATTGCATTAGCATTTTGTTATAAATAAATTGTCTCAGTTGTAATATAAGCTATTCATCGATTGACTATCGGTCCTATTAATTTCTTCCTTTTTTTCTTATAGACTCACAGACAAAACGGTGAAGGAATATGCAGTTTATCGCTCCCCTCTTCTCTTCTGGGGCCTGGTGGACCTCATCTATGACATGTTCAGGGTAGGAAAACCTGTGGATGGCAACATATAGTTTATTTTTATGTTTGAAAAAATGTAATTTAAACATATTCTGATTAAATATTTCTCTGTGAATATAACAGAAAGTGCCCACCAGTAACACAGAGGGAGGCTGGTCCTTCTCACTAGCAGAGTATGTGCGGCACAATGACATGCCAATCTACGAGGCTTCAGAAAGGGTACTGAGGGCTTTTCAGGATGAGCTCATGCCTGCTGATTCTTTTGCAGAGTTCTTGGATGTCGTAGGTGAGTGCAAACATTAATGTTATTATTATTTTTGTACACATTATCTGTTCTAAATGTACTTTAACTTAATACTTTTTATTTTTTAATACTCTATTTTTGGCATTGACAAATATTAATGCTTTATGCAAATGTATGTTTATTATTTGTGAAACCAAACTCAACATATACTGCAGCATGAAGACAAAATATTCTTGTAATTATGCTGTTCAGGACACCAAACGAAACATGTTTCCACACGGACGGTTTTAATTGCCGGATGTATACATTATGGTGGATTTTGGTGCTTCGTTTGAGACTTGGAGCATCAGTAAAACAAATATTTAGTGATTTACATTTTTTTTTTTTTTTTATTTAGGTTATTATTAATATTTTTTGGTACAATATGGAAATACTTATTACTAAGTCTGGGTTTTAAAGTTTTTAAGTTGCCAGAAGGAAGCAATTAGCAATTTTTTGCAAAGGCTGTTCCTTAGTCACAAATTTAAGTTTAATGACTGTCCCATGACAGATTAATGTATTAAAGTATTTATTATGTAATACACATATAATTTGTTGAATTGTGTTGGAACATTTAGGCTTTAATTGCAGTTTGTTCTTTCCATAAACCTTTTTTTCTTTTTCTTTTTTGCATAAACCATTGATCTTGTTAGAATTTACAAAATTAGCAGGGTATCAAATAATTATTTCCCTGTGTGATTTAGTATTTATTACAGATATGTTGAGTAAAAACAGTAAACTGAAAATGGGTTTAGTTAATAACGGTGCGTGTTTAAATGATTTTCATAATCGGGTATTTTTTATTGAAGTGGCTTAATTTGAGGTACAACCTGGTGATTTTAACATCAAGTGTTAAGCTACAGTTGTGGCTTATGAGTGTGTGTGTGTGTGTGTGTGTGTGTGTGTGAGAGAGAGAGAGAGACAATAATACAGAATTCTACACTACAGATGTTATCATTATAGTTATTCAAATAGTAATGTCTTTGAACTTTTTGAACACATTTTGAGGATGAAACTTGTCATTGTAACCTCTGCTGTCTCTTGACAGGGCTCCTCTCAGATATCCCAGACCCTGATGGTTTCCTGCAGGACCTGTTAAACTCTATACCCTGATCATATCCAGCCTGTCCCCCTCCTGAGTGTGTGTCCAGCCTGCTCAGCACAGGTGTTGCTGCAACTCCACAGGGACACCTTGCAATTAAGCTCTGGGCTCCCATATCTATCAGCTCACCCACTCTCATTCACAACCACCCCCCCGATATTCATCCCGGTTTGTTCTTCTACAGCGTCTTCAACCATAACGCTCCTAAATTGGAGGATTATATATGTAGTCTCAAGTAATGCATTTGTTACAAATGTTTCTGTAACATCCAATAACACTGAAACATGCCATGACCATGCTGTTTTGCTCCAACATGTTGCAGGTGCTTTGTTTAAATAACTTTGGGAATTTAATGACTGTGTGAAACATTTTGTGGCTTTTATTTATCCCTTTTGATTTTTTTCCCCCTAATTTTTTGAGTTACACAGAAGTGTGAATTGATCACTTAGTGTCATGCACTTTGTTTCTGGACATTTTTGCGGTGTTCAGTGATTTGATTGTAATTTGCGAGCAAGACAAGGCCTTCCTCCTTGGTTGAACCTGCTTGTGTGCGGTTTCTCTCCTTGTGTGCGTGATGGAGAACGAGTGCTGTTTGATATGTATGCCCATTGAATTTGAATGCTTTTGTAATGGGGTTTTACCTTTCACAATGAAACAACTTCTTTCAAGATAAAAGAATAAAAAGACCTGCATCTTTACTTTGGAAGCATTTTCTTTTCTTTTCACTTAGTTTTTACTGATTGGGTTTTTGTTTGATTTCCAGTTTAACAACACTAGATTATTATTAATTTTTTTTTTTTGGGCTAATTGTTTCTGTGACTTGGTTTCTCACATCCCTATCCAAACATAATCTACCTGATTATCCAAAATTGCATTTGTTTTTAAAGCAAGGTGTTACTCAAAGCAGTCTTGGTGACAAACAAATTCGTAATATATCTCTATATGTACACACGGTATATACACCTGTAAAAGGTGATCTTGTACTCTGAGCTGAATGCATGGTGTGGAGTTAAAAAATATATATATATAAAAGAATCCAGTTTAGTGTTTATTCGCCTTTTCCCGCTGCTATAATGTTCAACTGTTGCTGAATGTCCGCTTTTTGAATTATCTCAAATGAATAAAACTATACGAATCCCACACATGACTCTCCTTTTCATCTGAGTAAACGGTGAAATAAAAAAATGATTGGGAGTTACCATGTAGCATACCACATCATGTTTAACTGCCTTATGTAGTCTTACAACAATCACAAAAACAATCACGTATTTTATAGCTTTCCGAGTACAAAAACCTTATGATAGAGATGGCAATTTATCAATACAAATATGAACTGGTTATTTCTCGGTTTATTTATGAAAGTCATTTAGAGGGGAATTTAAAAAATAATAAAGGGAACATTGTGCACAAATGAGCCTCTATTCAAAATTCAGAATTTTGTTTGACCCTTTATAACTTGCCACGAAAGTCCCAAGCAGCTTTCACACAGCCAATCTTGCCTTGTATAATTCAGAGCTTGGGTGCAACTTTTGAGAGCTATCTGTGGTCAGAGCTACAAATAGCCTGTCCTCCAGGATAGACTCATCATTTCATCTCGTCAGCAACACTGAGTGTACTCTTTAAACTTTTTAGAAGCGGCTTGGAACACCCCGACTGCTAGCTTTGACTCTGGTTTCCTAATTAACTAGATGCCCTCTTTTTAGCATTGTTCAACACTGACTTTTCTTTGTTGCCCATTTATTCTTCAAACAATACCAATACTGCAGTAGGTTATCCCAGAGGAGTAATATTTTACAAGAAGTGGCTTTCTTGGGAATGGATTGGCAAGGTGCGGAAGGGTCAATATGGTTCTCCTTAAAGTCCCTGCTGAATAATCCAGCACGGTTTCACACAGGCTGAGCTGGTCATGACTGGACACTATATGTACCACCTTGTAAGTGCTGGTAGACAGATTACAGATTCAAAATAACCATTAATGAATCACTGATATTTAAGAAAATTAAAGTGTCCTCCTTCACCAGTTTACACTACTGATCTATTTACTAAAGTAATGAGGGATGATTTACTATCTACTCAAACCAAGATGGATGTTTCACTGTGGCCTGTTAATGGAGATTTCAGCGGAACACTGATGAAAAAAAAAATCTGTATTACAGCATTAATTTGAGCAAATATACAAAATCTTTGAAATGTCTTTATAATGAAGCAATTTAAAACAATATGTAAGGAAAAAAACAATAATAATAATCTAAATGTGCTTCATGTCCATGTTATGCTGATGATATCCAGCTATATATCGTATCGAAACCAGACGATACAGCTCAATCGGCTCGGATAACTGAGTGTGTCAAAGAATTAAAAGATTGGATGACGTGTAATTTTCTATTATTAAATTTTGATAAGATTTTGCTCATCGGACCAAAAAAGCTCCAGCATTTCAACCTGCATTTAGAATGATGTAGTGTAACTACTAGTTAAACAGTAAAAGACCTGGGAGTTATTTTATACAGCAACTTGTCTTTTAAAAATCATAACTATATTACAAAAACAGGCTTCTTCCAGCTTAGAAATATTGCTAAGCTAAGAAACAGTCCTATATCTGATGCAGAGAAGCTCGTCTATATGTTCATGACACCGGACTGGACTACTGTAATGCATTACTAGGCGGTTGTCCTGCATCATTAAAAAACAAGCTACAGTTAGTCCAGAGTTCTCACAAGGTCAACAAAATATGACCATATAACCCCAATCATTCCTACAATGGCTACATGTTAAGTTTCAAATTGACTACAAACTATTGCTATTTACCAAACCCTAAATGTTTTAGCTCCCATGTATCTATCCAATCTTCTAACATGTTACAATCCATCAAGGTCCTTGAGATCTCAAAACTCTGGACTGCTAGTAGTTCCTAGAACAGCAAAGTCCACTAAAGGTGGTAGAGCATTCTCAACTTCAGAATAGTCTTCCTGACAGTGTTTGGGGTTCAGACACACTCCCAGATTAAGTGCAGATTAAAAACGTATCTATTTAGCAAAGCCTACACATAACACACATCACATCTTAAGCTTGTGTTCCAGTACATCTGATCAAATGAACATTATCAACTTGTGCTTGTTTATATCATGAATTCCTCTCCACTGCTTCTCTTTCTCTCCCCATCCCGAGGCATCCTGAGGTTGCCGACCCTGCAAACATCCCGAACCATCTAGAGACGTACCAGCGCCATTTGGATTCCACCTCATGTGGAGTTTTGACATTGGACCTCTGAGTGTTTAAAGGCTCTGGCATGGAGAAGCTGGTGTTGGATTTACGATGATCGCAAATGTTGAGCTATTTTATGAGTTGCTCATTAGCTCCTGGTTTCATAACCTCAAATGACTGTATAAGACTTTAGAAAGGACATTACTCATAATCTTACAGTCCAGTGCTCATGTTGGTTCTCATTCTTCAGTGTTCTGTGTGAGGATGGGTTTCCCTTTAGAGTCTGGTTCCTTTTAAGGTTTCTTCCTCATAACATCTAAGAGAGTTTTTTCTCGACACAGTCGCCATGGCTGCTCATCGGGGATAAACACACATTGCCCACCGTAACTCTTAAATTCTGTAAAGCTGCTTTGAGACAATGTGCGTTGTGAAAAGTGCTATAGAAATAAACGTGACTCAACTCTGTTGGGAAAAAAAAAAGAAACCCTTACAAAATTTATAATGATTTTAATATTTTTTCAAAATAAAAATTACTTCTGTAACAGTCCCTGTGGGTCTCTCCTGGTAATTTGTAAATGTTGCCTTTTATTGTAGCAAAATTGGGCCAATGGAAAACCTTTGGCAAATCTGTAGAACCTATATTGATGACTAGTGGACACCAATAGGGACCATTAGGACATCGTGAAACATCCAATTTCCAAAAAAGATTTATTTAGTTGCAACTAAAGTAATCAACATTATTTGTTACTTTTATTGATTAACAGCTAGTTTGTAATTGCAATTGTAATGGTATTTTTTAGTGGAAACATTATAATTATCATTTTAGCTGGGAAACTGTAAAGATCTGAAGACATCTCTACAATTTCCACCTCATGACACAAGCTCTTGTCTTTTCGAAATCACAGACTGAATAAAAGAACAGACCAATAACGCATGACAGCTTCTTTCTTAGAGGTGGAGAGCATCAAGCTACACTGTTAGAGCTCTCTGAAGATCTTTACCTCCATAATGACTTCCCTTTGCTTTGCAGCTCCAAATGATTTATTCTTGGTTTATTCTTTCACATTCAATCGTGACACGCAAATATACTTACGTTGCCCTCCTCAAAGACGGGCGTAGTGTGTGTGTGTGTGTGTGTGTGTTTGCTAGCCACCTCCTCCCCCCTCCTGCTGCCATTTCCCGTTTGAAGAAGCTTATTTTAGCAGCTCGGAATGGTAGTCGCACCAGCGAGAGCTTTTCCAGGAGCACATAACTGGCCTTGCTGGGAGCTCATAGCTCTGTTAGGCGTTAGAGGAGCTTAGGTGGTGTGTATTTCCCCGGTTGAAGCAGTAGGCGATGTGTTCTTATTTATATGACATTAGATAAAGGAAGGAGAGGAGAGGAGAAGAGAGAAAGGGAAAGAGGAGGGATAGGGATGGGATGGGAAGGGAGTGCACCTTGCGCTTGAGATGAGATGAAATCAGGTTTAAATGCTTTAGTTTGAATGAACCCCTTCCAGTCCAGGATGGACAACTTCCCTCATCTTTATCCTGACCAAAGCCCCGCACTTCACATGGAAACGCCGTTGCCTCGTATCATCGGTGCTTCGGCGGTGACCGGAGCGGGGGGCTCGGGGGTGAGCAGCGCCCTGAGGAATGATTTAGGCTCCAACATTCATGTTTTAAAGACGTTAAACCTGCGCTTCCGCTGTTTCCTGGCCAAAGTGCACGATCTCGAGCGCAGGAACAAAGTGCTGGAGACTCAGCTGCACAATGCGCAGGAAGAATCGCGCTATAGGAGCCTGTTAAGCCGGGAGCAAGCGATCCAAACGGACTACGAGCTCCCGTTTGCAGGCCCGCTAGCCGAGACCAGGGTCCCGGGCAGAATCTGGAGTTACTCCCATGGCTGGAGGCATGGAAGTCGCATGGAGCTTCATCACGGGCCTGGAGTTTCATGGACGCACACGGATGGAGTTGGGGTTCAGATCGACACCATCACTCCAGAGCTCAGGGCCATCTACAACGTGCTGGGCAAAGTGAAACGAGAGAGAGAGGAATACAGGAGGAGGCAAGTTCATTCTAGCTGCTTACTGAGCAATACACACACACACACACACACACACACACACACACACACACACACACACACACACACACAGCTTTCTGTTATCTTTGACCAAGTTTACATCAGGGGTCTCTTGGAGCATTTAAATACAAACATTTGCATCCTCCATGGGGGTTTTCATGACCAGCAATATAATATAAATATAATAAAAAATATAATGTGTGAGAAATTAGTTTATATATAGTGCAATAACACAACAATGTATACTATTCATATCATCATCTTCAGTAACCTGTGAATACAAAGACTTACAGATACTCTGGGTACGAGCAACTCACCCTGACTTTAATGTTAATGTTTAATGTCATATAGCACTGTATACACACACACACACACACACACACACACACACACACACACACACACACACACACACATTTACAACTAGGGGCTTCCTAATCCACCTACCAGTGGGTTTCTGGGTGATGGAAGGAAACCAGAGAACACAGATGAAACTCGCCCAGACACCATGAGAACATGCATGAAAAAGCATTAACTAGAGCTTAGGATCGAAACAGGGACCGTATGAGATGGTGATTTCTTGCTGCCACTTTAAAAAACAATAAAAGCATATTTATTAGGCGAAATGATTTCTGGGCCAACGTACTGTAGTTATAGATTTATTTTTGTAATTATGTCTGATGTCTATGTAGAAAACATACACTGCTTAAGAATGTAAGCTTTTAGAGATGTTTCATTCATTATCACAAGTATCAAAAAATGTTCAGATTGAGAATGTGGACCAAAATCGATATCATTTGTATGCTTTATATTTGTTTATATTTATTTTCTTCTTGCTCTATACTGACTCCTATTCATAAGTTATGGAGACCGAGTGAAACTTCTTTTTGTCTTTTGGAACAATTGTTTTGGTTTTCCATTTGTTTATACAAATAAATTAAACAGTTTGTTAAGTATATATATATATATATATATATTCTTAATCCAAAACTCATAAGAGATGCTTATGATTTCCAGCAGCAATATGTGTGTTTTGGGTTCTTTTATTGCCGCTTAGCTCTGAGAACAGACTATGAAGACTACGAAATGGTCTTCTTCTAGTGAATGAATGGAGCCATTGCATTGCTTCATTCATTAGGGAATCTATTGTGTAAAAGGATTATTTTATCTTCAAGGAATTTCCGGTCTAGCATGTTGCTTTATATCACTAAATAACCTGGACAAAGGCCAGACAGATCACACACAGTTTTTATTTGGGTTTAGAGCTGAGTAATACTTTAAGCATTCATCCAATATTTTATTGGCAGTGTTTTATGCACTTGTAGTTTTTTTTGTTGTTTTATTGAAATTCAAATGACTTGTATATTCAAAGTTATGTGGTCAGTAAAGATAAAGAAATCCTGTTATGCGTCAATAACTGGGGAGTAAAACAGTAGTAATAGCCTGAGAATGTGAGTTCCTGATGGGTTATGAAGTGATCCGTTTCCAGGAAAGGAAGTTTTCCTGTTGTTTTTAAGGCTTCCATCTTTTGAGCCTACCCTGGAATATTGCTAATAAAATAAATAAATAGGAAGATTATTTGAACATTTTATGAATTCCTGAATTATTAATAGGTTATGTTACTTGAAATGTTTAATTTTTTCAGTTTTCTTTTCCCTACAGATTTTCTTAGTATGTCTATAGTATAGTAAAGTATTTTTTTTTTTATACTTTAAAAAACATTTTTTTTTTACAGAGTCATATCACCACTGTCTTTAATTCCATTTGACTGGAAACACATGTATATACACTGTGGATGCTCAGACAGCAGCTCGTTTTGGCATGAGGCCACTATACACAGTTCTCATCCAGTAACCTGCATTTGAATGCCACTATTAATCACAGAAGTGGGTCGGTCTTCTACACTTTGGGTTACTGGTGGAATTGCAGTGTAACTTCATGAAGAGCAAATACCATCAAGTGGTTGAGTACTACTTGTTGAAGTACTGCTTTATTTTTTTTTTTTATTACATGTCTGTGGATTTGTCCTTGGTTCATGTTGAATGTAATCTGAAAGAAAGCTAAAATTCTTGAAGAATTAGATCCATTAGAGTCTTTTTAAAGTCTTATTTAGAAAATTAGATATTATTTTGTTAAACTGGTTAATCAGAAGGTGTTGATCTTGAGCACACAAAAAACGTCCTGTATTTTTATAATGAACAGCCAATTCTTGAAATATTTCCCAATTTCAAGCCCTGTTTCCTTCTGGTTATATCTTTGTTCCTTTCTTATCCCATCCTCCTACTCCTCATGCTCCATGGAATGTCTTTAACCTCCTGACCTGATTTAGTATTTGGTAGATCTGCACAATTTTTCTCTGTGTTACACAACAATTTGGTGAATATGTTCCTGGGTCATAAGGCACACACAAGAAACACACACACATAATGAACACAAAGACACACACCTCAGGAGGATTGCCTTCTCACCCTGCCATATGATGACCATTATGACTCAGCTTTCAAGATGGTAGCTGTACACTGCTGGACAGACCATTTGTCTGACTGTGTATTGTGTGGAAGTGAGATACAGTGTGAGATCATTTCCCTGAGGAATGGCAGGGAAACAGAGGAATTAGGGCATTGTGTCTTGTCATCATTTTGGTCCCTGCGATCTTTGGCTTTGTAACTTTCTATTCACATCCAGTCCTTCTGTTTTAAAATTCATTTTGTATGACCAGCAGTAAAAAACTACATACGATATAATCCTTTAGTTAATTTCTGCAGATTCATTATGGCTGTGTTATAGATTGTTTATGTTTATTACAAAATAGTAATGTAATGCTGGCTTTAATGAGTGTAGTCTGTCTGAATACTGATGTGAACTTAGGCAAGTTCAGCCCTCTTGTCTACTTCTCGGGAAAAACAGATGTGCATTTCTAAAAGCCCCTAAGGTCTATGAATGCGGCCCATATACATTGGCCAACTATCCCTTCTTTTAGTCAGATTTCCCCCTAGTTTCAACATAGGCGAATCTTCCTGATTTGGTATTTAAGCTGTAAGAATACAGAAGTTGTACATTGATGCACATGATAAAGATATTCCATGTAATTTGGATTATAATGGGCCAACACACATGAGAAAAGGGGCCAAGCCCAAATGGTAAAACTGTTTAAAATCTTTTAATGATCTTCACATGTCATTGTTCAGGAAATGAGCAAGATTTCAAACAAATAGATAAAATTACCTTGATATGGAATAGCTTCTTCCCGTGGGCTCACCACCTGCAGGAGGGGCCGTAAGGGACGGTGCTGTGGGGATTGGGCAGCAGTCGAAGGCGGGGGCCTGCTAAGACTGCTGCCCCCGCGACCCGAATTACGGATAAGCGGGAGAAAATGAATGAATGAATGTATGGAATAGCTTTTTTTTTTTTGTGGTATTTCTAGAGTTAGTATATTTGATGTTGTTCTGTTCAATGTTGATTGCTTTAAATATTTGATGAGTACTTAAACTTGTTTTGAATTGTATATTAAACATGTAAATCATTATCATGATTTTACTTTTGTGTACAAGAATCTATATTAGTGAATTCCCATTAGAGATCACTACAGCAGAAGTAATGAAAAAACTGAAGAGATAATAAAAAACTCAGTGTGCATTAGTTTATTTTTCGCTCCTTTATTGACTTGTGATTTGTTCTTAAGATGATCAGAGTCTTATTATTTTAGCCGTTTTGGGCTTGGCCCAATTTTTTGTATTTTATTTTTGCCCAGGCGTGTAGATGCTTCAAGTATGCAGTGGATGGTGGGCTGAAAACCAAGCCTGTAATATTGCCGCTTTGAGCAGCTGTTGGTATTTAAGTGGAAATCTGTGTTGAAAACAAGATTTAACCTTAGACACACTACTTTTTTTAGTCACAAACTTGAGATTCTTGAAGTTTGTAAGCACACTGGATATTCACATGTC
Source organism: Silurus aristotelis (assembly GCF_946808225.1). Classification (NCBI taxonomy): domain Eukaryota; kingdom Metazoa; phylum Chordata; class Actinopteri; order Siluriformes; family Siluridae; genus Silurus; species Silurus aristotelis. The sequence continues at coordinate 10,001,915 of NC_139592.1, read as the reverse complement.
CTTTAAAACACACTTCATGTATTCATTTTGAACAAGTAATAGAATGATAAGACTCATATAATGCTTTGATGCAAAATACATTCAGTAGACTGACAAAGTTGGCAGCGCCTTATCTTTATATTGTTACTGTAAAGTTAGTCGTAAGTCAGCAGGGTAATCCTGTGTGTATCCTAATGGAAAAGGTATGCTTGGTTGTTTGCATTGTGAGGGATGTTTGCTTGCTTTTCTTAGAAAGTAGCTGCTTCTTGGCTGGATTTAGTAACAAAATGTACCAAACTCATTACTGAGAGCTAATAGTCAGACTTGTGAAAATATAATACAACCTAAAGTAAATACTGCACATTTATTTAACCCCAGGTTTAGTAGGTGTGTTGGAGCAGGGGCATGTCTTAAGACTAAAACAATTCCAATAAAGGTATTAATTATGAATGATGTGTAATTTGTTCAGGAGTTCTCAGACAATTGTAAACAATTTTGTTGTGTGTTAAATGTCCAAAGATCAACAGTGGATGATAATCTGGTTGTACTCAGGATGGCAAGTCGGTGGCTTGATGACTTTTAGTTTATGAAAGCACTGTCATGCTTTAGTCAGGCCTGATTATTCATTCCACCAACCATTATGTACTGTAATAATCACATTTCTTTACTCATCTACATGTGAGATAAGTCAGTGATGTCAAGCACTACTAGTTAGTCAATAAAAATAACAGTATTTCTTAGAGATTGTGTTTTTTTTGTTTGTTTTTTTGTCCTCTGTGTTCCACCCATTATTCTGAGACCCTGCACATGATTGAGTTTTTTCAAAGGCCTATTTATGAATACGGTTGCAAAATTCGGGGAATTGGCTAATGAAGCCACACATGTGCATTCATCCATAACATAAAAGAAACATTTTGGAATTTATCAAAAATATCCATCTTGGCAAGTATTCGTGTAAATTACATAAATATTACATACATTTGTGTTTAAAACTTGTGCTGTGTACAAGCTATTGTGTAAAAACAAATACACTGAGCAGACATTTAGGTGAGACCCTAGATCATTTAAAAAAAAATCTGTCTAAAAAAGACCATCCCCCACAAAGAATCCCCCTTAGTCACCCAGGGGGAATATTCCCTCTTCTTCCAGGCTCTGACTACCACAGGAATATTGAAGCCACAGTTCTGCATTTAAGTCTGAAGATTATATCTATTCAAGTACATTTTAATATTACTTGTGAAATATATTTTATCTATGGTATTAAAGTTTAACTAGCAAATACCAAAATGTGTTTATACAGTAGCTAGCCAGCCAGTAAATCAGATATGCTAAATGTAAGCTAGCACTATTTAATTGACAATTTATGAAGCTAGCTCAAGCTGTGATGCTCTTTCCTCTACCTTCTGCTAGCCAGTTTTCTGTTATCATAGAGAAGTAGAGTAGTGGTCAAAAGTTTGCACACATTATAATTTTTAAGGTTTTTGAAAGAAGTCGTTTATGCTCAATATTCAAGCCTGCATTGATTTGATAAAAAATACAGAAACAACAGTAATATTGTAGAATATTAAACATTTTTTTAAATGTAACTTTTTATTAATCAAAGAATCCTGAAATAAGTTTCACATGTATCAAATTCCTGGTAAGTTTTCAACTTGGAATATTTCCCAATTACCCAGAAGTTCCCATGGAAAGTTTCTGGACCCTTTGCAATCCTCCTGGTGTGTTTCTGCTTTCTGAAATGCCTTTCTGTTTACCACGGTTTTAATGAATGTATATTTATGTGAATTTCAATTACTTTCTTGCCACCTCAAACCAGTCTGGTCATTCTCTACAGACCTTAAACATTACTAGTGCTTTTGCTCCTGCGGAACACAGTTCCTGCTAGATGCTGGATGTTTTTTGTTTTTTGCACCATTCTGTGTACACTTTTGCCTGTGGAAATCCATTGAGATTAGCAGTCTCTGAAACACTCAAACAAACCTGTCTGGTACAAAAAGTTACAAAACTCTCAAAGTACCTGAGATTACATTTGTTTCCTTTTCTGCTGTTTTTATGTAAAGTTTTCTACATGAATCTGCATGAATCTGCTGCCACCGGATTAGCCGGTTGGATAATTGGAACTTCGACTTAACACATGGTAGATACATATAGAATTGTCATCTTTCTTGTGTACTAGCATTTCTTTTCTTTTTTTCCCTCTAATGTGCACACAGAGTATAGTGTATGTTCAGTATATGTGATATATACACACAGGATAAAGTAGTTTTAGGGTGTAGCCTGTCTAAATATTGATCTGAGTTCAGCCTTCTCCTCTCTTAGTCTGGTAACAGATGTGTTTCTAAAAGCCCCTAGGGATATGGCTGGTCCATGTTTTTCACTGATGTATCTTCTTTCCATTTGTCCCGTTCACAGTCCTGCAAAAGCAGTATTTTACACCTAAATAGATACTGTGAAAAACATGCTTGTCAGAGTTGTACATTGTAAAGCTTGTTTATTATTCGGGATGCACAAAACCTTAATTAAGTATTACAAGTTATTGGTTTGAAGCTCTGAATTTGGTAGTAGATTGGTGATTACATTTTGAATATTACACTCTCCTTCAAGTCTTTATTTTTTATTTTTAAACCAGCATTTAGAAATTATTTATGGAAAACTGGGCACACCCTATAATTCAGAAACATGTAGGGCCACCTTTAACAACAATAAAATGAAGGGAATGTTTTCTGTAGAGGTTTACCGTTTTTTTTTTACATTGTTTTTTAGTTTAGTTTTTTTTTTAAGAAGAAGAAGGAATTTTGAGCCACTCTTCTGTAATATAGTACTTCAGTTCATTGATGTTGAAGGGCATTTCTTCTCTTCTCTCTTTTGTCTCTATCATCTTTTATATTTTATTTAACTTATTTATCTGTCTGAAAATGAATAAAAAAGAAGAATTGCAGGAAGGTGTACATACAAAACTTTGAGATTTAGTGATCTCGCATACCAAATATTTTATACACTCAATTAATACATGGTTTAGAACACTGAAAACTATGTTTGCCAGTTTAGGAAATGCCATTGGATATGGCCATTGTGACAGAAGTTTGGAAATTGTACCAAAATTATGTAGAAATAATTTTATTTAAATACATTTCTGACTTTGCATTGACACTTACTTGTAAACATCATGTTGTGTAAGGAGGACATTTATCAAGACTGCTCAGGGATGTGTAAGACTAACACTTGGATTTTCTCAAACAGTGAATGTCAGAGAATTTGATTAGGTTTTTATACAGCTGTATACTGCAGTATAAAACCCAATCTTTGATTGGATGCCAGCTGTTAAATCGTCTGTAATGCATCTGCTTCATCATGTCATCATTAAAACACAGAACAGTTTGCACTCTGTATAGATGACAGCAGAACTTGAAAAAAAAATAAAAATTCAACAACATAAAACAAAGAAAGACAGAGATCAGTCAGACTTTTTCTTCTGGTTGAGATCCATGAAAAATGAGAAACAGTTTATGGGTTCAGAAAAGCCACTAAGTTTTTTAAGTATGTACAGAAAATGGCAAAATGTGACCATGGAAAGGGATTTTCCAGGAAGCCACACAAATATCGGAATTCTTTCAGAACATTCAAACATGCAACTCGAAAAGAGATTATTTTTAATGCCACAGGAGGTTAGATGGGGTATATCTTTAAAATGTTTTTATGATTCTTAGTAACTAAAACAAGCATTTGACGGTAGCACATGACAGATTTCAGTACATTACCCAATAAAGGGGAGCATTATCGAAAGATGTCTATCTTTTGTTGTGTTTGTTAAACAAGGATATGCATATCATATTACGATCATTAGTACTAGATTAAACGTTATCCCCTCTACCTCAAATTTATCTTTCTTGAGAACTGACTTTTTGACACTTGCTGGAATTTTTTTCAGTTATCGTATTGCATTCTGTGGATTCTCAGCTTGTTTCATTTTAAGTGAGCACAAAATCTTGCTTGCTTTGGCACATGAGAAAGATTTTTAACATAATTGCTGTCTGTGCTGAAGTCAAAACCTCTGACAGTGGCATAGGACCAATTAACATGCCTTGTCTGTCTGTTTTGCATTCAGCAGTGTTACTTTAGGCCAATATATGTTGTATATAAGTACATTTGAACATTTGATGGTTGAATAAGAAGGTGTTTCCTGAGAACTTGGATGAAATTCTTCTAAACTTTTTATTTATTTTTTTTGACTCATTGCTGAATTCTTTTGTTCTTGTTTTTTTTTTTTTTTGTTTTTTTACATTTGTGGCATTTGGCAGGTTGTCTTAACCAGGACAGCCAACAAAAGTGCTATGAGGTATCTATCAATAAATACACTCAGATACTGGTTCAATATGTCACAGACTCAGAAAATCATCAGAAAAACCTCTGTTGGGAAGGATTATAGTTTAAAAACTGTATTTTTATGTTTCTTATAATTCTTAAGTTCTAATTTGAGTACTTCTTGTTTTTTTTTTAAAGTATAAGTTATTAACATTTATGTTCAGATAAGAATTCCTCCGTTCACCGTTCCATGTCAAACGCTGTGAGAGAGAAAAACAGCCGCTATGGTTTATCTCAGAGAATACAACTTTCCATTCCTTGTCCATAGCTTGGCAAATCAGCTATGTAGGGGAATTTACTTAAATGTATTATGTGAGAAAAAAGAATAAGTCAAAATAAATAAACCGCTTTTCTTACTATTTGCATTAAATTGGAATTTAAAATTAAATAAAAAAGTGGTGTGGCTGTGACAAAATCTTTCCTTTATTCAACATGCATTTAAATTAATTCTTAAGTGTTGATATTAAAACCCAATGCTCTTGATGGAAACTGGTGGAATCCAGTTCTTTTGTCATGAGATTAACCGGATCAAGCGAGTTCAGCTCTTTTATAATGCCTTGTTTAACCACAAACCTCTTTGGCTCATGGTCATGCGTTATCTTTCTGTCGTTTGGAAGAACTGAGCCCACTTCTTTCATCACATGGGTTAACACCTTTAGTTTTCACTATTGGGCATTGAATAAATAAAAAAAAGGTGTTTAAAAAAAAAAAAACACTTCTCTGTGCACACCAGATCAGGGACTTGGACACAACGAACCATCACATCCATACGAAAGAGAAGTGGCATCGCTGCTCCCAGTGTGAAAAGAGTTTTTACCGCAAGAATGAACTTCATAGGCACCAGCGCGCTTAGTGCTTAGAATGGTGGAAGCATGTTGATTGTTGTTAAATTAAATATAAAGTAATTGATATGGAAGCCTTTTATATACTTTTGAAATAGATCCATGGATTGTATTTTAAGGAATTTATCTGTGTGTACCTGAAATAAGATTTTAACATACAGCATGGTGGCAAACATATTTAGTTTTTCTGACCTTCAAATACAATTTGTATGGAATCCACTGTGTATTAATCGAATCATAAATGGAATCGGAAAAATACAAATCGAGAATCAACTCACGAATTAAAAAAGATCAAATAGAAATAAAATCACACCAATTATGGGAATCTGTGCTGATACCCAGCTGTATTAGCTGGTTAAAGTGCATTAGCTAGCTACATTAGTGACTTTGGATTAAATAGGGCTTACTTTGGACTTCAAATAAAGGACTTTTTTTTTTTTATTGTGTCTCTCACTTTCGATGGACAATAGTAGCTGAGAAATCACGCTCTAAGTATTATCACTCGGTTTGCCTGTAGACATTTTCAATTGAATAGTGTATGCTGTTAGCAGTGTACCCCTCGTGCTGCCTTTCATGTTTACGATGTTTCATCAAGTATATGAAATATTTTTGTTTGTATCTGCTTCACTTTGATTGGCATTATTAATCAAAAACGCATTCAAATCAGAGTCATTTTGTGTCCTCTGTACATTATCAATACAACACTCAGCGTATGTTACATGGGATCAGTTGTTATTGGGGTATGTGTTGAGAGATATGTAAAAAGTGAATGAGGGTGATATAAAACCAGGACCATTATTGTATAAATGCATCCAGATAACAAGCAATCTGATAAACTTCCCATTAGGTTACATTAGTTCTCAAAACAATTTTCCTTCATTAAAGCCTGTTCTGACATGTGATGGTCTCGCACTGTTTCAGCCATGATGTCAGCCAGACTGTGCGTGGGCAGCAGATTATCTCAGTCTTTTAGTGATAACTATAGTCATTACTGAAGAAACAATGACAGAGTGCTGTTCAGAGTGCTTATGCTTTTAAGCACATAAAGACCTAAATAAAAGTAAAATCAGTTAAATGAAGGGTATATAATTTGAATATAAACCAGGTATATGTGTGTGTGTGTGTGTGCGTGTGTGTGTCTGTGTGTGTGTGTGTGTGTGTGTGTGTGCGTGTGTGTGTGTGTTCCGCCGCTGTTTCCTTTATAGAAAAGTAAATACAATAAGCATGAATGACTTCTATAGAACTTCAGTGATATGACAAACTTTGTTCTTCTTATTCAGGCATACAATGAGACTTTTTATTTATTAGTTCCATGCATTGTTTGCATTCCCAAAACCTATTCTTTCTGGTTATATGGCAATGCTAATAAGCCTTTAGGGAAGTACACTTCTACAGAAATAGATTATGTTTTTGTAATATGATGCCTGCCCACAGGAATGCTTTGTAACTGTTTAACTGTTATTTTATCACCAAACCTGTTTTCTATTGAAATACCAGAAATAACATGAAAGATATATATGCCCTCGTATTTTTTAAGATAATGATTTAATAAATACATGTTTATTACTATTACATTATTGTTTTGTTTAAGCTTGTTGTATTGCTTTTAGGCTGAAATGATATTTTTGTCTGTACTGAGTGGGCCAGAGGAAATGAGTGAAGTCAGTTTCTCATGCCCTTGGGCAGTACTTTAATCAGCTACACTGGACTTATACACCAGTCTGAATGTCTCAGTGTCCTGCTATTGTCTGAGCCATTCGGCCAATGGCGTATCTTAAAAAAAAAAAAAAAAAAGTCTATTATTTATTAATCTACAAACCAACAGTAGTCCCTAGTTTTTTAACTCGAAAATCTTCTTGTCGAAGCAAAACTAAGGTTGTTCCTTGCTTTGAAAGGTCAAGTAAAGCTACTTACATGTCTGAATGATTACATCTATACATCGTTACATGCTGTACATAAACATTAAAGATTAATTCATGACTGTAAATTTCAATTGTTTTTGTTTGTGAGCAGTTCTGCTTGTTACCACTTTGGAGTCCGGACAGATGAGAGATTGATTTTTCTGAAGCAGGGAGAATAAATGCATAGATGCAGTGCATATCATCTTTAAAGGAAACTCGATGACAAAGTCAAGAACATTTAAACAAGCTCACAGTTCCCTATTCAGCCCAGAAATTGGGACTGAACAGTCAGTCACCCAGAAATTGGGTGACTGACTGTCTAATGATTATTACATACATCTACTACAAGTACTCGATTTGGTTAACTGAAATATTTTGCTGGTTTCATATCCGGATCACACTCCACCAGTTCCCGAATGTGTTGTCATGCTTCATATCATATTAAATCATATTATTTTCACAACTATATATCATTTTATTCCTAATACAGTAGTCATTTTCCCTCAGCAGTTCTGCTTAAAACAATATACTATTTTGTTTTCTGTATGTTGGATATAGATTACAAGTCTTTTGGCTTAGAGTAGATTTTATAGAGATAAAAAGCAATAATATAAAATATAAGTAAAATAAAAGCTCTAGTCAGCATTTGAGTCGAGATTTCAAGAGGCTACTTTCGTAAGCCAAAGTACATTCTGTCTGTTACAGGCAAATGGCAGTAAGTATGCAATGCCTAGACTATGAGAGGAATGCAAGGTATCCACCAGAGACAGAGAGAGAGAGAGAGAGAGAGAGAGAGAGAGAGAGAGAGAGAGAGAGAGAGAAAGATGGAGCGAGGACATGTGTGGAGGAGGTGTATTCTGACCACATGGCATGATTAGGGAATGCCTTTGTCTGGGAAAGACCTGGTGCAACATAAAAAATTCTTCCCTTATAAGGAAAAGGTGTTTGAGTTTCATCACTTGTGAAAAGTAAAAATACCTTCAGTGTTAAAACTTGTAAAGAAACCTATAAAGAGGGTTTCAATAATGATGGGGTTTGTGAAAGCGCAGTAAACGTTCTCACACACAAGGCAGCGTTATCGCGTTAACTATTTAGTTTGTAAGTCTGTGACCTGAGAGACAGCACTGTTTGTGTGAATGCTATGGAAAAGTTTACTAATTACTCAGGAAACAAACCAAGGGGCAAACCTGTAGAAGTAGTTCCATAAAATCTAACATGGCAAGTCAAAACAAAGCAGGTTGGGCGACTCTCTACAGTGGATTGTGTTAAACATTTGCTGTTTTGTTGTCTCTCCCATCACCATAGTGACTTTAAGGAAGAATACAAAGCAGTAGGTATAATTGCTATACCACTTTATTATCTCTTTAAATGTTTTTAAATATTGTATGAAACCTTAAGACTTTTAACAGTCTATACAACAGTCCTCATCCTCTTCATAGTAACCAAAACTCATTATAGTATATTATATCTGCCGTTGTGAGATGCTATGAGATTTCTTTGTTGCTGAGGTGAGAAGACCTGACATGATCATTTCTGTGGATTTATTGACCAGATGTCTGTGTTCTGTGTTCCAGATGGGAGGAGGAGTTGTCCAAGTGCCAGCAAATGGAGGCCATGGTGGAGACTTTACAACAAGTGAGTGCTCAGCCATGCCAAAAACTGTTTAGCTCCACATCTTATGCTCTTTGGGGTTTTACTGAGGACAGCTTTCGATACAGGGGGCACAATTCACAGTGGTCCACTTGTGTTTAAACGATATATCAGTAGTTAAACAGGAAAAAGTGATTTCTATTCAGACTTGATTTTACACACTGCCTATTCAGATGAACAAAATGACCGGCTTAAAGTTCATCTGCATTGTTGCCAGTTTCTTTCTTTTCCAGTTGCATACAGACCACTCAGAAGAACAGGGAAGAATTAATAATGTCTAATACTTGATTAGCATAAATAATGGTAGTCATGATAATCATATTAATGACATCCCCCACCTTTTTTTTTCTAATCATTTATTGGTGATCAACCTACAAACCAATTTACTTAAATGTAAACGGATATGTGAATAGAATGCTGTACTGCTGAGCAAAGGAGAAGCAGGTCAGATCAAGAAGGTTATTTTTGGCAGGATGGATTTGAAATGCTCACCACAGAAATCTTTAGGAAGCAGAAAGCAGTGAAGTGCAGGGAAATAAAGCTTTGCTGGTGAGATTAAAAGCCAAAAGGTAAATGTTTTGAACAATTGTCATTTGAAATGGTCAAAAATTGTAATTTATGTGCACTTTATCTGGTTTAAAAAAAATCCACATTTACGGAGTGTATTTCCCAAAACGTGAATTTCAGCGTTGAATATTTAGAGACATAGCTTCACTGTGTCTGCATTGACCAGAAATAACACTAAAATTTAAATAAAGATGTATTGTATTGTAATGCTCAGTTCTGAAAGAGACAATTGCTGACAGTTATATTTAACAGACCACTAGCTGTTTTGGGCTTCATTGGTTGTGACCTTTTGTGTATGTTTGCTTACAGCACTGGTGTTGAATGTAAAATAAATGTCTGTGATTTCTTTGTGGCTGTGTCCCCTACAGAGCGTGCAGGAGTCTGAAGCTCTACGGAGAGAACTTAGTGAAAAGATAGACCAGCTCAAAGCGGAATTGGTTGTCTATAAGAGTCTCATGTCTGATGTAAGTATCTTTTTTAATTGATGCTGCTTTTTAAACATTCCTACAAACCTTGAAGCTTGAAAAGAGCATTTAGGTGTAGGTAGAAAAAATATATAATTAAAAATAAACAAATTTTTTTCACATAAAGCTTTATGCTGCATGCAATTAATAGTAACGTCACACATAATCGGATTGCAGAAGCAGTATTAGTTCAATGACCTAGAGTTAGAAGCTGCTCAGATAATGGTTAGATCTAGTGTTTATTGCTCTTGCTCCTCATCTTTGCTGGGAAGGAAGCCTCTGGACGACTAGGGTGAGGGGGTTCAGCTATGATTTTCCCAGCTTTCTCCCTTCATGTCTGTCAAGGGAGTCTGTAGATAGTGATTTTCTCATTACAAAATAACAGCAGGGTAGAGATTCTGCTTAGTGTGTAATGATGCCAAACCAGACTGGAAAGGAGGATGTGGTGACTGATTCTGTTAGGACTGCACATTAAAAAGCATTAGACTTGCTAATTAAGCTAGAAGAGCAAGCACAAAACTGCTCTGCAGTACCTACAGTACTTATATCACATGCAGAGGAAAGTTATTAGAGCTTGTTTATTGTTCGAGTTCCCTTTTTGAGAAATTTTATATGCATTTGATAATGATGGATTGCAAGACATTAATGCGTAATTTGTTAATCACTGACAGACCCAAAGTATTCAAATGTAAATTCTATATGTGCAATTGATAAAAAAATAAAACAGATTAAATAAAGTGACAGTTCAGTTTTGGCTGCTGTCTCCACCTTGTCTGAGTAAGCTTCTTGTGTGGCATTCTAATGTGACCTCCCAAAAAGTTTGGATTAATCTAAAGTACCCCTAGGTATAAATGAATGTGAATGTTGCAATGTGATGGGACCCATTCAGGACTTGTTTCTCCAGATCCACCGTGACCAGGATAAAGTCCTTCTGGTAAATAAATTAATCAGCATAAACAGTTACTTTGCTCTTTTTTTTTTTTTGCTAGCAATTTGCATTCAGTCTCTTAACCAGAATCTTATAACAGCTGTTTTTGTAGAAGAAAGATGGATAAGCATTCATTGTTCTTTTATCCTCATGGTTCATCACTTTGCTGTTGTGGCTATAAACCACTCAACTCCATGTTTTATAGTCTGGACTGTATGTGTTTACAAAGATGTAAATTACAAGTGTACCTGATGCTGAGCACCTCAGTCCTGACCTGTGTCATCTGTCTTTTACCTCTTTGACTACTACCTCAGTGGCAAATTGATGTGCATGTTAATACCTGAATTTAGCCTACTCTATGCATCTCAATGAAATAAGGCCTATATAATGTCAAACCTTTTATTGCTAAAAGTGCTTTTTACTTGTCACATGTACATTAAAGCACAGTGAAATTCTTTCTTCACATCTCCCAGTGATGTTAGGAAGCTGGGGTTCTAGCACAGGGTCGGGCTTGACAAGTGCCCCCCATAATACTGGTTAAAAATCAATTGCTTTGGGGAAGCTTATTATTATGAGACTTTTTTTTAAAGGAGTTTTAAGTGTCAGCACTTTGTAACAGTTACAGATAAAGTTTTCCCCCAAGAGCGAGTCTTTAGGATGAAGGGGTTTTGGGCATTGTGGGTGTTTTGTATATGGGGTGAATATTTACATTTACATTTGCAGACGCCCTTATCCAGAGGAAAAAGTATATACTACTGCCTTATCTTCATAAAAGAAGGAATTTCTCTTTATCACTTCCGTAATGGGAGTAATAACAGGAACTAACATTCTTCAAACATTTGTACCTCCTTAAATGTAAATAAAAGCAGATCAATTATAATTTCTATTTCTTTATAATTAAGACTCTGTAAACATTGGCTGTGGTATGAAAGGTGTAAAACAACTTCAGGGGCTTTCCATGTTCAAAACTGGTTTGTTACTGTTTTTATTATGTATTTGTTTGCTTATTTTATTTATTTATTTTTATGTTACTAGTTATAGGGCAGATATCAGACACTTTAACAGTAATAACATTGATGCAATAGGAAAAGAAATACTCATCCCTAATCCCAAATACTATGTATCACACAAAGGCTGGCCTGTGGAAAAATGCAATGCATCAGGACACACTGCATTTCCCCTTTTTTTTTAATTGTGAGGGGAAATTTCACTTCTGTTACGACCACAAAATGTTCGATGGAGGAAAAGCAGTGAATTACAGGAAAGAAGATTAAAAATGTAATTTGGGCCATGCTGTTATAGGAAATGAATCAACCTTAGGTTCCTTTCTTTGATAACTTTAAATAATCAGTAACAGATTGATCATCTTGTGCGTTATATTTTACTTTTCAGCAAATGTCAGATCTGGACTCCAAAATTCAAGAGAAAGCCATGAAGGTGGACATGGACATTTGTAGACGCATCGACATCACAGCCAAGCTGTGCGACGTGGCCCAGCAGAGGAACTCTGAGGACATGAGCAAAATGTTTCATGTCAGTCCTTCTAGAGTTCCTGCAGACCATAAAGGGGTATGGATGCTTTCACTGCTGTACACATTTCATCATGATGTTTAAATGAAGTCGTTTTTTAACTTGACTTGATAAAATACAGTTCTAATTAGTTTCCTGGTGTGTGATTTGTGTTAAGTCAATATAATGCTTATATTGTGCTCTCTGCTACACTACTTGTTTATCTAATTTTAATTGTGCATAAACACTGGAAGGTCTGGGAACAACATTACAACATGATTGCTGAATAAGTTGATAAAGGTCATTTTTACTGATTGCCAGAGTACTAAACAATAACAGTCAAAGGCATTAGCGCCCTTTAATTATGCTTAATCCCACAGACTGGGGAGGAGAGTTTTACTGTTATTCAGTGCTGCTGTGGAAACTGAAAGAGCACTTTACTTTTGTCAGGCTCTGCTGCTATAAAAAGGTAATTAGGTTTCGCATGCATTCGTGTGTGTGTGTTTGTGTGTTAAAGGTGTCCGCAGCGTGTAAAAAGAAAGAGCGTAAGGCTGTGTCTGATGAGGAGAATGCGGAGGTGGAGGCAGACAGCGAGCACTCTGAGAAGGAGGTTGCCGGATCTCTAAATATTACAGATGAAATGAAGCGCATGCTCAGTCAGTTGTAAGTCCCATTCTGAACACGAACATGATTGAATGATTCATCAATACACTTCTTTTTTTATATTACGTTACATTTAACACACTTTGCAGACAGTTTTGCATAAAATAATGATCTTATTTACACAATTGAGCAGTTAATGGTTATGGTGGTGTTGGGATTTGAACTCTCAACTTTTCTGATTAGAAATATATTGTCATAGCCACTGAGCTTTCAGTGTGATTGTAATTCCATGTAAATGTGTTCATCCATCTGTTTTTGTCAGAATGGATATATATATATATATACAGTGAGGAAAATAAGTATTTAAACACCCTGCTATTTTGCAAGTTCTCCCACTTAGAAATCATGGAGGGGTCTGAAATTGTCATTGTAGGTGCATGTCCACTGTGAGGGACATAATCTAAAAAAAATATCCAGAAATCACAATGTATGATTTTTTAACTATTTATTTGTATGATACAGCTGCAAAGAAGTATTTGAACACCTGAGTAGGTCAATGTTAATATTTGGTACAGTATCCTTTGTTTGCAATTACAGAGGTCAAACGTTTCCTGTAGTTTTTCACCAGGTTTGCACACACTGCAGGAGGGATTTTGGCCCACTCCTCCACACAGATCTTCTCTAGATCAGTCAGGTTTCTGGCCTGTCGCTGAGAAACACGGAGTTTGAGCTCCCTCCAAAGATTCTCTATTGGGTTTAGGTCTGGAGACTGGCTAGGCCATGCCAGAACCTTGATATGCTTCTTACAGAGCCACTCCTTGGTTATTCTGGCTGTGTGCTTCGGGTCAGTGTCATGTTGGACCCATCTTCAATGCTCTAACTGAGGGAAGGAGGTTGTTCCCCAAAATCTCGCAATACATGGCCCTGGTCATCCTCTCCTTAATACAGTGCAGTCGCCCAGTCCCATGTGCAGAAAAACACCCCCAAAGCATGATGCTACCACCCCCATGCTTCACAGTAGGGATGGTGTTCTTGGGATGGTACTCATCATTCTTTTTCCTCCAAACACATTTAGTGGAATTATGACCCAAAAGTTTTATTTTGGTCTCATCTGACCACATGACTTTCTCCCATGACTCCTCTGGATCATCCAAATGGTCATTGGCAAACTTAAGACGTGCCTGGACATGTGCTGGTTTAAGCAGGGGAACCTCCTGTGCCATGCATGATTTCAAACTATGACGTCTTAGTGTATTAGCAACAGTAACCTTGGAAACGGTGGTCCCAGCTCTTTTCAGGTCATTGACCAGCTCCTCCCGTGTAGTTCTGGGCTGATTTCTCACCTTTCTTAGGATCATTGAGACCCCACGAGGTGAGATCTTGCATGGAGCCCCAGTCCGAGGGAGATTGACAGTCATGTTTAGCTTCTTCCATTTTCTAATGATTGCTCCAACAGTGGACCTTTTTTCACCAAGCTGCTTGGCAATTTCCCCGTAGCCTTTCCAGCCTTGTGGAGGTGTACAATTTTGTCTCTAGTGTCTTTGGACAGCTCTTTGGTCTTGGCCATGTTAGTAGTTGGATTCTTACTGATTGTATGGGGTGGACAGGTGTCTTTATGCAGCTAACGACCTCAAACAGGTGCATCTAATTCAGGATAATAAATGTAGTGTAGGTGGACATTTTAAAGGCAGACTAACAGGTCTTTGAGGGTCAGAATTCTAGCTGATAGACAGGTGTTCAAATACTTATTTGCAGCTGTATCATACAAATAAATAGTTTAAAAATCATATATTGTGATTTCTGGATTTTTTTTTTTTTAGATTATGTCTCTCACAGTGGACATGCACCTACAATGACAATTTCAGACCCCTCCATGATTTCTAAGTGGATGAACTTGCAAAATAGCAGGGTGTTCAAATACTTATTTTTCTCACTGTATATATATATATATATATATATATATATATATACACACACACACACACAGACACACACACAGACACAATCACATACAGTACATTTTCCCTTCTTCATCTCCTCACCCTCCCCCCTTAAAAAGTTACAATTATTCTTTTATTGTTACATGTATGCAATTATCCAATTGGCCAAACCATGTGGCAGCAGCACAGTGTGAAAGGTGATGCAAATACAGTTAAGCTCTGTTTATGTTTACATCAAGCATGTGAAGAAATGTGGAGATGCATCTAAGAAAGCACATTATTCATTGCAGTTTGCAGTGGATAGGATTTTAACAGCAGAAGACCACATTGGGTTCCACTCCTGTCAGCTGTCAGATAAAAACAGGAATCTGAGGCTACATTGGGCACAGACTCAACAGCACAGGACAGTTAAAGACTGATAAAGGGCAAACCCTGCTAATAAAGGATCATATATCGTTGACGTTTTGTCAGTAGCTTAAGGCTTTGAGTTTATTACTTTTCTTTTCCCTATAATTGGAATAACTCAAGTTTTAGAGTCAGAGTTTAGCAATAATACACTGACTTTCTCAATCATAAGAAGCAAATTGGCCAAATAGTGTATGGTATTAGGACATCATTTCTTGTACATTCTGGATGTACTATACTTCAATAGCTCACTCAGTTAGTTCACTGTTTGTTTGCTTTTATAACGTTTAAACATCATTTAAAACCATCAGTTCTAATATTTGCACCTGTGTGTCATTTTAAAGCTTGTCTGTTTGCCATAGATCAATTTGTAAGTGTGATATCTCAAGAGCAATGCTTATAGGATTTATCAGGAATTGTCAGTTTAAACCGATAAACTCAACAGATTTTCAAATGGATCTAAGCTGAGTCAAGGTCACAACAAGAACAAATATCTGAAATAGTTTGTAATGAATAGCTTTTGTCATGTTCCTGAACAAGAACAGGATCCTTGTGGATATTTTAAAACACTGCCAGATGTCATGCTCTGCCTTTGTTTTTTGTTTTGTTTGTTTGTTTTTTCAAGTTTGAAGACAAAGAAGGTTACAACAAACCTTTGACTTTGTTCCTTTCCTTTTTTTAAGTTTTTTTTAAAATTATTATTAAAAAGAAAGTAGTCATTCTTTGCTCGTAGAGGTAAATTAACATTAAACGCTAATGCAATATTGCCACCTTGTGGTCACACTGTGTTCATCATTGTGGCTATATATATATATATATATATATATATATATATATATATATATATATATATATATATATATATATATATATATATATATATATATATATATATATATATTTCTTTTTTTTATTATTATTTCTTTTTATTTTTTTTAAGTTGCTTGCACATAATTTTGCACAAACCCTTTTGTTCGGCCTGCGTTGGATTTCCTTTCACCTTCCACTCCCACTCCACCTGTGTTTGTAGAATTAGCTCAGATAACTGCTCTGTCGCCAGGAGGGAAACGTTCGAGTTTGACGACGACTGTGATAGTCTGGCCTGGGAGGAGACGGAAGAGACTCTGCTCCTGTGGGAGGATTTTACCAACAACCCGATTATTACCACCACTACTGCTGGTGCTGCCAGTGCACACTCTGGTGCTGCCGGTGCCTCCGAATGCCACGGAGAAACACATGAGCAGGTGAACAAGCACAGCTTCATCAAGCAAACACTGGACATGAGAAACTATTTTCAGTAATGTGCCTCATTCTGATGAATTTTTAAATTCCTTTTAGGATGGAAGTCTGCGCAGTCTGATAAACGAGACCGAATCACTGTTTAAAACGAGAGAGCAAGAGTACCAGGCTTCAATCGGACAGATTGAGGTGAGTAACAGTTTAGGGTTACGGTGAAACTTGTCCTGTTCGGATGGTTAATCCGTTCTTGTTGTCCTCAAAGCTGGAGCTGGCCACAGCCAAGAGTGACATGACCAGACACCTGCACGAGTACATGGAGATGTGCAGTATGAAGCGAGGACTGGATGTGCAGATGGAAACCTGTCGCAGACTCCTCCAAAGCTCAGAAGCCACTGGCAGGTACATACTAGATACACAGGCATAAAAGATATTTTATGCCTTTTGTGCTCCTAGGTCATTCTCTAGACCAGTGGTCCCCAACCCCCGGGCCACTGACCGGCACTGGTCCATGGATCAATTGGGACCGGGCCACACAGAAAGAATTCATAACTTACATTACATTTCGTATTTTTGTTTTATTAATTATCTGATTCTGAACAATGTTTTATAATGGAAAATTACCGGATTCTCTCCGCCACATCTGTCTATGACTCACTCTTGATGCATGTCAAGATGCCTGCTTTGGTCACATGTCTTAACTTCTTAAAGGGGCCGCTAACACATAATACATTACATTATTTCTGGAGCACAGCTGCTCAGATTTAGGCACAACATTTAGGCATTGGTGAACATTTAGGCACAACACTGGCTCACATTGGTGAATTTGGCAATGATGTCAATTCGAGAAGACTTGGCGGACTACAATTTATCCCTAAGATGTTTAGTTAAGGTGACTCAAGGTCATCCATATCAGCATTGGCAAAGCATGCCCTTCTGTTCATAAACGTTGGACCATGTAGTGTATTAATTAAACACTTAAAATGACATTAATTTTAACTGCTATTTGTGATATTGTATAAACACTATTTTTGGTGGTAGCTTAATGGTCAAGGCTCTGGGTTACTGATCGAAAGGTCGGTGTTCGGGCCCGGGTGTCGCCAAGCTGCCACTCTTGGCCCTTGAGCAAGGCCCTTAACCCTGCGTGCTCTAGGGGAGCTGTATCATGGCTCACCCTGCACTCTAACCCCAACAAGAATAGTAAATATATATATATATATATACAGTGAGGAAAATAATTATTTGAACACCCTGCTATTTTGCAAGTTCTCCCACTTGGAAATCATGGAGGGGTCTGAAATTGTCATCGTAGGTGCATGTCCACTGTGAGAGACATAATCTAAAAAAAAAATCCAGAAATCACAATGTATGATTTTTTAACTATTTATTTGTATGATACAGCTGCAAATAAGTAGTTTTTGAGCTTATAAATCAAAACGCTGATTTAGACTCCTCTGCTGTAATATTTGGGCTTTTAATAGGAATCATATTTTATCCAGGATTTTCATAATAAATGCCATTCTTTTTAATAGATTCTGCTTTTTATTTAAAAACCAAGAGGAAAAGTTTTGCTCTAAACAGCATACATGTTTAATATGTATAAAATATATGTAACACAATATTGGACATGTTAGTTACATGAAAAAGTTGGATTTAAATGTTCATTTTGTATACATTTTTCCTACTCACACTACAGGCCTTCTGTTTCAATACGCTGCAAAAAAAAAATCGATTTTTGTTCTCAGCTAATGCAATTTAAACACATTTGCAGACTGATTTTCTCAATAAATAAATAAATAAAAGTCTAGGGTTCTTTTTTGGAACTACGTAAGTCATGGATCACGCAATGGCCCATAATGTCTGTATTAAAAGAATGGGTTCACTAACATTTACACATCTTTAGTTAATAAAGGGACAATATTCTCGGATGTTAATATGCTGGTCCATGATTTATAATCCCACTTCAGTCAATTTCTGTTAAGGCTGTAACATTACAAATAACATTGCTCTCTGCTACAGACACTCGCCTGGAGCGAGTAGTGACTCGGGAAATGCCGAAGACCTACCAGATGACCTGGACAGGGATGGAGAAAAGAACAGAGACATTGCTGGAAAAAGTGATGGAGAGACAGATGTAAATGCAGAGGTCAGTTAATGACCCTTTACATCACATCACGTTCTTTTACACACAGTGACATAGTGGAGTGGAATCCCTGACCCACTCCTTCATGGTGTGCATCACTGTGGATCTGAGCGTAGGTGCTACAGTACATGTACTGCCCCAAATTGGGAGTGAATCAGTTTTTTAAGAGTCTGTCCCCTGTAAGGTCTTTTTTTTTTTTTTATCAGCACTGCTATGGCATTGCTCTATCTTCTCCTGTCCTTTTCTCCTCTTTCTTGCTGGCTTGTAAATCTACAGTGTACTCAAACTTCTTTCAACATTCTTTTTTGTATAGTCTGCTTTAGAGAGGATCCTGAAATCCATTTACCAGTTTTTGTTCATCATATTTCAAAAGAAATGGTGGTGGTGGTCAGTGACACAGTGAAATTACGTTTGCTCAGATTGTGGTCACCTGATCAGCAGAAATACTGTGTTTTTATACATCGTAGAGGAAACATTGCGCCAGAATCTGAAATATTGCTGATAATCACAGCATGTTAAGCCATGCAGTAGCAGCTGCTACACTAGTGTCAGATAACAGTGCACAATTCTGCACAGAGCACTATGCAATAAGCTGCTTTGGACATGCAGCTAACCGTTTTTCTTTTCAGGGACGTTCTTGGTATTTGTCTTAAATTGCCATGCTCTTACCTGTAATGCAGAAGGTTCAATGTTCAGAGAAAGCTGATGCCAAACAGTAGAAAATCAAAACCCTTGTGCCTGCACATCTTTTTTTTTTCACAATAACTGTTGCCTTTATTTCGCTGTGCTTTGAAACGATATCAAAACTAATCAATAGCAGATACAAGAAAACATTGGAATATAAAAAAAACTCAAACAATACCCACGTTGGTCATCAGTGAGAAAATGTGATCATTTAGTGTTATTATTGCTATTATTAATATCATTGTAATTGTAGATCTACTGAGTTTTTCTGTGTGAATATCTTCTGTACCTTTGTCTTTGTTTAGGGTTTGCTCCATTATTATGCAGGATTAAGTGGAGACCTTTAATCACTGATTTATTTTTTTATATTGGACAACAAAGTTATGTTTTATGTTCATTTTAATTTTCATTATGTTTTACCTTCTGCTTAATGGTCACTTAATAAATCATTATTTATACACAACTTTTACTCTCTTGCCCTTGTTTTATTTATTATGTTTTTCTGTCTACAGTGTTGCATAGCATTATCTTACACACTATATTCATTCTTTTTGTAATTTTCTACATTTTTAACTACCGCAAACACTTTGTGGCAATTAAATAGTGTATACATTTTCTGAAGTCGATGTTCTTTTGAGGGTTTTTTTGCTTTTAAAGTTTGCATTAAGCAGTCCTACAAGTTCTAATATTGCCAAAACAAAAAAGTAATAATGTGCAAAAACCCATATTTTTATTCAGAGTAGAGCATAGAAAACATCCAATGTTTAAACTTTAGAAAATGTAAAATTCTAAGAAAAAAAAAAAGGTAATTTTTTTATTTGATGGCTGCAACACATGTAAAAGATTTTGGGACAGGGCAACAAAAGTAATAATAATAATAAATTGTATTTAAAGGCACCTTTCCAAACATCTGAGGCCACTGCCTAACAATCATGACAAACAACAGCTGTTTAACTGTTAAAATTGACCAGAAAAGCTAATCTGAATGAATGAGTTTCAAGGCAGGATTAAAACTGGTCAGACACTCACTATCTCGAATAGTTTGTGGAAAAGGATTCCAAAGATGAGCATCAGCTAAATGCCCTAGACCCCATAATGACTAAACAAACAGAAGGTATAACAAGGGAACCAGATGAAGATCTGAGAGTACATTTTGGGATGTAAGTATGAAGCAATTCAGAGAGATATGAGGAAGCTATAAAAGTAAAAATCAGAATCTTGTTCTCTACTTTGTATTTAACAGTAAGCCAGTGTAGATGATCGAGAACAGGAGGGATATGCTCAATGGAGAAAGTTGTTTATGAAGTTTGTGAGGTAACCCAAACAGAAGAGAGTTACAAGAATCAATGTGCGAGGTAATTAGAGCAAAACACTGAAAAAAGTAAGTGTCATTAAAATTGAACAGTTGGAACATTTTGCAACTAATAAGGTAACAAAAGGTCAGCAAGATGATTAGATATAAATTATGTATCCTAGAGAGGTACAGTCTCTCAGGGGTAAAGATAAGCAGAGCTTCACTAATCTCTGAAAGACTGTGTCTGCAAATTAGGGAAGAAATTGCAAAATAATGTTTCTCACATACAATTGCAAAACAGTTGAGTATCTCATTATTTACAGTACATCATTTCTTCAAAAGTTTGAAAGAATCTGGAGAAACCATTATCGGATCCCTGTGATCTTTGGGCCCTCAGGCAGCACTGCATTCAAAACGTTTGATTCTGTAATGGAAATCACTGCATGGACTCATTAACACCTCCAGAAATCATTGTCTGTGAACACAGTTTCCCGTGTCATTGACAAATGCAGGTTAAATATCATTTATAGAAGGCATGCATGAACATGTTCCAGAAACACCAGCATCCTTTCTGGGCCACAGCTCATTTAAAATGTAATAAATCAAATTGGAAAACTTTTCTGGGGTCAGACGAATCTAAATTTTCATTTCTTTTTGAAAAACATATTTTAAGAAACACTGCATTCTCCAGATGAAAGAGGAGAGGGACTATCTGGCTTGTTATTAGCATTATTAGAAAAAAGCAATATCTCTGATGGTATGGGAGTGCACAAGTGCCTGTGGAATGGGCCGCTTGCACATTTGGAAAGGCTTCATAAATGCTGAAGGGTATATACAGGTTTTAGTGCAAAAAATATTTTTATCCAGAAAACGTCTTTTTCAGAGAAGGCCTTGCATATTGGAGTAAGACAATGCTAACTGCATACTGTGCATCTATTACAATAGCATGACTTCATTTATGGGTGTGGACTGGCCTGCCTTCAGTCTGCACCTTTAACCATTTGAAAACTTTTGTGGCATCATGAAACAAAAAATACAACAAAGGACACCTAAAACTGTCCTCCTCAGTTCCCAGATGTATAAGGACAGAAGATGTGATGTTACACAATGTGGTAAACATGGCCTTGTCTCAAACATTTTTTGACGTGTTGCAGCCAGCATAATTTTTTTTCTATAAAATTGTATATAATCTCAGTTTAAACATTAGATTTCTTTTGTTTGTTTTATCATGAATAGAATATGGGTTTATGAGATTTTGCAAATCATCATTTTATTTACATTTTGCACAGCGTGCCAACTTTTTTAAAATTGAGGTTGTAGTATCATACTATGGGGTTTACTGCATAATTATAATAATTATTGTCCATAATTAAAACATTGGGAATTAAAAAATCTCAGTGCTGATTGCTTTAGGTAGAGTGAACATGTGAAGATGTTTAACTAAAATGCTAAAGTTGTGAACGAACTCTGATGGTGGCATGATAAGCAACAGTATGTCCTTCCTGGGGTTGCTAGGGTGTTTCTAGCTGGTTTCTGTGTTATTTCCTGTGGTTGCTATGGGGTTGCTATGTGGTGGTAACCATATATAAGGTGAATGCTAGGGTGTTGCTTGCAGATTATAATGGTAATCCATGTGGTTGCTAGGCAGTTATTATGGTTTTCCTGGTGACTGTAGCAATGATATTCTAGTTGGTTGTTTTAATATTCCTGGTAATTTCTAATATGTTTGTATCTGGTCACAATGAAATTTCAGGTCATTGCTAGGGAGATTAACAATTATCAATAAACAAGCATTATAAAGGTTTATGAATATGGGCTTTACAGAAAGTTTCAAATACTGATAATAAATTGGACATTTTGATCATTATGATTGTATTGTATAGCAATTTATGATTTTGTTTGGAAGACTTTTATCATTGCCTGTCACAGCATTTGTTTTTGGTTTTGGACCACTTGAAAATGAAGTCATTATTGGACATGATAATGATAATGGTTCGACCAGGCTCAATCATCTCTTTTACATGAATTTGCCTCTCGTGCAAACAGGCAGCTGTAGTGCCAAGTGCTGATGGTCTGCAGTTCATCCTAAACTGTGAAAATGCTATGGTCTCAGGCAAATTTGCCTTTAGTAGTTAAATGATGCTGTAATTTAATCCCCTGAGCTGTAATTCGATCCCCTTCAGGCAAAAAAAAAATTGTTGGGAAAAATCGTCTATGGTCTAGTAATAAAAATGTATGCTTCTCTTTCCTCCTCTTTCTTCTGTTTCCACACTCTATTATCCTGTCTACATATAAAACATTGCTTTAACTAATTATTATTTAGTAAATATTTTATTTAATGCAATGATTCTTTCCTAAGACCTGAGTATATTTGATAAATGAAACATTATAAATTACAATACATGACTATGCTGTTCATTTATTAGTAGTCACTACTCAGTTACTTTGTGAGGCATTAATACTAGAATGTTTGCATGAAAATTAAATGGTAAAAAACAAATGGTTTAATGCAAATCCAGTGTTTTAGTCACAATAACACTTTTGTGCATGCAAATCCTCATTCATGAGATGGCAGAAAAGGGAAAACTGGGCACTGGAAAGAAGAAAACAAGTGTGAATGCTGAAGAGCACCTATGCTTACAGTATGGAATGGATGTTGTTTGAGACTTTGCTCTTGGTGTTTATCTGGACCTGCTGCTACGGCTCTGAACTCCAGCATGAAGGAAATATTACCATTTATGGAATGTTTCCTCTCCATAATGTAGGTAGCACTGTCTCGACTATCCCTCAACTGGCGGACTGTAACCGGTATGATTTATATATTCGTACTTCTTAAAGGCACTCATAATTTGCTCGTAATCACAAAATGTTAAATGTATTCAACTGCAATGGCTTTTGCAGAGGAACTGCCAACAGTCATGGCTACTACTTGGTGCAGGCTCTGCGTTATGCTGTGGAGGAGATCAACAATAACAGTCAGCTCCTGCCTGGTGTCACTCTAGGATACCAAGCTTATGACACATGTTCGCTTCAAGCTAGTATTCTTGGCACGCTGACTCTCTTAGCTCAACAGTATAACAGAGTAAAGGTGAAGTCTCGAGCAATCGCTTTTATCGGACCAGACAGCAGCAGCTACAGCTTCACTCCAGCTGCTACACTTGGTAGCTTTCTGATGCCTGAGGTATTGCATACCTATGCTTAATATATAACGAGAACATTTCACAAAATTTGGTCTGTTATTTATTATAACATTTGTATTCAAAACTGTTCACATACTGTGCATTAAAATGAGCTTCTATTGATTGTTTTATTACTTTTTTCTAGATTGTTATTAAAGTTATTAAATGTATCATTTATTATATTTATTATTTCTTATACTTTTTTCATCTATCTATCTATCTATCTATCTATCTATCTATCTATCT
Organism: Silurus aristotelis; assembly: GCF_946808225.1. Lineage (NCBI taxonomy): Eukaryota > Metazoa > Chordata > Actinopteri > Siluriformes > Siluridae > Silurus > Silurus aristotelis. The sequence goes on along the minus strand of NC_139592.1, from coordinate 9,977,983 downwards.
ATCTATCTATCTATCTATCTATCTATCTATCTATCTATCTATCTATCTATCTATCTATCTGATCATTTCATGCTTTTATGTTTCTGTTTTTCTTCCAATTTATTCATTTTTATTTATTTAAGTTTTATTTTATAATTACACATAATAGTGTGATCCCACATTCAGATAATAGCAGAGAATTATAACACAGAACAAGGGAATGTCTTGTGGGAAGCCATAAAGCTCAAAACAATGATGAGCCTTGAAATGATGTTTTCATCACTGATTTGGATTTGTTATGATTGACACACAGGCTCTTCATTGTGTAATTTTCATTGAATTTAAATTCACAGATCTCATATGAAGCTTCAAATGAAATGCTGAGCAATAAGCAGCTGTACCCATCTTTCTTTCGCACCATCCCAAGTGATAAAAACCAAGTGAAAGCCATGCTCGAGATTCTCGTAAGATACGACTGGACCTGGATAGCCCTTCTCGGTAGTGACAATTCATATGGTTTGAAGGGAATGTCAAGCCTGTCTCAGCAAGCATCAGATTTTAATATATGCATCGCATATCAAGCGGTGATTCCAAGCTACAAAACTAGCACGCAGCAGCGGATGCGAAACATCGTCAAGAACATCATCAAAAGCAAAGTGAACACCATAGTGGTGTTCTCCAGCAAGAGAATAGCCAAAGGGTTTTTCTCGTTTGTGATAGAGCAGAATGTGACGGGGAAGGTGTGGATTGGGTCTGAGGACTGGTCAGTGGCAACTTTAGTGTCTGACATCCCAGGAATCAGTACCATTGGAACTGTCTTAGGTGTGTCCATAAAATCTACACCTTTTACTGGTTTCCAGGATTTTGTGAAACAGGCCATAATTAAGCATAGGAACAACAGTGAAATGAGCATGCCATGCTTACAGAATACAGACCTGTACAAAATAGCATCTGCACGATATCCTCTGGCAAAATATGATGTAGCCTCTTCGTTTAATGTGTATCGGGCAGTATACGCAGTGGCTGATGCATTGCACCAGGCTCTCAGGTGTGATTCTGAGAAATGTCAGGACATGGAAATACAGCCATGGCAGGTCAGTGTTTTAAATATGATTGATGCAGGAATTTCTTTTGAAATTGCATTTTAGTGTTCTGATTAAGAACTTTATTTTATCATAATTCTTGCCAGACACCCTCAGTTTTTTTATTATTATTTCATTATCTTTTTGTTTCAGCTCTTGCAATATTTAAAACGAATATGCATTTCCATCCGAAACACAACATTGTTTTTTGATGCGAATGGAAATCCACCCACAGAATATGACATTGTAAAATGGATATGGGTTAATAAAACATGGTCCCTAGGAATGGTGGGTTCATTTATTTCAGAGCCTCCTCATCTTCAGTTGAATGCTGCACAGATTCAGTGGGTGAGACATGTTTCAAATACAACCTATAGTATATATGTGATATATGTTGTAATATGTAATATATATATATATATATATATATATATATATATATATATATATATATATATATATATATATATATATATATATATATATATATGTAATTTATGTTTCCAATTTTGGATTGATACCCGGTGAATATTTGTAATTGCGATATATTGTATATTTTTTGTCTACCCAGATGCCTGAATCACGTTGTTCACCAGAATGTCCCTATGGGTACAGACGACTGCAGATTGGACAACACAAATGCTGTTTCGAGTGCATTGAATGTCCGGCTTCCACTTTCCTTAACAAATCTGGTGAACACACTAAACCGTATAATACACACATTAACATTGTGCTAAGAAAACAAACTATAGTTCAGCGCTTTACCACCAGGTGGCGATCTATTGTAACAATTAAGATGCATTGCTGTGCAACTCTACTTACAAATAATGTATCCTAATCTGCACCTCAATTACTGCAGTGGTATACGAACTTCACAAACCATGTACTTGAGTTAAATTAGAGATACACTTAGTAAAATATTACTCCAATAAAAATGCTCCCTTAACCTTTCACTTGAGTAAAAGTACAAAAATGTTTGCCTTCAAATGTACTATTGTAATTTTTGTCGCAAGATTGTTGCTTAATCAAATTAGTTTACGAGAAAAGACTCTAATGTTACTCTTAGCACACCAATCTATTAGTCAAACAATGATTGATATCTATTAAAATTCTCACAAGCCCAAAACATTCTTTTCAACTACTTAAAAAAGCGCACATATAAAGCCAAGGGTGTTAGAGTCAGGAGTTTCTTCCATTATTTATTACTCTCAAAATGTTCTGCTGCTGTTGAACTGATGCTGAACTGTAGGTTATGTGTAATTAGATGCCACCAAGCGACAAGTTTAAAACGTGTTGTAATCTGATTGGTGGCTTGACCGGGTTAAATATTTGTCCACTTATAAACTAAAAAAGGAACGACTGATTTCGCAAAATGTAGTTGAGTAAATAATAAGATATTTGACTTTGAAATGATTAAAGTTAAAGAAAAAGTCTCCAAAAAATGGAAACATTTCCATTTACTTAAGTACAGTAATGAACCACTGGAGGATTCAAGGTGGCTTTCTAGATCTATATTAATGCAATTCTCCGAGCGAATACTTTCTGTTTCTTTTATTCCAGACCCCACCAGCTGCCAGAACTGCAAAAAAGATCAATGGTCTCCATCTGGGAGTGAGGACTGTCTACAGAGAACAGTTCTGTACCTGCAATGGAACAATCCATTGGCTGTTGTTCTATTGGTTCTTCTTGCAGTGACTCTGCTGCTCACTCTGAGCACTGCTCTTATTTTCCTGCTTAACTTGAGCACCCCAGTTGTAAAGTCTGCAGGTGGCAGGACATGTCTGCTAATGTTGTTGTCTCTCATCGTAGCTGCCTGCAGCTCTTTGTGCCTTTTCAGCATGCCCTCTCGAGCATCCTGTGTGTTCAAAAAGTCCCTCTTCATTTTCAGTTTCACCGTCTGCCTGACCTGCATGACCATACGCTCCTTCCAGGTGTGAGAGTTTAATAGGAAAGTCAGTTTCAGTGAGAATGTATAATATTCTGGTTCACAATTTCAGTTGTTGAGTAGAACACGTGTGGTATCTCCCTGCAGGTGGTGTGCATATTCAAATGGTCTGCAAAGCTTCCCAAGTTCTATGATGCCTGGGTCAAACATCGCGGTCCTGATATCTTCATCCTGGTCACGTCTTTGGTTGAGTTCTTCATCTCTGTTCTTTGTATAAGCTTAAATACACCTCTCCCATCAGCTGACTACAACTTTTACAATGACAGCATTGTATTAGAGTGCAGTAAAACAATGTCAGTGGTGCTTCCACAAATTCTTTATGTGTCTATACTGACTGTAATATGTTTTTGCTTGAGCTACATGGGTAAAGACCTACCAGCAAATTACAATGAGTCCAAGTGCATTACATTCAGCCTGATGATTTATATAATCTCCTGGATCACTTTCTTCACCACCTACAGTGTTAATAGAGGAACTTTAGCTATGGCCTTGGAGGTGGTTGCTATACTTTTTAGTGTTCTTAGCATACTTGGTGGATATTTCTTGCCTAAAGTGTACATCATAGTATTACGACCGAAAAGAAATACCACTGCACACTTTCAAAATTGTATTCAAATGTATACAATGACCAAAAAGTAAAAACTCGTGATTTATTTAGTTTAATGAAATCCAACTGTAGTGTAATTTCAACCTTACATGCTTAACTATAGCTGGGGTCCTTTAACTTAACTGAATTACTAGATGAATTAATTTATGTATATCTGTAAATCTATCTGTTCCTTTGTTTGTTCTGAGTGAAGTTTAAGTTTGTACCTGCATTATGTACACATTAAATATGTTTAGATTGACTCATTTGTTATGTATTTAGTAGGGATGCACCGAATATTCGGCCACCGAATATTTTCGGCCGAAAATGGCCCAAAAGTGCATTTTCGGTTTTCGGCCGAAAGACTTTGATCACCGAAACAACACGGCCGAAACAGTTTGTTGTGATGACGCAAACAGAAACCGCTGCCTGCACGTGCATGTCTAAAACAACATGTATGCGGTGTGGACGTATTTTAGTATATCTGAGAAAGACCCACGGATAGCGATTTGCAAAACACGTAATGCCGAAATTTCGTCTGCAAAAACGTTCTCCACGTCGGGTTTAATTTGAAATCCAAACATCCGATCGCTATGCTGAATATCAGAGGAACGCAAACGCACAGAAAAGCGAAACCCCTCCGAGCATGCGCACTCCGTCTGTGGTGGACGTTTTTGGAAAGGCAGGAAGTTTCCCAGTAATAGTGTTGTATTGTATCTTTAAGCAGTTGCACTTGTTCAGAATGCACTTTGTTTTTATGAAAGAACATATTTAATTGTACAACCTTTCAGCAGGCCAGAGAGCCTGTACATTATTATTTAATGTACACATGAGTGCATTTAAGTTAAACATTTAAGACTAAATTTTAATTAATTTTATCCTGTGCATTGTTGCAATGTGCTATAAATAAATATTTTCATAATTTGTAATTGATGAATTCTTTGAGACTTTAATATTAATTTATGCAATTGAAATGCCTTGATTCTAGTAAGGTTAGTACACAGTCATAGCCATTAATGTAATGGTAATAATAATTGCCATAATTTCTTTCGGTGTTTCGGTGTTTCGGTTTTTCGGTTTTCGGCCTTGCTTTCCTCCTTTTTCGGTTTCTGGTTTCGCCCAAGAATTTTCATTTCGGTGCATCCCTAGTATTTAGCAATTATTTTGTTAATTTGTTGCTGTTAGTTTTGCTTTGAGCAAAGTCTGCAAAGTGTGCCACGCTCACATGCTTATGTAGTGCCAATACTGTTTAAAAGGGAACAGATGTGCTGAGTTACAGCAGAAACTCAGAAATCCAGTGTTACCCCAGCAGACAAAAAACAAATACAAAATAGAATCTAAACTGCTATGAATATATAAAAATATACTTATGCACAGTATATGTCAAGCTATTGAGATTAATTAGAGGTACATGATAAATGTTTTCCTTTTAAAAATAATCTTTATCCTGCACACTACCATAACAGATGGTTTAAATCTCACTGCTTAGAGCTAATTCTGAAAACAGTAAGACTACACCAGGCATAATGTCTTCCATCAATATAATCATACAGTTTGTATTGCTCTATATGTCTCTATTTGTCATATTACACACTCACAGGCACTTAGTCACCAGAGACAGATGACAAGATGAAAAGAGGAGGTCGCCCCTATTGACTGTAGAGCGTGTGAGTAGGCTGACTGGGTGGATTTCCCACACTACTCCCCTATTCATTCTGTAATTTTCTCAGGAAGGTAAAACAATAGACGTGTGCCTGTAAGAGAGAGACTGAATGCAAGACAGCATCTGTGCTTAGGCTAGTAGTGCCTGCTTTAGGCTCTGAAAGGATGGTTTAGGGTGTTTTTATTTGTAAGGAGATAAATCCTCATATAATCCATAATGTAGTTTTGTGTTTAAAAAGATGTTACTAGAAGGTACTAGATGTTAGATCTCCATAACATTTCCTATAAAAATGAACTTCAGGCAGTAAATATTTGAAAAAATTAAATTTTATTTAAGGATATAAGAGCTTATACAATATACCTAAACAAAAGGAATCATAAACATATGTTAATACACCAAATATGTTAGGTAGAATATGCACACAGACACAATGGAATGGATCCTTTATCAAAGGTTCCACTTAACTGTAATTCAACATATTGTGTTTCACTCGCAAACACAATGAGAAATGTTCTCCAAAACACCTGGAAATACAACACAAATTCGTAGATCTGATTTGCATACCATATAGACTCCACTGGAGTAAACCAAAGTTAAATACACAGACATCACACAAACCATGTACAAACCATTTGCTCTAATAGAAAAAAAATGAAAATTAGAAAAAAATGATACATGGGGGAAATATCACCGACGAGACAAAAAAAGAGTGGGTTTCACCAATCAATATGACAGCAAAACTTAAATCCTGGAAATCAATATCTCCTACTTTTTTGAGGGACATGAACATCAGTGTTCCTCAAGTTTGATCAGTCTATGGTTTTACCAGGGTCTCCAGACATGTCTGCTGGCCAGCTGTTGAGTGGCTTGGCTATGTTTAGAGGTGTCCATGGAGATCTTGTGACTGAGTTCTGTGTTGGATCTCTGGTGGATCTGTTGGCCCTCCTGGGAAATGTGTCCACTGTTCGAGTGGAGGTTAAGAAAATGCAAAGACTCTCTCCAACATTGAGAGTAGCCTTGGTTATAGTCTTTCTGAGCTAGTGCTCCTGGAAGCCTCTGCTGCTGCTTCAGAAAGCTGACTGTCATCTCCAGGATGTCAGCTTTCTCCAGCTTGGTGTTTGGGTCTTGGCTGCAGAGCTCCTTCTCCAACAGCTTCTTCAGCTGATCGATGCAATTGTTGATGCGGTCTCTGCGCATCTTTTCTACCATTGGCTTTCTCATCTATACATAGAAAAAACAGCGTTTGGTTAGAACCGATATTTATAGCAGAAAATAAACAGTGCTAATAATAGATTTAAGTATCAATGTTATAAATAAAAAAGGAAATTAAACATACCTTTAATTTGTCCTTATCCATGAACCTCAGGTGGTTGTAAGGGGAAATTGTAACTGAGTGTGGAGCCATGGTGGTGTTTGTCTCTTCCTGGGTAGCAAAGTAAGATTTGGGACTGTGTGTGGGTCAGAGCCCTGTATTTATAGTTGGCCATTTCCATTACAAAGCCATGTGGCTTGTGCTGGATTGCTTTTCCCACACTCCAAGGGCAGAGGGTTGGCTCATCACAACAATAGGAGACATTCACTTTATGGCTAGCCGGCTGCTTGTCTTTTACTGAGTGAAAGTTTCCCAAGGTATCACAGGCGCTGTGCTGGTGTTATTAACCCGGGAACTTTCTCAAAAACTCTGGGAACGCGTCAAACCAAACAGACGTTTGGTTGGTTTGTTTTTCACGAGAAGATCTGAATATTTTGAAATTGCTAAATATTTTGTGCAGCCCACACGGGCTTATATGAATGAAATATTAAAGGACTGAAATAATCAATTTGTGTCTGACTGGATCTGAGTTTCTCTTTTTTTTCAGACTTTTTCAGACTGTATGTATCATGCCCATGAATAGCACATAAATAAGTTTGATTAGGTTCTTCATTGTCAATTTCAGTACAGAGATAATTAAGTGCAGTTACTGACATAGTTACTAAAGACATAATAGGAAGGTTATTGTGCAATAATTAAAATATCACTGTACAGGTTAAAGGTAAACAGTGTGATTTATATCAGTAGTAAAATGGCAATTAAGCTAAACCAGATAAATACAAATTATAGTGCAGTAGGGTGAGGTAGCACCAACACGTTGTTTTGCATGCAAAATGATTTAGTGAACACATACAGTAGATGCAGACGTACCAATGGAAACGATGAGAGAGAGAGAGAGAGAGAGAGAGAGAGAGAGAGAGAGAGCAGTTTGTTCTCTTTCATGTGCTATATTTCTAACACTAATCTTACAGGAGCGTGACTAACACGTGGGTGTGATAATGGCACGTGGTTGGAGTGTGCACATTAAAGAGACTGGGGCACAGCTGCAAACACAGCGTGTGAACATTTGCTTGGATTTATTTCGAGATTTGGTGCTTAAAATCTTCGTCATTAAATCGTTCGTCATTAAAGAACACTTCCCGGTCCCCCAGAATCACTTTATATATATATATATATATATATATATATATATATATATATATATATATATATATATATATATATATAGAGAGAGAGAGAGAGAGAGAGAGAGAGAGAGAGAGAGAGAGAGAGAGAGAGAGAGAGAGAAAGAGAGAGAGATTTTTTTACATCCAGTGAGATTAATGTGGGATTCAGATTGAAATCGCGGCGCGGGGACACCCACGTGCCGGTTTCGGGAAATGACACTGAGCCCGGAAACGTGTTTGATTTGATAAGCAGTGTGCGGCACGCGAGTCAGAAAATGCGATCACACCTGTGTTTGAAATAAACAGCGCTATGAGTGTCTGAACAAAGAGACGGAGCAGTGACAGAAGGGTGTGAAATGTAGCACGTGTGAGCGGTGCTGCTGTGCATGTGCCTCCCACGCTTTTCACTATCAGCACCAGACACTTTGTCTGCACGCGCTGAGGGGCGAGACGCATGGCTTTTATTTTACATTCAAAATGACCATCGCCTGGCTGAGTGTGTGTGTGTGTGTGTGTGTGTGTGTGTGTGTGTGTGTGTGTGTGTGTGTGTGTGTGGTGTGGTGGTGGTGGTGGTGGGGGGGGAGCTAGGCCTGCTGTCTAAACTTTATATTTAAAAAAAGTATACTGTAGATCTGATCAACACCAATAGTCCTGCCTATCAACACACAAATACACAAAACTAATATGCAAATTATTCTTTCTTATAGTATTTACATGGATCATGATCAGAAATGAATAAAAAAAAACTTTGAAGACCAAAGTATATTTAATAGTAAAGTGTTTTGAATCAGTTGTTTAGGATTTTAAACAAGTTTATTAGAGGAACAGAGCATGTTGGACTTTTTGGATACAAGGTGAGAAAGAAATAATTGAGTTGATTTGGACATGTGCAGAGGAGAGACATGTGGTATATCGGTAGAAGAATGAGGATGGAGCCACCAGGAAAGAGGACAAGAGAAAGGCCAAGGAGGAGGTTTATGGATGTAGTAAGGGAAGACATGAAGGTAGTTGGTTTGAAAGAGGCAGATGTAGAGAAAAGAGGAGTATGGAGACCGATGATTCGCTGTGGCCGAAAGAAGAAGAGGATTTGATTGAGTGGTTGATAAAATGGATCCAAGTCGATTTGTGTAAATAAATGTTTAATATGGATATATTATAAACATCTGATTCAGTGGATTTCTAAATTGTATTTAATATTAAGTTTAATTCGTATTGTGAGGTAAGTGTTCAATGATTTAGACTTTTGTACAAAATATAATTTGTTTCACATCAAGAATTTTATGGCTTATATGTATTATGTACTGCCTAAAAGCTTACATAATTGCCATTTTGGGCTGTAGTGAATAAGCCATAGCTTCTATTTCTTATGCACCGACAACAGGTGGGTCAATCCAAGGCCAATGACCTTTGCTGAGGATCCCACCCTCCTATGTCACAGACTAAATAACACCAGAAGCACACAAGTGCACTGAATGCTCCTTCAGAAATGTTTGTGCAGACTTACCTCGCAATACAAAATATAGTAAATACTAAATACAATTAATAATATATATATATATATATATATATATATATATATATATATATATATATATATATATATATATATATTTTTTTTTTTTTTTTTTTTTAATTTATATATATACTGTACACTATACACTGTATTTTTTTCATATTTAGGACTTAAACCATGCTTGACTGTTTATATACAATCAATGTGTTTGCATCCTGAATCCAAAAAAATGCATTCATATAGAGACCACAATGTAGTTAGACTCCCACAAAGTCTGTGTGAGAGGACTATCTTCCCTTTCCCACAGTCTACCTTCAATAAGGAGACAAAAGAAGTGTGTCTTGTTACACATCACATTAGCCATGGTCTTTGATCTCCCTTTGTTTAAGGGTGAGCTTTACGCAGCAAGACCATCTGGACCCAAAGTGCTGATACGTTCCCAAGCCTTTACCAAGATTTCTAACATTCTTTAAAGACATATGCAGAACTTCAAAAACTAAAAGCATATTTATGCATAAAACATGACAGAAGGCCTATATAGAAGAGCACAGAAGAGCTATAAATGACTAACAAGCAAGAGATTATATTCACAAATAGAAAAATCAGAACAGATACAATCTCATTCATTTATTTTTTTGCAGTTAAAATCTGTATTTTGGTACTTGTCAATATTTTTGCACCCAAAAAAAAAAAATTGTTAAAAAGCCCGTGAGATGCCAAACAGAGCATGCTAAATAGATTAGATATAGATCAATGGAATATATCTTGAACATGCAATGAAGAAAATCATTTGCAAAGCAAGCATACTGATTCTATCCTTAATCTAATGAACCAGTATCTGTAAGTGGATAACGGTGTCTTCCAAATGCTTCAACATTACATTTACATGTAAGTGTTTATGCTATATATGTCAAGAGAGTCAATCTTTTAACTATATTGCCTGAACATATGCTTTAATGAGACACATCTACACAACTCTGAACGAGTGTGCAGACTATGGGGAAAAGTCATGCAAACCTGTTATTGATCTATGTCCCAATGGATATCTTACTTTTGAAAGCACATGGTAGCACACACACCCATCTTACAATGGTCGAAAGAGTGTTGGAATTCCCACCTTCCCACACACTTTTTACCACACACCCAGCTGTCCACCGGCTGCCCAGAGATGGACTCGTTGTTTTTTGAGTAATACACACTAATTGAGCATGTGGCCTAACCTCTGGTCTTTAGTTCATGCCAAGCTCCCTTATTGGCTGAAAACTGTGAGAACCTCCAGCAAACCCAGGACTCACACATTCATATGGAGATTAGAGAGTATAAATAGAGAGGGAGAGAAAGAGAGCTCATCACAGCTCAGACCTTCTCCTCACAGAGAACTTACAGAAGAAACACAGTCATGGCTCCTACAATTACTGCATCAGTGGTCAACTCCAACCACCTTCTTTCAATGAATAATAAGGTAAATATACTAAACCATGATATGGTATTTAACTTCATTTCTCATTTTATTAAGAATGTGCCTGTTTTTGTGTGATCAGTGTTATAAACAAATCTTTCTGTTCTGTCTGTAGTTGAGAAAGCCAATAGTGGAGAAAATGCGTAGAGAACGCATCAACAGCAGCATCGAGAAGCTCAAGTCTTTACTGGGGGCAGAATTCCTAAAGCAACAGCCTGATTCCAGACAGGAGAAAGCCGACATCCTGGAGATGACACTTTCTTTCCTGAGACAGCAACAGCAGTCACATAAGAGTTCGAGTTCCAATGCAGCTAATGAAGGCTACAGCAGGTGTGTGCAGGATGCCATCAACTTCCTGTCTCAGTGTAAAGTGCATACTCAGACCCAGAGAAAACTCCTGAGCCATTTCCTCACCATGCAGCCTTCAGTGGAGAAGAGCAGAAGTGTCATTTCTCAGTTCAGCTCTCCAGCCTGTAAGATCAGCAGCAAAGAGGAGACTACAGGCTGCAGGGGACTTTGGAGACCCTGGTAGAGCTTCATAGACACTTTACCATCAGGAAACCAACTTACAAATGCCATATTGGCATTGAGTAGTTTCCTAAATGTGTTAGAATATTTTTGTCCAACTTTTCATGGGCAGAATATGACAAGTTGCTTTTATTGTAAGAAAGCATGTGTAGATGTTTCTTTGTATTTTGAAACAAAGGAAAACTGCTCTTTTAAGGACTTCTTAAAATTCTAATATCCTGTGTTGGGTATTAGGTTTCTGCATTTGCAGAATGTATGTGTGATTTAATTTGACTAAATCTTTTACTCCTTCTTATATTATAATTCTTACTGTGTAAGAAAATATTTTAATGAAGTACAAAAATTAGGAATTTAATTTGAACAAATTATTGTTCTGTTGAATATCTGTGTATCTTTTACACTTAATGCCAACATTTCTTTGTTGATTAGAAAAATGCATGTTTCGGGATGTGCTTTATTGTTTTAGCTACATTAGCTGTGTGCACTTTTTAAGGAATTAATTGTGAGACTACAGATGTTGTCAGATTCACAGATTCCACCCTGAAAATAACTTGAATTTGCTTTCAGTGAAGGGCATATTGTCAGTATTGTCTTGTCAACTAATATAACATGCACAATAAACAAAAAAACCTAATAATACATCAAAATGGACTTGATGAATAATTTTCTTGTGTCTAATATTTTATTTTAAATATCAAATCAAGCTTTCATTTTTTTTCATATTCTAAACATTTTCAAAATTTTCACCTCATTAACTTCAAATTTAAACATTTAACAATTCCTACCACTTAACCAGCTCTCTGCCATCACATAACATCAAAATAATATTAACTTGGGAAAGTGACGGCTAACACACAAAGCCAGCCATTGCATCTTTTCAAACTTGGAGTGCATCATTCAGGAGACTTTACTGTCCTCTTTTGCATTCGTGAGCTCACAGGTTACTATGATTGTAGTAGGCATAGTTGACAGGCTAATGTCATAATGCTATCCATCTCACTCTGTGTGCGGGGCCAGTTTTGATGTTTGATATTTGATGTTCCAGCCACAGATAGCTATATTATTGTTGGGAACACAATCACCTGGTCATCTGTAATAAGACATTAACACGTAATACCAAACAATATAGTTGTATTACATATGCATAAAATATAGTCATTTGATAATAGCAGAATAATGATGTATAAGTAATAGTGTTTAACAACAAAGCCATTGAGGTATGCCTTACAGAAAACTCAATGAATACAGTGTTACAGTGCCAAATCAACAACACTGTATTGTATATTCAGTTAAATATACAGTTTAACTGAACATCTGTGACCACTGTTTGTCTTTTTTTTTTTTTTTAACTTAAATTTTCTTTACTTAAAAATCTCATATAAAATTCAAAGTGAGTTTACTACTCATTCATTATTTATTTATTAAGATTCAATGTCATTTTGACCACTTTAATTTTCTCTAAAGACCTAGAGATAAAGCAAATGATATCTGAAATATCCATGTTTCTTTAATAATCATACACCTGGAACCTTGCTTTGTCAGCAAATGAAACAATTTATTGGATTATTATTATTGAGTAATATTTATTAATTGAAATACATTTGGAGTATTATATTAATATCCAGCACTTAGATTTATTATAGATATCTTATTTCTGGGTATTGATGCTATAAACAGGATATTTAAATATTCATTGTGGGTAAAGATAAAACAGGGAGAAAAACTATATTTATAAACATGAAATCATCTTTAATGATTTACATTCACCGCCTTGAATCAAATGACAGAAATACTTATATGGTCTGACAGAGACTTCACCATTCACTCTTTTGCAGTCAAACATACTTATAACTCTAAAAAAACAAAGGCACTTAGAAATATAGAATTATTTCCAACAATAACTGTTTAATACACAAGATCCTTAGATCTATTTATAGACAAATAACAAAAACAGATTTCCTCTTATTATGAGTGGTAGTAAAGAGCAAAATTATCCTGAGATAACAGATTACACGTTGAAGAGAGCTACATCATTATGATGGCAAATAATTATAAATCATTAATCATTAATTAATGCAGCATTTTTAATTAAAAACAGAATTTAACAATTCTGTAAATTTATAGAGCTACAATCCCAACATGGGCTGTTTTTATGGGCTAAATATACTTCTTGCGTAGCAAGAATGTGACATAGTGAGGTGGAAACATCTAAACATGCTTCTCCACACTGAAAGCAACTTATTCTGTCCATGAAAAGTTGGACAAAATTAAACATTTAGGAAACTATAGTCAATGCCAATGTGGCATTTGTAAGTTGGTTTCCTGAGGGTCCATGATGCTCTACAAGGGTCTCCAAAGTCCCCTGCAACCTGGAGTCTCCTCTTTGCTGCTGATCTGACAGGCTGGAGAGCTGAACTGAGGAATGACACTTCTGCTCTTCTCCACTGAAGGCTGCATAGTGAGGAAATGGCTCTGGACTGAGTGTGCACTTGACACTGGAAGTTGATGGCGTCCTGCACACACCTGCTGTAGCCTTCCTTAACTGCTGTGGAGCTTGACTTTGTGTATGACTGCTTCTGTTGCTGTCTCAGGAAAGAAAGTGTCATCTCCAGGATGTCAGCTTTCTCCTTTCTGGAATCAGGCTGTTGCTTTAGAAATTCTCCAGCAGAGACTTGAGCTTCTCCATGCTGCGGTTGATGCGTTCTCTACGCATTTTCTCCACTATACTACAGACAGAACAGAAAGATTCGTTTAATCACAACAATCCTATAAATGTATATACATATTCAAATCTTAATCAAATATAAACTAAACCCAGGCACAATATCACAATTTAGTATATTTACCTTATTATTCAGTAAAAGAAGGTGGTTGGAGTTGATCACTAATGCAGTGATTGTAGGAGCCATGACTGTGTTTCTTCTGTTAGTTCTCTGTGAGGAGAAGGTCTGAGCTGTGATGAGCTTTCTTTCTCTCCCTCTCTATTTATACTCTCTAATCTCCATATGAATGTGTGAGTCCTGGTTTTGCTGGAGGTTCTCACAGTCTTCAGCCAATAAGGGAACTTGGCTGTGACTAAAGACCAGAAGGCCGTCCACATGCCACATGCTCAATCATTGTGTATTACCTAGGAAACAGTGAGTCTATCTCTGGGCAGCAGGTGGAGAAGTGTGCAAGAAAGAGAGGTCTTGGAAAGTGAAGACCTCGACCTGATGGGTTTAAATTGTATATGGCATGTGCCACTACAACATAAGGAGTAACACACTTCCGCCTTGTTGTTGTTTGTAAAAGAAAATCCATGGTGCTGTAGAGAGATATTTACCACTTCACATGTTCACATGTATATATATATATATATATATATATATATATATATATATATATATATATATATATATATATATATATATATATATATATATACAGTAGATCAAGGACCGTGACGTCGGAGCGACGTGGGGCCGCCTTCCCGTGGGCTCACCACCTGCAGGAGGGACTGTAAGGGACCGGTGCTGAGAGGATTGGGCAGCAGTCAAAGGCGGGGGCCTTGACAGCCTGATCCCTGGACACAGAGAAGTGTCTGGGGAATCTGCTTAGACTGCTGCCCCCGCGACCCGAATTATGGATAAGCGGGAGAAGATGAAATGAAATGAAATGAAATATATATACAGTACAGACCAAAAGTTTGGACACACCTGCTCATTCAAAGAGTTTTCTTTATTTTCATGACTATGAAAATTGTAGAGTTACACTGAAGGCATCAAAACTATGAATTAACACATGTGGAATTATATAGATAACAAAAAAGTGAACTGAAAATATGTCATATTGTAGGTTCTTCAAAGTAGGCATCAAGAGAATGCCAAGAGTGTGCAAAGTAGTAATCTAAGCAAAAGATGGCTACTTTGAAGAACCTACAATACGACATATTTTCAGTTGTGTCACACTTTTTTGTTATGTATATAATATATAATTCCACATGTGTTCATTCATAGTTTTGATGCCTTCAGTGTGACTCTACAATTTTCATAGTCATGAAAATAAAGAAAACTCTTTGAATGAGAAGGTGTGTCGAAACTTTTGGTCTGTACTGTATATACACACACATATATATATACACACACAGTCTTTTAACTGTGTATATATATGTAGTGACTGATAAACTAATTGGTGACATTATTTCAAGTAAAAGTGAAGGGAAAGGCAAACATTTATACAACTTGCTTGATCCTAAGGGTCTCCATTGTGTTCTTTGGACATGTGGTTCCCTTAATGAGACACACTTCTATTCATGTCTGGGGTTGTAACTGGAGAAAGTGTGGGAACGCTCTGAAGAGTGCAGTCTGAGTCCTTTGTTGTTCCCATAGGCCTGCCTTTAATTGTATGCACACTTCATGTGCTACCTGTTGTTGTGATAGTGTTATGTTCTGTCAGAATTTACATTACAAACCATTTAGGTATAAAGATTATTAAGAATATGTCCTAAACCCTTTATTGTTTCTTTACTGTATCATCAAACAATTTCACACAAGTTTTGTGATTGAGCTCAACCCTAGGTTTAAATTATTGGCACACACGTGTTCTGTGTATCTTAAACCCACTCACACACTCACAAACCTTTCACATATACCTGTCTGTCCATCTGCTGCACAGAGATGCACTCATTGTTTCCTGAGTAGTACACACTTCATTGAGCATGTGGTTGATCCTCTGATCTTTAGTCCTCTTCTGAGCTCCCTCATTGGCTGAAGACTGTGAGAAACTCAGAGCTCAGATTTTCTCCTCACAGAGAACTAACAGAAGAAACACAGTCATGGCTCCTACAATCCCTGCACCAGTGATCAACTCCAACCACCTTCTTTTACTGAATAATAAGGTAAATATACATGTGGTAAGAGGACTGGCCTAAAAAGACTAAATGAATATATGAATGGACAGGAGTTCAATTCAGGGTGTATTCCCACATTCTATTAACTGTTCATGCAATTTGGCTCCAAAACCCATCATAACCCTGACCAGGTTACAGCAATTGTTTTAACTGTAGCAAATGTCTAAAGCACTTGGATGAAACAAACCATAGTTACACTTTCTGCATATGCATTTTTTTTTTTATGTTTCTTAGACAGGTATATATTTTCACAAAGTATTTACAATTGCATACTCATTATTTTTGGGATGATTTTTAATTGATTTAATTGTGATTTAACACGTGAAAGTGCAAAATACATTATTTTTTTATTATGACCCAAAGTTTTAATCAATAATGTGATATAAGTTCATACTAATGTCTGGGCCTATCACGTATATTGCAATGCCACTGAACACTGATGAGATATCTGTTTTAATTATAAACATATTTGGTCAGTAGTAACTAGTTTTTATTTAATTCTTTTTTTTAAATAGTTGAAAAGAAGGTTTTGGGCTTATGATAATTTTACCAGATATCAATCAGTGTTTGACTAATGAATATCAAGTCAAGTCAAGTCAAGTCAAGTTTATTTAGACACATTTTATTCATTGTTGTTAATCAATAAGAAACATGATATGTGGTGTTCAATAAGTAACTCATTGAGATAATATTGATTTTTTCATTTGTATTTAATTTCAGAAAATATTTGTCAGTGGTACTTCAGCATCCTGACAGCATAACATTGATCACCTTCATAAAGGCAAATTCACATTATTTCTAATTTGGAGAAAAGTTTCAAAAGAAATATAACTCTGCACAACACTGCACAAACTAAAAATAGTGTATCATCAGTGTATAAACAAAACAGAACTCAAATACAGTTCATTTATATTTTACTCCACAGGAGCTAGATATTTCATGGAATGTGAAAAGCATTTCGTACACAAATGTCCAGATAATTATTTGGCTTTATATAATAATGAGCAAAAGCTTTCACTAATGAAAGCAGAATTTAAGTGTACTGCAAATACAGTAAAAGGACATTATGCCCTATATATATATATATATATATATAGATCCAAGATGCATTATTCTTTTGCTTAGTAAGAATTGTGGCAAAATAATGAAGACAATGTTATAGTGCTTTTCCTATATGAAAGCAACTTTGCATATTCAGTCCAAGAAAAGTTGGACAAAAATATTCTAACACATTTAGGAAACTATAGTCAATGCCAATGTGGCATTTGTAAGTTGGTTTCCTGATGGTAAAGTGTCCATGAAGCTCTACCAGGGTCTCCAGAGTCCCCTGCATTCTGGAGTCTCCTCTTTGCTGCTGATCTGACAGGCTGGAGATCTGATCTGAGGAATGACACTTCTGCTCTTCTCCACTGAAGGCTGCATGGTGAGGAAATGGCTCAGGAGTCTTCTCTGGGACTGAGTGTGCACTTGACACTGAGACAGGAAGTTGATGGCGTCCTGCACACACCTGCTGTAGCCTTCATTAGCTGCTGTGGAGCTTGACTTTGTGTATGACTGCTTCTGTTGCTGTCTCAGGAAAGAAAGTGTCATCTCCAGGATGTCAGCTTTCTCCTGTTTGGAATCAGGCTGTTGCTTTAGGAATTCTGCCCCCAGCAGAGACTTGAGCTTCTCCATGCTGCTGTTTATGCGTTCTCTACGCATTTTCTCCACTATTGGCTTTCTCAACTACAGACAGAACAGAAAGATTGGTTTAAAACACTGTTCAACTAATTAAAGATCCAAATAGTAATCAAATACAAACTAAAACCAGGTACAATATTATGGTTTAGTATATTTACCTTATTATTTAGTGGAAGAAGGTGGTTGGAGTTGATCACTGATGCAGTGATTGTAGGAGCCATGGCTGTGTTTCTTCTGTTAGTTCTCTGTGAGGAGAAGATCTGAGCTCTGCTGTGCTCTCTTTCTCTCCCTCTCTCTTCTATTTATACTCTCTAATCTCCATATGAATGTGTGAGTCCTGGGTTTGGTGGAGGTTCTCACAGTCTTCAGCCAATAAGGGAGCTCAGAAGAGGACTAAAGACCAGAGGAACAACCACATGCTCAATGAAGTGTGTATTACTCAGGAAACAATGAGTCCATCCCTGCGCAGCAGATGGACAGCTGGGTGTGTGGTAAACAGTCTGTGGGAAAGTGGCGATTCTGATGTTCACTCATCAGATTTACAGTACACATGTGTGCAGATAACATCAGTCCCATATTTTGAACCAGATATTAAAATCTTAATTTAAAAATGAATTGTTTAAATTAACTTTTAAAACACAATTTTGGAAAATTGTATTTTGCAGTGAAATATATATATATATAAATATATATATATATATATATATATATATATATATATATATATATATATATATATATATACAGTGAGGAAAATAAGTATTTGAACACCCTGCTATTTTGCAAGTTCTCCCACTTAGAAATCATTAAGGGTTCTGAAATTGTCATTGTAGGTGCATGTCCACTGTGAGAGACATAATCTAAAAAAATACAAAATCCAGAAATCACAATATATGATTTTTAATCTATTTATTTGTATGATACAGCTGCAAATAAGTATTTAAACACCTGTCTATCAGGTAGAATTCTGACCCTCAATGACCTGTTAGTCTGCCTTTAAAATGTCCACCTCCACTACATTTATTATCCTAAATTAGATGCACCTGTTTGAGGTCGTTAGCTGCATAAAGACACCTGTCCACTCCAAACAATCAGTAAGAATCCAACTACTAACATGGCCAAGACCAAAGAGCTGTCCAAAGACACTAGAGACAAAATTGTACACCTCCACAAGGCTGGAAAGGGCTACGGGGAAATTGCCAAGCAGCTTGGTGAAAAAAGGTCCACTGTTGGAGCAATCATTAGAAAATGGAAAAAGCTAAACATGACTGTCAATCTTCCTTGGACTGGGGCTCCATGCAAGATCTCACCTCGTGGGGTCTCAATGATCCTAAGGAAGGTGAGAAATCAGCCCAGAACTACACGGGAGGAGCTGGTCAATGACCTGAAAAGAGCTGGGACCACCGTTTCCAAGGTTACTGTTGGTAATACACTAAGACGTCATGGTTTGAAATCATGCATGGCATGGAAGGTTCCCCTGCTTAAACCAGCACATGTCCAGGCACGTCTTAAGTTTGCCAATGACCATTTGGATGATCCAGAGGAGTCATGGGAGAAAGTCATGTGGTCAGATAAGACCAAAATAGAACTTCTGGGTCATAATTCCACTAAACGTGTTTGGAGGAAGAAGAATGATGAGTACCATCCTAAGAACACCATCCCTACTGTGAAGCATGGGGGTGGTAGCATCATGCTTTGGGGGTGTTTTTCTGCAAATGGGACAGGGCGACTGCACTGTATTAAGGAGAGGATGACCGGGGCCATGTATTGTGAGATTTTGGGGAACAACCTCCTTCTCTCAGTTAGAGCATTGAAGATGGGTCGAGGCTGGGTCTTCCAACATGACATTGACCAAAAGCACACAGCCAGGATAACCAAGGAGTGGCTCTGTAAGAAGCATATCAAGGTTCTGGCGTGGCCTAGCCAGTCTCCAGACCTAAACCCAATAGAGAATCTTTGGAGGGAGCTCAAACTCCGTGTTTCTCAGCGACAGGCCAGAAACCTGACTGATCTAGAGAAGATCTGTGTGGAGGAGTGGGCCAAAATCCCTCCTGCAGTGTGTGCAAAGCTGGTGAAAAACTACAGGAAACGTTTGACCTCTGTAATTGCAAACAAAGGCTACTGTACCAAATATTAACATTGACTTTCTCAGGTGTTCAAATACTTATTTGCAGCTGTATCATACAAATAAATAGTTAAAAAAATCATATATTGTGATTTCTGGATTTTTTTTTTAGATTATGTCTCTCACAGTGGACATGCACCTACGATGACAATTTCAGACCCCTCCATGATTTCAAAGTGGGAGAACTTGCAAAATAGCAGGGTGTTCAAATACTTATTTTCCTCACTGTATATATATATATATATATATATATATATATATATATATATATATATATATATATATATATATATATATAAATTACATATATATATATATATATATATATATATATATATATATATATATATATATAAATTTCATATATATATATATATATATATATATATATATATATATATATATATATATAAACCCTAAGAGTTGCACGTGTTGTCAGGGCACGTGCCCATAATGTGACAGAGCTGTTTTTCAGTCACTCTTCCACTGACTGCCTATTGATGGACTTATTGTTTCCTGAGTGATACACATGAACTGAGCATGTGGCTGGCCCTCTGGTCTTTAGTCCCATCTGAACTCCCTTATTGGCTAAAAACTGTGAGAACTTCCAGCAAACCCAGGACTCATTCATATGGAGATTAGAGAGTATAAATAGAGGAAAGAGGGAGCGAGAGCTCAGCACAGCTCAGATCTTCTCCTTACAGAGGACAAACAGAAGAAACACAGCCATGTCTCCTACAATCACTGCATTGGTGATCAACTCCAACCACCTTCTTCTACTAAATAATAAGGTAAATATACTAAACTATTATATAGTGTAAAATTTCATTTCTTATTTAATTTAGAATGTAATATATGTTCATTCATTCATTCATTTTCTTCCGCTTATCCGTAATTCGGGTCGCGGGGGCAGCAGTCTAAGCAGGCCTCCGCCTTCGACTGCTGCCCAATCCTCACAGCACCGTCCCTTACGGTCCCTCCTGCAGGTGGTGAGCCCACGGGAAGGCGGCCCCACGTCACTCCGACGTCACGGACCTTGATATTTCCCTCGTAAGGGACCCCCGGAGCATAGAGGGTTAAGGGCCTTGCTCAAGGGCCCAAGGGTGGCAGCCTGGCGATACCGGGGCTTGAACCCCAGACCTTCCGATCGGCAATCCAGCGCCTTAACCGCTGGAGCCACCACTCCCCCGTAATATATGTTATTACATATTATTTATATATATTCACATGTATAAATGGTCAGTGAATATGAATGAATGAATATGTGCATATATATTTTATACTGTATATATATATATATATATATATATATATATATATATATATATATATATATATATATATATATATATATATATATATATATATATATATATATATATATACACAGTGGGTACGGAAAGTATTCAGACCCCCTTCAATTTTTCACTCTTTGTTATATTGCAGCCATTTGCTAAAATCATTCAAGTTCATTTCTTTTCCTCATTAATGTACACATAGCACCCCATACTGACAGAAAAACACAGAATTGTTGACATTGTTACAGATTTATTAAAAAAGAAAAACTGAAATATCACATGGTCCTAAGTATTCAGACCCTTTGCTCAGTATTTAGTAGAAGCCCCCTTTTGATCTAATACAGCCAGGAGTCTTTTTGGGAAAGATGCAACAAGTCTTTCACACCTGGATTTGGGGATCCTCTGCCATTCCTCCTTGCAGGTCCTCTCCAGTTCTGTCAGGTTGGATGGTAAACGTTGGTGGACAGCCATTTTTAGGTCTCTCCAGAGATGCTCGATTGGGTTTAAGTCAGGGCTCTGGCTGGGCCATTCAAGAACAGTCACGGAGTTGTTGTGAAGCCACTCCTTCGTTATTTTAGCTGTGTGCTTAGGGTCATTGTCTTGTTGGAAGGTAAACCTTCGGCCCAGTCTGAGGTCCAAAGCACTCTGGAGAAGGTTTTTGTCCAGGATATCCCTGTACTTGGCCGCATTCATCTTTCCCTCGATTGCAACCAGTCGTCCTGTCCCTGCAGCTGAAAAACACCCCCACAGCATGATGCTGCCACCACCATGCTTCACTGTTGGGACTGTATTGGACAGGTGATGAGCAGTGCCTGGTTTTCTCCACACATACCGCTTAGAATTAAGGCCAAAAAGTTCTATTTTGGTCTCATCAGACCAGAGAATCTTATTTCTCACCATCTTGGAGTCCTTCAGGTGTTTTTTAGCAAACTTCTTCTTTACCTCTCTCACCAAGGCTCTTCTCCCCCGATAACTCAGTTTGGCCGGACGGCCAGCTCTAGGAAGGGTTCTGGTCGTCCCAAACGTCTTCCATTTGAGGATTATGGAGGCCACTGTGCTCTTAGGAACCTTAAGTGCAGCAGAAATCTTTTTGTAACCTTGGCCAGATCTGTGCCTTGCCATAATTCTGTCTCTGAGCTCTTCAGGCAGTTCCTTTGACCTCATGATTCTCATTTGCTCTGACATGCATTGTGATCTGGAAGGTCTTATATAGACAGGTGTGTGGCTTTCCTAATCAAGTCCAATCAGTATAATTAAACACAGCTGGACTCTAATGAAGGTGTAGAACCATCTCAAGGATGATCAGAAGAAATGGAAAGCACCTGAGTTAAATATATGAGTGTCACAGCAAAGGGTCTGAATACTTAGGACCATGTGATATTTCAGTTTTTCTTTTTTAATAAATCTGCAACAATGTCAACAATTCTGTGTTTTTCTGTCAATATGGGGTGTACATTCGTGAGGAAGAAATGATTTTAGCAAATGGCTGCAATATAACAAAGAGTGAAAAATTTAAGGGGGTCTGAATACTTTCCGTACCCACTGTATATATATATATGGTCAGTGTGATTCAACAAATCTTTCTGTTCCATCTGTAGCTATGAAAGCCAATAGTGGAGAACAAAGCATAAACAACAGCATCGAGAAATCTCTGTTGAAGAGAAAGTTCTGAAGCAACAACTTGATTCCTGACAGGAGAAAGACGGCATCCTGGAGATGACAGTGTTTACCTCTACAACAGCATCAGCAACCACACTGGAAGTTGAGCTGCTCCACTGCAGCTGCTAAAGACTACAGCAGGTGTGTGCAGGACGCCATCAACTTCCTGTCTCAGTGTCACTAGAGAAGACTCCTGAGCCACTTCCTCACCATGCAACCTTCCATGGCGAAGAACATGAGTGTAGCTTTTCAGCTTATCTCTCCAGCCTGGTAGATCAGCATCAAAGAGGAGACTCCAAGATGCAGGAGGACTCTGGTGACCCTGGTAGAGCTTCATGGACACTTTACCATCAGAAAACCAACTTACAAATGACACATTGGCATTGACTATAGTTTCCTAAATGTGTGTTAATATCTTTTTTGTCCAACTTTTCTTTACCAGGACATGACAAGTTGCCTAAATATTGAAAAGCACATGTATTTATATACATCACTGTACCATATACGCACTAAGCAAGAAGAATTGCTACATCCTTTGAAGACGTTTTAACTTTTTTCGTTTCCTGCTTACTATAAGCTCATATTGAGTATTTATTTGCTGCATCGCAGTATAGTAAGAAAATAACTTTTTACATTTACATTTGTGGCATTTAGCAGACGCCCTTATCCAGAGCGTTTTTAAATGTCAGACTGGCATTAATTATGGTTTCTAAAGTGTTGGATTTTTTTTACTGTTTTACATGTGCAGAATCTCAGTTGCTTTCGTTACAAGAATGTATTTGAATTTGTAGATGTGTAGATTCAAAGGTTTTTTCCCTTTACATTTTATTTGTAGCTGAAAGTACCCGTGCTTCGCTACGGAAGGCAGAACGCTAAGCAATATGGCAATAAGCAGTAAGCACTGAGCAGGACTGGATGATCAGAGATCAGAACGTAACGTCAACAAATAACGTACTACCCCTTTGTAGTACCGATACAGGGCAAACTACTGTGAAAATAATTTTTATCGTGCATCTAACATGTAATTAAGAAACAATGTAGTAAGTTTCATTAGAATCCGTACTGTTATTTCGAAGAGTTTACAATGCGTGAGAAATCGCGTTTTTCGCAAGTTAGCCGCGATCCAGGGTGAATTTTTCAAAACCCTTTCTTAGTGAGCACCTAAGACCCAAGAGGAAGGTATGTTCCAAATTTCATTGCAATCCGTTCAGTGGTTTTTGAGATTTCGTGATGAGTGAGTGAGTCAGTCAGTGGTATTTGAGCTTTATATATATAGATAACCATATAGGTTGTCAGCTTTATTTAATTTGCAGACTGCAGTTATACTTCTTACTGTGTAAGAATATATTTTCTATTTGTCATAGTAGATTAATATTTTTATCTGAATTTTTCTTTTTCGAAACTGAACCCTTGAGTGCACAATGTCTGTGACTTTTCCTATTTAACTAAATCTAGCTCCAGTGGAGTAAGACAGAGGTCGCACTGATGCTGTTAAACATCTTGAGACTGACAAAATGCTAATTTGTTATTATTATATTATTTGTTTTATAGAAATATTTTATTGTTAATTCAAACATGAAAAATAACTTTGCCTTCAGTGAAGGTTGTGTACTTTATCATATCGATATGGATCATTAATTTCAATTAAATAATACAAATAATTTCCAATAAGACAAGGAACATGGTCTATGTGTTTGTTTAAGTTATCACAGATATCTCAGATCTCTGTGCATAATGACATAATGACACTGGTGTTTCCAATTATTTAGATGAGATATTGGTTTTGTGCTTATCAGCATATCTTGACTGTCACTTCAGACCATTGTTATAAACCAAAACATGTAAAAATGTGTTCAAATGAACCATACAGCGAACTATGTGCATTTAACCATGAAAACAACACATAGGAGTAACTTTTTTGTCAAAATATCATACATGCTTTATGAGCTACTTGTGACACTCAAATGTGGTTGGCTTGTAAAATACATACATAAACTGCATATCTTACAATATAAGAAAAACTTATCAGTAATATTAATAATATGCTGTTAACATTATTATTATTACTGTCTAACTACTTAATCTCATTAGCATAATTGCTTGAGCCACATCACAATTGGAAATAACTTAATAAAAATCAAATAGAATTTTAAAGGGACCAAAAATATATAGAGACAATTTTAATACTATGTGCTTGCACAGTTTTTAGGGGTCTGAGTTTATTTGTTGTTTTTTTACAGGCACAAAAATGCTGAGTCATTAACGGGAGACCATGAAATTTATTCATGGACCAGGTGTGAAAAGACAGACTTTAGTGTATTCAGTGAAGCTTATGTTTAAATGATACATAGTAAATGTAGGATGTTAACAGAAGTAGGTAGGAAAAGAAAAGAAAAGAAAATGAATCATAGATCATATTGATTGTCAACAATCTGACAATTTTTTATTTTGGTAAAATGACTTTGTGTACTCACAAATAAAGTTACATCATCCCTGACATTCACTAAAGGCAAGATCATGTCATTTCCAGTATGGAAAAGTTTTACATCTGTAATCAACTCACTGACTCACTGAAAAGTGCACCCAGCTAATGTAGCTAAAGAATAAATTATTTCCCAAGAATGAAAAAAAGTCACTATAATTATTATACAGTCAAATGTTTCAGCTGCATTGCTTTGCCTAAGATCAGATATTCATATTCAATATGAATAAAACATGAATGAACCTAAACAACATTAAAATCATATTTCAAAATCCAATCAGTTCTTATTAGTTCTTATTCAATAAGAGATCAAATTAAAAAGCTCACTAGAAAGTGGTTTCTTAGACAGAAACAAAATATCTTTTTAAAATAAAGTTTTTCTTGCATAGATAGAAATTATAATCATTTTTAAGTTTCACAAAACATAGTAATGGAAACTTCAACATGTGCTTTCTCATAAAGAAAGCAACTTTGCATATTCAGTCCAAGAAAAGTTGGACAAAAATATTCTAACACATTTAGGAAACTATAGTCAATGCCAATGTGGCATTTGTAAGTTGGTTTCCTGATGGTAAAGTGTCCATGAAGCTCTACCAGGGTCTCCAGAGTCCCCTGCATCCTGGAGTCTCCTCTTTGCTGCTGATCTGACAGGCTGGAGATCTAATTTGAGGAATGACACTTCTGCTCTTCTCCACTGAAGGCTGCATGGTGAGGAAATGGCTCAGGAGTCTTCTCTGGGACTGAGTGTGCACTTGACACTGAGACAGGAAGTTGATGGCATCCTGCACACACCTGCTGTAGCCTTCATTAGCTGCTGTGGAGCTTGACTTTGTGTATGACTGCTTCTGTTGCTGTCTCAGGAAAGAAAGTGTCATCTCCAGGATGTCAGCTTTCTCCTGTCTGGAATCAGGCTGTTGCTTTAGGAATTCTGCCCCCAGCAGAGACTTGAGCTTCTCCATGCTGCTGTTTATGCGTTCTCTACGTATTTTCTCCACTATTGGCTTTCTCAACTACAGACAGAACAGAAAGATTGGTTTAAAACACTGTTCAACTAATTAAAGATCCAAATAGTAATCAAATACAAACTAAAACCAGGTACAATATTATGGTTTAGTATATTTACCTTATTATTTAGTGGAAGAAGGTGGTTGGAGTTGATCACTGATGCAGTGATTGTAGGAGCCATGGCTGTGTTTCTTCTGTTAGTTCTCTGTAATAAGTAGATCTGAGCTGTGCTGAGCTCTCGCTCCCTCTTTCTTCTATTTATACTCTCTAATTTCCATATGAATGTGTGAGTCCTGGGTTTGGTGGAGGTTCTCACAGTCTTCAGCCAATAAGGGAGCTCGGATGGGAACAAAAGACCAGAGGACCGGCCACAAGCTCAATAATTACTTAGAATTCAATGAAGAGAGCAGGTGAAGTGTCTAAAGATGATAGACAGTAAAATTGTGGTGTGTGAATATGGGAAACCAGTGATCTTGTAGATTTTTAAGCAGCTGCAGTCTGTCTGTCAAACTAACTATTGGCTGCATAAATATTTTACATTACATGATTATGCATAACAAATTTGTCCTAAGAAATTATCCTTACTTTTTAGCTCCTCTCTTAAATTTTAAACAATCACTATATTAAATATATAAATAACATTTTATATATAATACATTATATTAATATATTTACTAATATAAAAAATATAATTAATATAGCAAGCTATATTAAATGCAAATGCAATTATGCTCTAAGCTTTTCAGCACAATAACACAATTTGAAACCCAATGACCC
Source organism: Silurus aristotelis (assembly GCF_946808225.1). Taxonomy (NCBI): domain Eukaryota; kingdom Metazoa; phylum Chordata; class Actinopteri; order Siluriformes; family Siluridae; genus Silurus; species Silurus aristotelis. The sequence goes on along the minus strand of NC_139592.1, from coordinate 9,950,836 downwards.
CCTACGCACACACACACACACACGCACGCACACACACACACACACACACACACACACACACACACACACACACACACACACACACACACACACACACACACACAGCTGGCTGTCCGGCTGTCTGTCTCTAATTCACATGCTCCTGTTTCAGCAGTGGTAATGTGGGAGCGATGCTGCAACAAGGCTTCCCACACTTCTAAGTTCATGACATTAAAACTCAACACAAAGAAAGCGTGGCCCATTAGACAAAGCAAAAGCGGTAAGCGCCCCTATTCCAGCCCTCCAGGCTAGCCATCTGGAGTGTTCAGTCGGTTACCACTACACAATCTCCACAATCTACGCTCAATGTGTGGAACTCAGATATCTTTAAACATCACTCTGTGCTAATAAGAACAACTTTGCAGTAGGCAGTGTTTTATATATTCTATGTTGACTACCATGTGTTTTTCTGTAAAAATTGTTATTTCATTTAAAGCTCTTTATGACTTGCTTTCACGTAAGATGAGATGTGATTATTTAGCTCATATTGAAACAAATCCATTATAGATTATATTTCTTGATATTAGCTAAAAGCTTACTATTACTTTGGGCAGATGTTTGCTCAGATCCTTTCCCACAGCACACCACTGACACCATGAATCGCCTCTGTTGATTCACACCACTCAGAGCTGCTTTTTATAACAATGATTTTAACACTTGATTGACATTGAAGGAGGGTGAATACCCCCACCCACCTGCTTATTAATTCTTAGCTATTGTGTACTAATGATTCCAGCAATTCATTCTTAAACCATTTTCTCATTCACGCTTGCTGATTGGCTCAAAAGTGTGAGAACTTGCATCTCATTATTGAACCATGCTACACATTTTTGTATAAATTCTGGCTCAAAAGCAGAAAAGTCAGACATCCCTTCATCAGCAACTCACTCTTGAACACCAGCCAGTAATCCATCATGAAAGATCTGCAAAAAAGGTACGTGCAAAAACATATTTATTATGACATTTTGTAGTAAGTTTAGAATCTATAGCTTTAATATGAGCTTTTAGTTTCCTGTAATCTTTGAAGATATTTTGTACATAGACTTTTGTACATAGAACTCATAGAGATTTGCTTTGATTTGTCAGAGGAAAACTCATGGCCTTGGAGAGGAGATGCACTGATGGTGTGGATCGCCTCAAGACCGTCCTGGAGGCCCAGTTACATGGTGGCATCTCTCACACAGACCTCTGGGACAAGACAGTTTCATTCTTTACCCCAAAGAAGACACCGATCTTCCATGATGGTTATTCCAAATACTCTAGAGAGACCATGCGGCTTTTCCCTGCCCCAGATGAAGATGTGATTCCCCTGTGTATTCAGCAGTGATGCACATACAAATTTTTAAATAATACAACAAACAAACAAAAATTGTCTCTGGATGCTACAACTGTCAGAAAGGATTGTCTTTTTATTTTTTATTTTTTGCATTGAAATTGCAAAGAATTTCTAACTTTATTGCATGTAAAGTCTTTTGTAAAGACAAATTGATTTTGTAAGGCACACAGCTCTGTAAGGCTTTTAATTTGTCCACGAATGGACTATAGCCACTGTTATTTAGCAGCCAAGAGCTTTAGTATTCTATGCAAAGAAACTGGTTAACAGATACATGGAACCCATGTAAATGTTGAGCAGAAGATTTGAATGAAAGCCATATTCCTTTGACAAAGGAACCATTAGTATGCGGGTTACTGCAGAAAGTTATAAATGTGTTTCAGTATTTGATATTATTTGCGTTAAAATAATATTTGCATGAATGCATTAGGTAAAAGGATGTCTTTTTTTTTTTTTTTTTTTTTATAAAATCACAAAATTGGTTTATAATCATGTGTCCTTCGTCTTTTAAAGTGGTATGTACATTTATTGTAATTTGTTGATGAATTAAAAAGAAGTGTCAAAAAAGATATAGATGCAAACATGAATGTACACATAGATAAATCAAGTTTCCTCTGTTTGGCTTAAAATCATTGTAAGAACTCCAACATTTGCAGAACTACTTCCTTATAATATTCATTCATTCATTTTCTCCCGCTTATCCGTAATTCGGGTCGCGGGGGCAGCAGTCTAAGCAGATTCCCCAGACACTTCTCCGTGTCCAGGGATCGGGCTGTCAAGGCCCCCGCCTTCGACTGCTGCCCAATCCTCTCAGCACCGGTCCCTTACGGTCCCTCCTGCAGGTGGTGAGCCCACGGGAAGTTCCTTATAATATGAAAGTCAAAATTACTCGAGGTTGTGGAATTGAAGAGTTAATCTGTACTGCCACCTAGATGGTTTCACTAGGTATGACAATGATAAAAAGAAAAGCGCTCTTTCATCATCACGTGTTGGAGATCCACCTATGAGAGAGGCATCTGTGCCTGTCCTCTGCAGAAGCATCCAATTGCACCAGGTCTGGCTTGACAGACAGGAGCGCATGTCCAATGGCAGGTAAGGGAACGCCCCTTTCCCCCGGTGCATAAGGCACCTACACGCGCTACCTTTCCTCAGTTTTGTATTTCCTATCTTACAGCTCCCTGGTTATCGGACCGCACTATTTGTCTTCAGGAGAACAAATCTTCGGATCATCATCCTCCTCCAGACGTGCTCGTCCTCAGCCAGGTTAGCTTTCGCAAGCCGCCCACGCTTGCACCTTTTTTTTTTCCTGTAGGCTGCCCGCCTATTTTATAACGTTTCTCATGGCGCTTTCTAAGTCGGCACCGGCTACACCGGTGGACAACCTGTCGCGAGCCTGCCCGGCTGCGTGCGGCGCACTCATGGACGCTAGGGATTCCCATCCCTTCTGTGTTGTCTGCCTTGGTCTTAAACATGCTCAGGAAGCTCTCGACCTTCCTGAGAAATGTAGCCATTGTTTCGCGTTCCCGAAAAAGCTCCTGCGTCGCAGGCTGAATGTGGCCGCCACGCAGTGCGTTGACTTCGAGTTGTCCGACTCGGAGAGGGAAAAAGGCGACGCCGGTGTGCACCCGGGGGCCTCCCGTGGTGCAGCTTCCTCAAACTGGGCCGACCAGTGCCCGTCCTCGTTCGAGGATTTATTACCGGCCGATCACCGTTTCTCCGACGGACCGATCGGTTCCGGGGATGAGGACGAAGCAGGCCCCCCTCAGGCTTCTGCTCAATCTGCCTTGCCACAATCGATACTTATGGAGCTTTGTGAACGCGCTGCCGCGCGCCTCAGTATCGAATGGCCGGCTCTCCTGAATGCTTCGGATCAGGAGAGAGACGGGAATGACGGTAAGCTTCTTGGACCTCCTCCCGGCCCTGGAAAGCAGCTTCTTCCCGTCTTTCCTGCATGTGCAAAACACATGAAGCATTGCTGGGGAAATCCGCTTGATCCTTAACACGGTCTTGCTGGTCTTGAGGTTAAGGATATGGCGAGTCTCGGCATGGGTGACCCCCCTCTCATCGAGATTTCCATTGCCAGACACCTCAACCCCCTCCACCCCAAGCATGTCCTACCAAGTAAGAAGGATCGCTTCTCCGCGTCCATTCATCAGGCTTCTTACAAAGCCTCGGCTCTCTCAATAAGAGCTCTTAACGTCTCCTCGCTGTTGTCCGCATATCAGGCCGAACTCCTGCTCGATTTGGGACAACTGGAGAAAGGGTCGCCATTACCCGATCTCTGGAAGGAGATCGTTACAGTTAACGATCTTGTTCTCCGTAATACCCGTCAAGCTGTCCAAGCGAGCGGGCGGTCTATGGCTCTATCGGTGGTTGGAGAACGCGCGCTGTGGCTGAATCTATCCGGTCTCACTGCTAGCGAGAAGCGGCGCATCGTAGGAGCTCGGTTGAGCCTGGAGAGACTCTCTTTGGCCCTGCCGTTGCGCTAAAGCAGCAGTGCTGCGACCACAAGGAGGACGAGGCTTTCAAACTGTGTCTTCCAAGGAAACCGCCGATGCGCCAGACGCCTTCTGTGCGGCCGCCTAACGCACCTGCCGCTCCTTCTGAACCTAAACGTAAACGACAGGCCTGATGTTTGGCCACAGGAGGTTTTAAGCCATCCTTTCTTCCTCCAGAGGGGAATGATATGAGGAAATGTGCGCAAGCATTATTAACACACACGCTACCTTCACACTCCTCTCACAAATTTAATAAAGGCTTCGGCCCCAGTGTTTTACAAAACAAAAAAAGATTAAAAAAAAAAAAAAATGATAATAAAAAAATAAAGCTACGAAACAAATGAATTCGTTTCTGAAAGAGAATTTCCCTTTATACACCTGCATGTCGCCCCTATTTTGGCCACTAGATGGCGCCATTGCATCAGTAATGTGTGATCCGGCTCTAGGCAGTCTACCAGGCTGCGTCTGGATGCTCTGGAGTCACGTGACAGCCTGTCTGTCTGTGTCAGCCCCCGAATTAGTGATTCACACGAGGGGTTACAGACATTAGTTTGCCAGTGCACCCCTGTGTTTCTACGGAGTGATTTTGGCTTTTACTCTCGTTTTTCCTTGTCCCAAAAAAGTAAGGCTCTCTCCGTCCTCATCTGGATCTCAAAATGTTGAACAAGCATTTGAGGAAGGCGGGGCTCGCGCCGCTGAGAACAGCGGGTTTTAAGATCATGACAAGCATAGACGATTGGCTGATTATAGTCGATTCAAGAGAGAAAGCGATTCGAAGCGCTACCAGTGTGCATGCGCACATCACAGCGCTCGGTTTCAGAGACAATTTAAAGCAAGAGCAATTTCACTCACTCACACAATGTCATATCTTGTGTTTGGAGCTGAATTTCGTTACAATGCGCGTGCGCCTGTCACAGAAGCGCATTCTCTCCTGCATGAATTGTCTCTTGCAGTTCAGATCTCTGAAACCAGATCACGTCATAGCACTGAGTCTGCCCTGTTAAATATTCACAACGCTATAATGTGCGCAAGAGATAGCGGCTGCCCAGTTGTTTTGATCCTTTTAAACCTTAGAGAAGCCTTTGACACAAAAGATTATAAGATTTTCATTTCTCGGCAAAAAAAAATGGTTGAAATTCGGAGTACACTTCTTGATTGGTTCACATCTTACATATCAAATAAGCTTTTCTGTGAGATGGGGGTGACATCTCATCTTCGAGTGTCCCTCAACTCTATGGTGTACCACAGGAATCGATACTTGGCCCAGTGTTGTTCTTCCTATTAATGCTACCTCTGGTTAATATCATAAGAAAACCCAATATCTTATTCCACTTATATCCTGATGACATCCAATTATATGTTCGATTAAAACCAGATTCACTCAGTGTGCTCCAGCCCTTGTCCGGCTGTTTAATTGACATTAAACATTGGCTGGCTAGTCATTTTCTAAGTCTTAATGAAAATAAGTTTAAGTGTTTATTATTTAGTACACAGGAGCAGCCTAATTTAAAATTTAGGGGTCTCGCACAAGAATTTAGAAAATAGGTTTGAAACCTAGGTGTCATATTTGACAGCAATTTGCATTTTACAAAGCAAGGAAACCTCAGTTGTTAAAAAAGAAGCTTCTTTTAAAAGACTTTTGTTTTGATAATAGACATGAAAAAGCAATTTATGATTTTATTTGTTCTAGATTGAATTACTGCAACCTTCTTCATTTAGGCATTACTCAGTCCTCTCTTCATCGCCTACAGTATTATTACTACAGTATTATTTGTTTTTAAATCTCTATCTGGTACGGCTCCAACCTATTTAAATGAACTTATCCATCTGCACACCCATGGCCGAACTCTCAGGTCCTCTAATCATGTCTTGCTCAAAGTGCCTAGAACAAGATATAAATCACGCTTTCTCAGTGGCAGCTCCTGGGCTTTGGAGTTTCCTCCCTCATGATCTCAACTCTGAAAGGGAAATCTCTACTTTTAAAGCTAAACTAAAGACCCACTCAATCACCAAAGCCTTTGTTCTGTAGTAGGGGGTGTATTTAGTCTTCTGCTTCTTGATGTTTATTTAATTTGTTGTGTTTTAATGCTTATTTTAATGCTTTTTTATTTTTTTCTGTTTTAGTTCTTATTATTTACTTTTTTCTTTTATGATATTGCTATATTTTATTACCGTTAGACCAAACAGATGCTACTCAGCCCATATAAACTATTTGGAGCTCCTTACTTTGTGGGTTCATTTTCTGTCGTTTCTGTCGTCCCAGGCATTCTGACCAGAGGCGCAGACCTTTTGTTGAGAGAAATCCACTCTACGGAGAGTGGTGCCTCCACCCTCAGATAGTGGGGTTGCTATGGAAGAGGTTCTGCTGGGCGGCCGTCGATATCTTCCCCCTGCACAAAAATGCCCACTGTCCTATGTTCTTCTAGCTACGGGACGAGGATGCCCCCCTCGGCGTGGACACACTGGCTCATCTATGGCCCAACATGCTGCTCTACACATTTCATCCGCTCTGTCTGATAACCCCAACCCTGGCCATGGCGGAAGTACAAGGTTTGTCTCTGATCCTCATAGCACCCAGGTGGCCCAAGTCACCATGGCTAGCAGAGATAATCCCTCTTCTGTATGCAGAGCCATGGCCCCTCACATTGTGCATGGACCTTCTGTCCCAAGCGAACAGGGAGATCTACCATCTTTACCCAGACAGGGTGGCTCTCAGCCCACCCTACACGTCTTCATTGCATATTAGACACTTTATACTTTCTGCAGAACACAGACACTTTATACTCTCTGCAGAATTCTGCACAAATGGACATGTTTACAAACACCTATTTTAAAACCGTTACATGTAAAATTCTTTAAATCTGACACTGTTGCACTTTCACACATTACAGTCTTTTTGTACTAATGTCATACTGCTGCTATATGTCTTGCACCTTACAAATACCTTTATACTCAGAACTTCAGTATGTTTACATATACCAGGAAGTATATTTGCACCTTACATATACAGATGTTTATAAAATCTGTTTTGCATGGACAATGAAAACACTTGATGAGAGAGAAGAGAAACTGTATTTCGATTCCTTTGTATGTCTGCACATATGGTGACATTCACAAATAAAAAACCTTGAACCTTGACCTTGAACTTTGAAGTTGGGCTCTAAGCCTTGACATAATCACTTACAAAAAATGGAAATTCATGTTACATTTTCAAAGAAAAAAAAAAAAAGAAAACCAAATCATAAAGCAGTCTTTGCAATGGGAAACAGAAGAAAAATGTAAGAAAATCACTAATATGTGATTAAATTATAATTAATTATTAAGTCAGACAGTCTGTTTACGATGCACATATTACTTATTTGCCTACTATATTTATTAGATACTCACCTTAATACATCTTGATGATTATTCAATATAATTACTTACACTATATGGCCATAGGATTTCAGACACACACCATCACACCCATATTTGGTGACACAATTGTAGAGAATGTCTTTTGTAGTGTAGCATTACAATATCTCTTCGCTGTGCACAAATCAAGCTGCATAATGATAAAGTGTGTAAAATGTGCAGGGGAAGAACTTGAGTGTCCTGCATAGAGCTCTGACTCCAATTCCTGTAAATAGTTTTTGATAACCTGAAGCTCCAGCTGTGGGTCAGACCTTTCTGGAGTGGAAGTTATTAATAGGATGTTCAACAAATATACATTGGTGTGATTGACGAAGTGTCCACACACTTTTGGATATTGTAGATTCAGACTAATGGTGACTTCATCAATAATAAGCTGTTAGTTTCTGTTGAAGGATTTACTTTTTGTTCACTTTATGTTTGGGATATAAAATGTGGTTAAGCAGTTACACATTACATCCATTGACTGAGTGGTATGCAATTAAAATCCTTTGGTTTCGATCAGTTCTCCAGTATCACTTCATTGGGGCTTACAAGAGGACCATCAAATAGATAGGTTTGCACAAGATTGTGCTTGTGTACCCAAACAAATGTAAAAAGAAAAACAAAATGACAAAATGTCCTAAGGCAATTGGTAGAAAAACAACTTCTAAGAGACATTTACCTCATGTCCTCTTTGATGTGAAAATGAAATCTGGGTGTGCTGCTGCAGATCCTTATATCATTTTAGCTTTTTTTTCTTTTGCTATTGCATATATTTAAAATGAATAAAGGTATAAAGGAGGAACAAGGAACATTTTACCCTGGTATATATAAATAAATAAAAAATGTCAGGTACCATATATCTACCAAATCTTTATAACCTAAGTCACATATTGTGCCAGAGGGTCCAAAAGCTATTAGATTAGATGAGAACAGATGGTCTGGTGACAGCAAACAGATCAACAGCACACACGTGTGTATTTGTGTATGTGTGTGTGTGTGTGTGTGTGTGTGTGTGTGTGTGTGTGTGTGTGTGTGTGTGTGTGTGTGTGTGTGTGTGTGTGTGTTCTTACCTTTTCACTCTGTCCATAAGGAATCAACAAGTTCTAGTTCTATGTAATTGCTTTTCGATTTTTACATATTTTTTAGACAGTTATCTCATTTGCAATCAAGGACACAACAGTTTTTAGTTTTGCATTTGTTTCTTTTATTTTTCATTTAGCATTGGTGTGCAAGCAAAATCTAATTTCAGTTAAGATTTTATTATTTATCTTTCATAATGTTTTTACTCTCACAAAAGCTAATTCCACAAAATATTCCTTGGTTTGTCGCTCTGGGGGGAACTTTAAAGGTACAATTCTAGAAATGTAAAGATAATGTTGCAGCATGGATTATTGCAGATCATTTGCAGTAGATGATTTGCAGAAAACCATTTCTAGTTTTCAACGTAATAGCATTATATTTTTTATGGCTTTACTTTAGAGAAATACCTGGATAAAGTTGAAATAAAACACCTAAAGGGCACGATTGTTTTAATGTCAAGCCTTTTGGCTCCATTAGAGCACATCACACTCACTATTACCCACTCTGATGACATTTTCATCAAATCTTTCATCTAATCTTCCACTGTTTGTTTTCAAAGTTTCCCCATGAACAAGACAGCATATCTGCATGTTATCAGCTTTCTTTCAGTAATAAGAAAACATGAAAACGTTATAATGACAGCACTGCACCTGGAATTGAGCTGAAATCAAGCATGCTTTCCTGGTTTGCTTGTGTGCAGTGTCTTGCAAGCAGTGATACCTTTAGAAACAAAGCGAGCATCTGATAAACATTTAGAATTAAGAAATGAGAAAGGATCCTGTCACATGCAATAGTGACACTTGCTTCTTTGTATTTACAGAGTAAATGGGCAAATATTGTCCATGTATTGTACACACATTATTATTAGATTGCTAAAGAAAATGCCTGAATGAAAACTAATGATAGGAGGGGTAGGTATGGCCTTAAGGAGAGGAATGTGGAAGGGCAGATGATGGTGGGTTTTGTTAAAATGATGGAAATGGCAGTGGTGAATACTTATTTTTAGAAGAAGGAGGATCATAGGGTGATGTATAAGAGTGGAGGAAGGTGCACACAGGTGGACTATGTTCGATGTAGGAGATGCAACCTGAAGGAGATTGGAGACTGTAAGGCGTTGGCGGGGGACAGTGTAGTGAGACAGCATCGGATGGTGGTCTGTAGGATGGTTTTGGAGGTAAAAAAAAGAGGAGGAGAGTGAGGGCTAAAAGAAGAATAAGATGGTGGAAACTGTAGAGACTGTAGTATGAGATTCAGGGAAGAGGTCAGACAGGGGCTCGGTGGTGGTGAAGAGGTGCTGGATGATTGGGCAACTACTGTAGAAGTGATGAGGGAGAAAGCTAAGAAAGTACATGGTGTGACATCTGGAAATAGAAAGGAAGACAAAGAGACATGGTGGTGAAATGAGGAAGTGCAGGAGAGCATAAGGAGAAAGTGGTTGGCAAAACAGAATTGGGATCGACAGAGTGATGAGAAAAGTAGGCAAGAGTACAAGGAGATGTGGCAGCAGGTAAAGAGGGATGTGGCAAAAGCCAAGGAAAAGGCATACGAGAAGCTGTATGAGAAGTTGAACGCTAAGGAAGGAGAAAAGGATTTGTACCAAGCAGAGGGACTGAGCTGGGAGGAATGTGCTGCAAGTTAGAGCAATAAAGAATAGAGGTGGAAATGTGTTGACTAGTGAGGAGAGTGTGTTGAGAGGATGGAGGGAGTATTTTGAGCAGCTGATGAACAAGGAAAATGAGAGAGAGAAGGTTGGATGGTGTGGAGATGGTGAAGCAGGAAGTGGATAGGATTAGTAAGGAGGAAGTGAGAGCAGTGATTAAGAGGATGAACAGTGGAAAGTCGGTTGGACCAGATGACATACCGGTAGAAGGATGGACATGTTTAGGAAAGATGGCAGTGGAGTTTTTAACCAGGTAGTTTAACAAGATCTTGTAAGGTGACAGGATGCCTGAGGAATGGAGAAGGAGTGTGCGGGTACTGATCTTTAAGAACAAGGGAGAGGTGCAGACCTGCAGTAACTACAGGGGGAATAAAGTTGATGAGTCACACCATGAAGTTATGGGTAAGAGTAGTGGAAGCCAGGCAGAGAGAAGAGGTGACCATCTGTGAGCAACAGTATGGTTTAATGCAGAGGAAGCGCACCACAGATGCATTATTTGCTTTGAGAATGTTGATGGAGAAGTATAGAGAATGTCAGATTGCATTGTGTGTTTGTGGATTTAGAGAAAGCGTACGACAGGGTGCCGAGGATCTTCTCTGAGCCCTTTCCTGTTTGCAGTGGACAAACACGTTGAAGGATGAGGTCAGATAGGAGTCTCCTTGAATTATGATGTTTGCAGATGATATTGTGATTTGTGGTGAGAGTAGGGAGCAGGTTGAAAAGAGCCTGGAGAGGTGGAGATATGCGCTGGAGAAAAGGGGAATGAAAGTCAGTAGGAGTAAGACAAAGTACATGTATGTAAATGAGAGGGAGGCAGTGTAGTGGTGTAGTGTAGCGGTTGCAGGGAGAAGAGGTGGAGAAGGTGAAAGAGTTCAGGTACCTGGGGTCAACAGTGCAAAGTAATGGAGAGTGTGTTAGAGAAGTAAAGAAAAGAGTGCAGGCAGGGTGGAGTTGGTGGAGAAGAGTGGCAGGAGTAATTTGTGATAGAAGGATATCTGCAAGAATGAAATGAAAAGTTTATAGGACTGTGGTGAGACCTGCGATGTATGGTTTAGAGACAGGGACATTGAGTAAAAGACAGGAGGTGGAGCTGCATGTAGCAGAGCTGAAGATGTTGAGGTTTTCTTTGGAAGTGACGAGGATGGACGGGATTAGAAATGAGTTTAATAGAGGGACAGCGCATGGAGACAAGGTGAAGGGAGGCGAGATTGAGATGTTTTGGACATCAGAAGAGGGACATGGGGTATATCGGTAGGAGAGTACTGAGGATGGAGCTGCCAGGAAGGAGGATATAGTTGAATAGTTTTGGACAATGGTTGGCTAGTATTCATAGGAAAAGAAGGAAATGAACAAAAATTCATAAACACACTATATGCAAACGGTATTATTTTACTGATAAATTCATGATCATGATTTTATTTATTTGTCTACGCATAAAAGTGTCATGTTACAAAAAATAAAATCATATTGTTGAACACAGCAGAATATCTAATAAAAAAATGGATCTCGAATAAGAAGGATGTACATTTTTGTGAAATCCCGCCCTGTGGATTTATCAAAAGAGGAAGAGAATCTCGCGAGATTTCGCGCGAGACCTCCCTGTTTTCAACATGGCAGGCAGTAAGTTGGTGCTGGAAGGGAGGATAAGTATTACAAGCTTTCTTTTAGGTCATGGCGTCATTATAATACCCCTGTTAGTCAAGTTTGGCTCCCATATTGACTGGGTATTTGATTACCTCACCGGTGTGAACGGGAAAATAGCAATTGCGGTTTATATTACAGTTATCAACGGCTTCCTGCTAATCCTTTACAAGGGTCCTCTTTACAAGGTAAGAGTGAGAGCTATCAGGCTAAGTGGGATTTTCACATTATTCCGAACAATTAGATCAACATGATCACCACGATGAAGATTTGACTTAGTCTAGAAATGTCTAGAAAATAATAATTACTTAGCTTGAATGTGTCGTGGGAAGTAGCAGATTACCCTGAACTGTCCTGCTGGCAGAGTGTATAAGTGGACATAATCCAATGTAAGTGGATTGGATAGCTGGCGAGTCCTAAAGACATCTAGATGTATTGTTTATCCTGGACTTTTTCGTGCACGAAATTATTACTATTACTATTTACATTTATTATTATTGTATTTTTTTTTTATCCATCAGGTCGCTGTGCGAGCTTGCTTTTTAGGATTTGTCTTCGGATGTGGCTTGATCATAAGTTTTTCAGACACGACATGGACACACTTTGGCTGGTACATGATCTCTTCAATTTCCACATCATAATTATTAAATGTGGCACTTTGAAATGAATATTTTTTTTAATAATGCATGCCAAGTTATGTGACTGTTTATACTGTGTGAAGTTCATACTGTGTTTTTTTCCTCTTTCTTTTTTCTGTTTTTAAATACAGGTACATGTGTTCACTGGCATTCTTCCACTACTCTGAATACCTGGTCACAGCCATCATCAACCCTCACAGTCTGTCTCTAGACTCCTTCCTGCTCAACCACAGTGTTGAATACACCGTAGCAGCATTCTCTTCCTGGATGGAGTTTATTGTGGAAAAACTACTTGTTCCAGGTAGTCAGAATTGCTATAGTGCTTTTATAACAGAGGTCATGTTTGCAGTTCGGACAGATTTTATATTTATAATTTTCAATATACCCTATTACAGAATTTAAATTAAAAACTTCATCTCAAGTTTCTCGTATTGATCGTGGAGTTGTTTAGAGTTGCATTTGCCTCCCCAACTAAGGTCAATACGAGATAAAAACGGACGCTTTAACAACTTTCTGAATGTCATTGGAAAACGTGTTCTTTGGCCCGTAATTGAATTGAAAAGATGTTGGGTGCCTGTGAGTCAGATTCTGTTAAAACCCTTCTTTTCAATCAATACTCTGGCTACGTTGCTTTAAAATTGCCCGCTGTCATTTATTTCCAATCGAAACCCTTAAGAATCACAAGCATGTTATAAATAAAATAGCTGTTGCTGCTTTCCAATTCACCTACTTAAACTTTACACTAAAGAAAATGTACATACTTTTCAGTATGTAGCAAAAGAGTATGCAAGTACTGGGACATACTCATACATCAGGTAATGGTGTGATCAGCTAATTTTTTATTCATTATTCCTTCACACAACATGCAACTATTAATTTTAAAACATTGGGTAGAGCTTATCGTTACGTTTTGAAGATGCATCACTGCATGTTTGCAGGATAAATTCAGTAAATTAAACAGCCATACAGTCTTTCCTCCAGCACAGGAAATAGTAGCTGTAACTGTATCCTTAGATCCACTCTTTGAAAATCTATTATAAATACTAGACCAGAATACTGGTACCAGGGGTAGTTTTGGGATACCCATTAGAACGTACTGATTTTTTGGAACACACTAAATCAAACCTCGGAATCTGAGAATTGGGATGCAGCATATGTGTAAATTATCTTCTAGCTCTCAGTTTATTTATGTAGAGGTTTGTATAGCTGAGGATGGTTTGCATAGCCGTCTAAATGAGCAGATTGCTGTGTGGCTGCAATGTTTATTCCAGTCTAATAGGTATGAGTCATTTGAAGCTGTTCAAGTGGAATTAGGCTTAAGTAATCGCTGTGTGTGCTTAGTAACCTCTGTTTTTGTTGAAGGAAACCATGAGAACAAATCAATGTAAATTTTCAAGATATTCTTAGCTCATCTGCATCTAACTGTTCACCAAAATGGGTGGATTCTGTATTTTTTTTTTTGCGATTAACCCCGTGTAACGTGTCCCTGCCCAGAGCTGAAGCAGCTGAACTGGATTTGTGCTGTGGGATTAATAATGGTGCTGTGTGGAGAAGGTCTGCGCAAGTCTGCCATGCTGACAGCAGGATCCAACTTCAACCACATAGTGCAGAATGAGAAGGCTCGGAGCCACGTGCTGGTCACCAATGGTGTCTACTCGTTCTTCAGACACCCCTCGTACGTGGGCTGGTTCTACTGGAGCATCGGTACTCAGGTATGAGGTGGATTAATAAAGTTCAGTGCATGGCAGAGTAAATTTCTTTGATTATATATCTGAGCATAGTGTATGTATGTCTGGAAAAAAAATGCTTACCATGTTTTTGCAGAAGTGGAAGGTATAAATGTATTTACCAACCCACTGAGCAAGTGGAAGCTTCAGAATGCTTTCTAGTTTTGATTGCCCAGAAATCTAATCATCTAAAATAAAAATGATAACATAGTGTATAGTGGAATAGTAAAATGAGTTTGTACGTCATTCCCTATATGGATAAAATGTTGTAGACACCTGACCATAAGATTCATATATGCGTTATGAACATCTCATTCCACATGTAGTCCCTAATTTGCTGTTATTACTTATTCATTTATTATTGGAGATGTTCCACTATATTTTGAAGTCTGATTACAGAGATTTGTGCTCATTAGCCACAGAGGTGTTAGTAAAGGCAGGTACTGATTTTGAGGGTGAGGAGGTCTGGGGTGCAGTCAGCGTTTCACTGCATCCCAAAGGTGTTCAATAGAGTTAAGGTTAGAGCTCTATAGCAGGCTACTCAAGATCTAGTGTAACTCATGTCAATGATATCTTAAGGGACCTTGCTTTGTGCACAGGGCTGGAACAGGTTTGGGTTTCCTAGTTTAGTTAAAGGGGCATTTTAATTCAACCTCATCCAAACACTTTCTATACAATTGTGTGCCTTCAAGTTAATAGTAACAGTTTGGGTAAGAACCACACTAGGCTGGAAAAGTCAGGTGTCCCAATACTTTTGTCCATATCGTGATTGTTCACTCTACTTGCCAAAAAAAAAGTATATACTTTCATATAGATTTTGCAATGGCTCAACCAGGTATTAAAAGCTAATAGCCCAGATACAAACAGCTCCAAATGTATCCACCCTCGATTTTCTGCATTGTCGAGATTGAATAATATGATGCTGAGAATAAAGGTGTACAATTGTTTTTTTTGTTGTTTTTTTTAAAGAGTATGTGAGCGCATATTTAAATAACCTTAATCCCCTCTCCATAGATAATGCTGTGCAACCCGTTATGCCTCTCAGCCTACACGCTGGCTAGCTGGCGGTTCTTCAAGGAGCGCGTGGAAGAAGAGGAGATCTCGCTCATTCATTTCTTTGGAGAGGATTACATCGAGTACAAAAAGAAAGTCCCCACAGGTTTGCCCTTTATCTCAGGCATCAGGGTAAATTCATAAAACTGGGACAAATGGAAGAAAAACGAGAAAAAGTCTAGTGTACCCCCTGGACACTTTCCTAGACTGGCACTGTGGGTGAACTGCTCACCTGGTGAGCTTCTGACTCACGTTAACGCCAAGAGAAACGAGGGGACACAGTACAGAGAGACTGGCCTGTTGATCTGCTCTGAGACACATCGGTTTCCTCTCAGCAGGGTGGAGCCTCTACCTCGAAGCAATTCAGACCACAAACACACACACGCACGGCTCTCAGTGCTCACTCACCCGCATTATCCATTCATTCCATTTATTCCATAAAGCTTCATTCACTCTGTCTTTTCTCTCATGCATCATATAATCCTTTTACATCTGCATATTTATATAAATCTGTTTTTCATATCTGCTTCATCATATAGACATAAAACATCAGTCCAATTTTGTGTCATTTATTGTTAGTTTTGGGGTCTTTAATCCTTTTTTCGTTTTCTTTCTCTTTTTTTTTGGTCTGTTGTAGCACAGAGTTTTGGGTTTAGTCATGAACCTGCAGCGAGGTTGTACAGAATGTTATCTAGAAACATTTAACCTGACTTCTACCAAATATACAGTACCAGATAATTATTCCAGATTTTATTTATTCTACAGGAAAGCTTAAGCATTTTCCTCGCAAATAAATAAAAATTTTACATATGGTATTTCCCATCTTTATTGGGCAAAATCTCTTCTTTTAAATAAGAACAGCTGAGAAATGTTTTCAAGTTTCGATCTAAAAAAGATGCAGCAGTGCAATTGTTTAGTTTGCAGACCAGTCAGCCCTCTGAAGCACCGGATTTGGTGTACATGGTAGTTATCATTTCAGTTTGTAATTATCCTTTAAATGTATACAAATTCAATCTCCCCTTGATTAAAAACAGAAAATACACAATCCAGCTTGTGAATCTGGCATTAGCAATTTCTTGATTGGCTTAATTTAAATAATGGCACATTGTGAAAAATACAGAGCAGATCTATTAGTATTTGTTCAACTTGTCTAACATACAAGTATATAGTTATCAATATTTATTAGTTAACTCACAAATCAAGCTCAGTTGAAATTTGGTTCGTATTTTTGGCCAAAAAGGGAAAGTAAAATGTGGTAAAATAAATAGGGCTACAATGAAATCTTCAATAACATTTATTGAGTTGAAATGAACTAAAACAGGCAAAAATCTGTAAAAAACAAAACAGTATAAACAGTACAGGCACTTCATTTTGTATGTTAGAGAAGTTGTTTTTTTTTTTTTTTTAAGTGAACTGTGGCTAAGCTGTTCTGGGCCGAGACTACACATTATTCCTATTTAGGGACCAGTTTAAATTTGGTATTCTATTTATGTAGCAGGACAAAGAGAAAGTTTGCTACATTTGCATTGTTAATTGAGTGGTTTTACACGTCATGATATTTGATAATTCCTGTTTTTTTTGTTGGTTTCTCCTAACACTGTTCCAGGCACGTGCAGATCCCAATGCTGAATGCTGACAATCTGTAATAAACACTGTTTGAATGATGGCGTACACCGTTTGAATGGTGATACATTTTACTCCGTGGCCATACTTTGAGTGGGCAGAAATGTCTACTAGCTAATTGGAGTCTTCATGAAAGTGGCCAACTGTAACAGACGTATTTATTGGCACCCTGGATACACAACGTCTGTTGGCAAGAGAACCTTATTAGTTCGAGCACACAGGGATGAGTTTGTGATGTTCAACTTCTACACAGTGTGTTTTTTTTGGTCCATTTCTGTTTTTGCCATTGTGTTGATATTTTCCCCAATCAGTTTAAAGCTAATGATCACATTTGGGTGATTGGTTAATAAATTCAGCATATTCCAGGGCCATTTATTCATTGTTCATAGTCAATGGATGACAGGAAGTTTTTGTTTGCTTTTTTTTTTTTGCACTTGTCAGTGAAGGCCACTGTAACTGTTCAATTGTCAGCTATAAAGATTTAAATGATGTACACCAGGATGGCAAATTGCAGGAAATGATTATTACGATAAGATAAACAGGAAGAAAACTGAACTGTAAAACTCCGCTCGATTATGACGCTGAGCATACACAACTACTACAAACCTCTAAAATAAACAGTAAATATACAAAAACTGTGTAGGTATAATATATATTTAACATATTATGTATGAATTTTTTTGAATTAGTGCACAGCATAGCAGATCATTAGAATTTTAAAACCTCAGCAATGCGTTAGCTATTGTCTTGTATTCACAAGTGCTATAAATAGTCGGGGGAGTTGCCGGTCTGCTTAATCAGCTGAGTTGAGGTTTAACAGTGGCTCGTGTCAGTGGTGCATTTCTGCTTGTTTAGCCTGTACAGGTCCTTGTTTTTGAGATTGGAGTCTTCGGATAGGTTCAGAGTGCGATAGTCTTCATGGGCACATGTTAGTTCATTGCT
Source organism: Silurus aristotelis (assembly GCF_946808225.1). Classification (NCBI taxonomy): domain Eukaryota; kingdom Metazoa; phylum Chordata; class Actinopteri; order Siluriformes; family Siluridae; genus Silurus; species Silurus aristotelis. Next base: position 9,933,206 of record NC_139592.1, on the reverse strand, counting down.
GTTGAGAAAAAACACATTACTTCCTGCATCATCATAATAACAGCAGAGGATTATACCATTCTTTATCAATATTTTATATAAATAGGATTGAAGATAAATACTTGTACTTTTACACAATTCGATTTTTCAATTTTTTATTATTATTTTTTAATCATGTAGACCCTTATAGTTCTCCAAGTGTGGTCTGGGAACCCAAACATTTCTTTAAAGCAAAGTCAGGACATTTTATGCCCAAACTATTTTAATTATTGTTCCTACTTAGAAGAATAAGGATATTTTGTGTATTATTGGACTGTGTTCCTGAAGTTTTACCAATTAGATTTACCATAAAGTGTACATCAGTGTACAACTGAAGACAATCAGAGGAAAGTGCTTTCTGCCATCTTCTGCATATGAGTTCACAGATGCTGCTCTAATTGACAAGAGTGATGTTACCACCATACTCCACATCACAAGGATCAATAAGACAAATGCTTTTCTGTAGGAAAGCACTTCTCAATCTTGCATAGACAATTTTTTATGCCATACTATTCCTCTTCTGTAGAGACAAAACAGAAAAAAAAGATGAGTTGTGTTGAGATCTTGCCTGAGCTGGGTATCAGCTGCCATGCTGCTGTCCTCATAGATTTTCAGCATAGTCTCAGTGCGGTCATCTTTAAGCTCTTTTGGCTCCTTGAGCCTGCATGAAATCATATTAGAGAAGTTGCATGGCAGATTAGATAGACTGTAGTGAACGTGAAAAGAATGATGTGACACAAAAGACACTGACCTGGGTTCTAGGCGTTCCTTGACCTTCGCTATGGATCGGATGTAAGGACCTATTTGCCGAGCAATAGTCGTCAGGTAGGAATTCTCTTGCTTCAACTGAACTAAATCATAAAGTTGTGCTAGGATTGAAAAAGAAAAAGAGTCATGTTGTTAATCAGAAAGTGTGACATAAATAAGATTTTATATCAATTTACCTTCATAAATTTCTTGCTCATTTGCCACCCTTTGGTAGGTCTCCTCCCAGATCTGAGAGGAAAATGTCAGAGAACTTACTGTTTTCTGTATTTTACATTAACCTTATCCAGCACAAGAACAAACATGATCAGCATTCATAAGGATTACCTCCTCAAACATGGACCTCATCATCTCCACAGATGTGTATTCTAATGAGATCTCGCCATCCATCTCCAGAGACCTGTCCAGGATCTCGCTCATGGTGTCCGTCTTCATGAGGGAGTGATGTTTGGTCAGGTCTCGGTGAATCTCCTGCACCTGGTCTTTAAGCTTCTGGATTTCCGTCTGCAAATTCTACTCAGAGGGACAAGAAAAATATGGCTACATAAGCAACAGTGTCAAGAAATCATATCGTTAGCCTAGTAGCATCTTATGTGCACCTTGTAGCTGTTTTCATAATTTCTGCAGTGCTCCATGAAGGGACTTTCTCCACCTTCAGCCAGGAGGACTTTAGTGCTGATGTAGCGATGAGAAGTGGGCTTTCGGACCACTGAGGAATCCAGCATCAAATGTCCGCCTGTTGGAGAGTGACAGGTCACAGATGGCAGCCTGCAGGGAGCAAAAAAAAAACCCTGCCAATTGGAAATTCAGCAATAGATCACACATTTTAGATTTTTCATCCTATTTTGGTTACATCTTAATTATGAAAATTAATAAATTCACTATTAGGATATGATTATTAGTTTTTAAAACAGAACTAGCCAGTTAAATTAAATCGGTTTAATCAAACTCCTTATAATTTGAAAAAAAATAAATAAATACATATAAGGCTATATATTAAGTCACAAGAACCTAAAGTGATCAGCTTGTGGACATTTAAGGAATAAAAAGTTATTTGGCTGTAGGGATCCTGATAGGCAACTGTTGATAACCTCTGCTCTACACATTACAGAGACACTAACAGTCCACTGCTGTTGCACAGTCCTGACACGCTGCCTGCCGTGGACACTGAGCGTCGCTGACCCAGAAGTAACAATGGCTCCAGACAGCGGGCAAATTCAGCCCGATACTCCGTGTTTATCTGTGTAAAAAACACTCCATGAGAACGTGAGAACTCCATGGTGACAGTGCGGAACAAGTAGACTGCTTTTACCTTACTGCTCTGGGATGGCCTCAGTCTGTGAGGCAGTTTTACAATCTTCTGTAGCCTCTCCATCAGTTGCTGGTAGGTGAGAAAGACTTTATTACAATTTGAATTTGAGAGATTCAAAATAATAATTTTTCTTTTTTCCTGGCTGCCATCTAACTAATCTCTGCATCTGTACAATGTTTATTTGCTGATGAACCTTTTTTAAATGCAAAATAATTTGTGAATTATTTCCTTAAGAAAAAAGTCTACTTACATAGCCCATGTCTAGAAACTCAAATTTATTTGCTGAACTAAGAAAAGCAGAGCATGAAACCAGATGGACCTGCAAAAGAAAAAACAGGAATTACTGAATCAGACAGACTGAATCCGACAGGCAGAGTGACCATAGGAAAAACTGACCTGGAGAGTTGGCAGGAGTGCAGCCAGATGTGACAGCTGCTCTTTAAAAGCTCGTTCCTTCTCCTCATGCTGGCTGCAAAATTAAAATGAATTATTCAGTCATTATTCAAAAATGTTTACTATGATTTGCCAGAAGGTTTTGATTACATTTCTATAAATGCATGACTGTTGTATTTTCGACTGGCAATCCCAGATTACATTAATACACTTATTCTGATACATTTTTGTCCCTAGAGCAAAAAGATTTAAATGGTGAACAGTGAAGACTTGACTATAAAGACTTGAATGGTGGCTGATTCACGTAATCAGATTTTTTATTTTAAGTGTGCAACTGTTTATATTGGGAGGATTATTTAGCATTTTAGCAAAACATTCCAGTGTTAGTGTTGCTTTGTTACTATTTTAGATAAGAGGTAGTCTTCAGTTGCAAGGCTTTCTGGTTCCATAGAACAGTTTTTGTCATTAACTTGAAGGCAGAGAAAGAGATTTCTGCAGTACAATAGAGAGAACTGAAGAAATGTAGAAACATGGAAACAAAGTACTATAATTATCTTTTGAATAGAAGTGGAGTGAGGTGTCAGGCAGCTTTGCAGCAATATCACTGCACTATATATTTTTAGATTGTGTAATAAGACCCATAGTATCTTGCTAGTGCCTCAAAGCACTCTGGTTTTTTTTATTTTTTTATTGTGCTTTATATAGCTGATGGAGATGTCATGTGTTCCTCAGTACAAAAGAGCATTGCATTTGATTATATTTTATAACATTGGGTTATAAGACACCCACCTTTGAGCTGCTTTAAGCATAATCTTCTTCCTCTCTGCTAGTTTTTCCTGCAACACACAAGTGCAAAAAAGTACAGTAAACTGCATTAGTTAAAATATAAAACATCCTTAGCTTTAATAAACTAGAACTAATTTTTTCCAAAATAAGTGACACATTTTTTAAATGGTGCTCACTTAAAGTTGGAAAAAAAAACTCAGGCCTAAAACACAAGCCATTATAAAGTTAAATAAATAAGTATTTCCTCAGCAACACTTACCAAAGTGTCTTTTTCCTCTTATCCCACAGCAATTCATCAACTATATTTTTTCAGTTATCATTTTTTTTTTAATTTGTTTAGAATTCCAATGTAGTAAATCTAGGACATTATGAATTTCCTTTTGGAAGTTTTGGAAAACAAAGAAACTAAATGCAGCTTGTCACATTTCCAAGAATTTTAGTTATACTATTATATACTATTATACTATTAATATAACTATTACTGTTAAATGCTAACTCTGGGGACTCATTTTTATAAACATTTTAAACAGTGTCTCCTTAGGACTTTCCTTGCTTTTAAAATATCAGCAAATAAATCAATAAAAATTTTATATTTTTATTCTGACTAATCAGAATCAAGAATTTAGTGGTGCTCGAATATAACATAAATCACTTATAGCCAGATATATAAATATTGTCACCCACATTTTAATCTCAACACAAACATTAAATAACATAAAAATAAAATTACATTTTATTTGTCACATACAGAGTATGACTTTTTTTTTAGGACTGTCCCAGTACATAAATGGAACAAACATAAATGAATAAAAGAAATTTTTTTAAAGGAATTTACTATATACTAGCAGATATTATGTAGACATAATTATATAAATAACTATCTGCTGTTTCAATGTTCTTCACAAAATTCTTTAATTGCTTTTCTGACACATATGCATGTTCCTTTGTTTTATTTGCAACAAAAATAGGTAAATTTAAGGTATAAATATACTTTTACCAGGCAAATATATTAATGTACAGATAAACTTTATTTTCATTGAAATAATTTAGCATGTATAATAACTTTACATACTTTTTGGCATCCAGACAGTTAGTTTCTTTATTCATTCATCTGAAATACTTTGCTGTGCCTCTTGTATAAAAGGAAAGGTGTTTTTCACTAATTAAATATTTCTTTCTGACCTTGCGATCGAGTTCAATAGGATTTAGGTGCAGTAACTGGGCAGGCTATTCCTTGAACTTCTCCTAAGTGATGCTTACAGAGGCTGGATGTACGCTTCAGGTCATTTTCATGTATACATTTGGGTCACGGTGGTATAGTGAAGTTTATTCCAACTAACTACAGTCCAGATGCGACTGCATGATGCTGAAGTATGAAATAGTATATGTTGGTGCAGGGTTTTTTTTCTGAAAAAGTCTCCAGCTTCCCTAGTCCAAAACAACCCCAAATTATCAACATCTTCTCTCATATTCTCAATATTAAAAAGGTTCTTCTGTTAGAATACATTTTTTTTTTAATTTACACTCGTCTAACCACAGAACTTGTGTGTTTTTGTATTTGTCTGTTGTCTGGTCTTACCCACTGTGGGCTGCTATTTTGAGTTATATTCTTATTTAGTTCGTCTTCATGTATCTTTACATTCTTTTATTTTGTTGCAATGTACGTTTGCCAGGTATTAGGATTCTGTGTTCCCACTATCTGACCTTCCTTATGTTTTAGTTTTTAAATTATGAATTATCTTTGGTTATTACTTCCTGCTTGTGATTTGGCCACCAATAAAAATAAACAACATGCAGAGTTTAGGCACGCACGTCTTGACTTTAATCACTGCACGTTACTCTGAAACATTACTAACTTTTTTATATAATCTAAAATTGAACCATGTATTACCTGCATGCTATTAAAAAGGGTACAGATCGCACTCTCCTCCTCATCCACATTTGCCCTGACCTCTCCAATCATAGCTTTCAGTAGAACAATGGCTTCTCGTGCTGATGTCTGGAGCTCCTTCACTGCCTTAAACAAGAGATGACAGGATTTTGTACCTTTTTCACCTTACGACATCTGATCAGAATGAAGAGTAAAGTTTTCCATCTCCTTACTAAAACGGCTTGGTCCAGTTTTTCACAGCCTTGCATATAGGCTGTCTCAATATCAATGCAGTGCGCTCTGCTCTCCCTGTAAAAAATCACCAAAATTTGAATGAAAAAAAACTCTTTAGCAAACGCTTGTAAATAAGAGAAGCCGCACTCACACTGGCATGTCTCTGAAACAGTTGATGCAAAGCATAGACTTCTTTTCCGTAGAGAACATGATGTATAGTTCTTCATGGAGGGCTGTATACAAACAGAGAGCCTCAACTGATATCGATATCAAAACAATTTATTTCATCATCGTTTTTATTTTTCATTTTTGTTAAACATTAAAATGCATACCACACTTTTTGTGGGCTTCCTTGGTGCGCTTGGCCAGGGAAACAATTTCATGGCGTGAGAACATCTTGGCCTTGTGAGTGGCTTCTCTGCAGTCTCCACACAGGGGCTGGTTGCAAGTGTTGCAATAATACATTGCATCCACATCCTGGCAATGTATATGTTATTAGAAGGACAGATTTGATATTGAACGAACGATACTGTGTGAAAGATTCAGTTAAAAAGGGACTAAAAAAACCCTGAGTTGCTGCTATTTTGATATGGTAATCCAAGCTCTAATTCAATCTCATTAACTAATTAGTTAAAACACAACATAAAACTGTATCAACACAACTGTAATTAATATCACCAGTCTGCAATAATATGGCTTAGGACCACAGTTTGCATGTAGATGTTTGCATTTAAGCGACCATCACTGAACAGTACACTTCAACAATGATGGAAAATAATTGAATGGACATTCAGTGCCACCCAAATAAGGATGGGTTTCCTCTGGTTTCCCTCAAGGTTTCTTCCTTATACCTTCTCAGGACGTTTCTCCTTTGGTACAGTTGGCACTGTCTCATTAGGGATTAAAATACAAGGAACAATGTTATAGGTAATAACTTATACAGTCCAAATGTATAACCTCTTATCTGTAAAGCTGCATTGTGACATGTCCATTGTTAAACGCACTATACAAATAACACTGAATTGAATTTATTTGAAATTGAATTTAACAAAAAATTGCAGATCAAATAAAATGTTTGCTATATATACAAGCTTTAAGATAGCTATCTAACTAGTCAGTTAACTAGAAACTGTGGTTGTAGCAGCATGTAATTACTCTTAATTTCAATTTCTCAGGCATCGTATGTTGATACACCAGTCGTGTTGTTAAGGGCATGCGTATTGCCTTTCACATGCGGAGCACAATCTAGATATCAGATTATATAGTAATAGATTACATTAATATATCGACCTGGTAAGCATTAATGATATGCTCTTTCACAAATAGCATGTTTTTTTGGGGTTTTTTTTTTTTTACTAAAGAGGGCTTCACATTCTTAAATCCTCAAATCAAACATTCAAGAAAACAATGTTTTAGAGCTCGATCCACTCCAAACAAAAATTTACCCATGAAATTTTAAGCTAAACAATGCAATCCAAGCCATTGTATCCCTATGAATTTTAAGTCTAATGCCTGATCAACAGACCTGTTTCTTGCACTCCCAGTCACAGTTGGCACACTGCACGGCTTCCTCGCTATCCGCAGAATTATCCACCAAAAACTTCAGCAGACGGTCCTCTGGAGGCAGAGCATTCACCCCTTTCACAATAGACTGGTGACTGAAAGGCACAGGGGTGAAAGAAAAGCACATCTCCAATGCTGGTTTTGTTTTATTTTAGAAAGACAGACTTTTTTTTATTCCTACATTGTACATCTGCTATATACAGTATCTACCCTACGACACTCTTATTCTTGTCATCATAGTAACAAGGATACAAATAGCAATGTGCTGATGTCCCGGATAAAACAGTGTTTGTAAAGATAGACATCAAAAAACAGAAACGAGTGTCTGCTGCAGTGGAGACCAGGATTTGCTGGGTCTCTGAACAATTATTAGTCAAGCTTCTTGAAAACACAGACACATAAACACATTCACTTATCCTTTTTCAATGCACAGGAAAAACAATATTACATGCTTTTCATATTTCTGCTGCAGTTTTGTATCAAAATGATAGTAGGTTTGCAAACTCTTTTTCAACGTATACTTACATGAACATGTTATTTTAACCATGACGGTGTCTCCTTTTCTGATGTATTTCCCTATAAGTGGTATGCATAAATGTTCTATAGAAGTTAGCTGTTGCATGACTTGTTATTCCACACAAGGAGAAAAGACAGCACAGAGAGAGTGTAGCTATCTCTAATCATCCACAGCACAAGATAAGGGTACATGCCCAGTGTTTGTCTGATGCCACAGTGGCCTTAATGGAATATGTTATGTGTATTTCTATCCTGGCTAAAACAAGGGTAGGATTTATACTGCAGCTGTTGATGACTGCCTCTGGTATGCCCTGACATTAGGGAACTGGATGAATGCATGTCATTCTGAGCTGTAAACATGATGCCAAGTTGTTCAAATGTAGCACGCTACACATTTCCAACAATTTAGCTAATTTATCATTTCTGCTATTTGCAGACCAGACCCTGTGTTGTTCAGCAGGTAAACTATGTAAGGAATAAAGCAATAGCTGGTGTTCTTATATCACAGTATACATTTATACTTGTCATTTTTAATTCCTCCTAACAAGTATATCATAGGAGCTTTACAAATAAAGAATCTGGCCTAAAGTATTTCCTTTGTCAAATACAGTGATTTCTTTTTAAACGTTACAAAGCACTGACACTGGATACTCCTTCAGTCTCCAAACATTAAACTGCATTATTTTCAGATAAATTCATGTGAAGTGTCTGTCATATAAGGCTGTGTTTAAAAAAATTTGTATTACTGTGTATGTGCATTAATATAAACTTTTCAGCTGGAACTATTGTCAGATTTTTGCTGGTTAAAAAAAATTGTATCAACACCTTTCGACCAATCAGAGTCGAGCTTTCGCAACAACGTGGTATTACGCAAACTAAGGGTGTTCGGGTTCTTTGTTCGCATTTACAATAGCAGGTTCTTACCGACAGAGGGGGCATGTGAGCCGGCTGTCCACAGCTCGACCTCGCAGGCAGCTGGCACAGAATGTGTGGTAGCAGTCCAGTAGGCACGGATGCTCATACTGCTCACGGCACAAGTGGCACACCAAGGGATGGCAGTTTGCACTGTCGGGGTCGAAAAGTTTATCCAAAGGAGAGAAGATTCCTCCAGACATCTGCAAAGGCATGCAAGTTCTTCATCTCTTCAGAGAACCTTAGAAAGGATTTAGGTTTCATATACTAAAACAGTGCCTAGGTCCTAACGGGAGAAGCCGAAAAGAAAGTTTATACTAAAACAGTGCCTAGACACATCGAACTCAATAAAAAGGAAAGACCATGAAGTCTAATAATGAATTAAGACACACTCGTGGGAAATGCTCAAGGGTTCTTCAGCTGGTTAACAATTCTTGACAGACAACTCTTGTTTGTAAGCTTCAATGTAGAACCTTTAGGTTTCCCCAGACAGACAAACCAAATAACCCTTTTGAGTGCTAAATGAAAGCTTTTATTCTAAGAGTGTAGAAGAAAAACAAACAAAACTGAACATATTAATCATGACAATCAAAATGTCACATCAAAACTGGCACACGTAGCAGTCAGAAACAAAAGCAATGCAGAAACATTCATTCACCTTGCTGGTGTCCTAGCTGCTGTCTGTGGCTGGAATAAAAGCCATGTAGAGGGTTTGTCAGTCTGCCTACAGAGGGCTGGCCTTGACGTCAGGAGAACCAGGGCCCCACACCGCACAGCAAGTGAACAGGGGGTGGTTTGTTATTGTCCAAATATCCTACCCAAGATGCCAGATCCCTTGTGTTTTTTAGTGGCTGACAAAAATAGCATGTGTTTTATTATAAAGGTGTTTCAAATCTGGGGTCATAGACAATGCAGTGATAAAAGTGGACTAAAAATAAATAAATGTATTGAAATGACATCTACATTCATATCTCTGTTGATAGATTGCAGAAGTTGATAGACTGCAGAAATAATAATAATAATAATAATAATAATAATAATAATAATAATAATAATAATAATAAAAGAAACCAAAAGGGTTAATGTAATCATTGTCCAAATATATTCATGATTTTATTGCTTTAACTGTTTTTGAAATTCTGTTCATATATATATATATATATATATATATATATATATATATATATATATATATATATATATATATATATATATATATATATATATATAACATATTACAATTTCCCATAATCATAATAATACATCTTAATATACCATAAAATAATAATATTAATAATAATTATTATAATTATTATTAATATTGTTGTTGTTATTATTGTTATTATTGTTGTTATTATGGTTAAGAAATTATTATGAATAATACAATTGTTGTCAGTAAAAAGTTTATTAATAATGTAGTCTATTTTGTGTATGATTTAGATATTAATAATAGAAATAAGTAAAAATAGAATGTTTAATTTATCTTTATTATAATAATTGCATTTCTCATTTCTATTAATAACTCTTTCCCGTTACATCTTTTATTGTCTCTCATTTCTGTCGGGTTTTTTTTAGGATTGTTTTTTTCTTTTAGTAAAAACTTTTGTGTTCGTTTGTTTGTTAGTTTGTTTTTAAACTCTGACGTCATTACGGGGGTTCAAACGTCTTAAATGTCAAACCCCGCTCTATCGATTCATCGACGGCGTCTGTGCTCGATTAGGTAGAGCTCTCGGCGCGCATGCGCAGTCCTAGTTCTTCCTCTCGCACGACTCTTTCGCCATGGCGCCGCTGGTTAGTGATCATATGGTCGGATTTCACTGTACATGCATCGTGTCCGCTCTGTGCTGTCTTATTAATGTTGACCTATTGAAGATGGCTTTATCTAATCTCACACCGAAATAGTTTTTACTGAAGCCACTTTTGCTTTTATCTGATACTTTGTGAGTTTGTAGTGAATGAAGCTAAGCTAACTGGTAGGCACAAGCTAGGTAGCTAAGAGCTAAGCCTGATAGATATAAAATAAATATGTTTCAGTAGTAACATGTAACTATAGTTACTTGAGACAGACATGACACATAGACTATAAAACTGAGACAGAGACTAAATTCTGAGGCATAGACGCAGCAAAGAATAAAAGACATCAGCATGCATCCATTAACAGCAGGACATCTTCTTTCTCTCTTTCTCTCACTCAGAGGAGGCAAGCTGTGCCTAGCAAAGGTGGCAAGAAAAAGAAGCAAGTGCTGAAGTTCACTCTGGATTGTACTCACCCAGTTGAGGATGGCATCATGGATGCAGCCAACTTTGTACGTTTATGTTCTCCATCTTCAGAGTTATAAATGATGTACATACGCAGTAAGGGTTGAAATTTTCACAGTCTCAAAATGGCAGAGTTGAACTTTATGATCGGCCACACAAAGTTTTTTCACATCTTTAGATATAGTTGAGACTCTAGAGAGAACACTGTTGAAATATATTTATTGAGTTCTCATTATATGAATGAGGAAAGGTAGCACGCTGAGACATCTGACATCTGACCAGAATCCTTAGGCTGTAGTTTTCACATTCCAGATCATCCCAAAGGTGTTGTGGTCAGTGCTTATTTCAGACCACATGAATTCTGCCACTCCAACATTATACAGCCATGTCTTCATGATAAGGAGCCCCTAAGAGGACTTTGTGATGGGGAGAAAAATATCTAAAATGGGAGGGAATTCTTTTATTCCAATGCCTTCATGTTCAGTCAGTGTTCTCACAGTATTCTTGCATTCGCTCGCAGGGTTTTTTGTGTGTGTATGTTCTCTCGCATAACTACTGCTCTCTATTGTTGGAGAATCCCAGACTGATGTGTGTGTAGATGTTGATAGGGTGAGGATTTCTATGAATCGACATTTAGTCAGCATTTGTAATACCTCTTACTTTAGGTTTTCCAATGTGATAGTGGTGTGTTTTATGCCTTAATTCCTTTATTTCCTTAGTTAGAAGGAAATCTGTTAGTCTCAGAGTGAGGCTGGTTAGGGAATGGTGGAATACACACTCTAATCATTTTGCTCAGTGCTCGTGATGGCGTGTGGCTAAGAAAACACTACTACTACCTCTACTGAATCTAACTACCACTAGTTTTTTATTTTTAGTTGTCCACGTTTTTCCATTGATTTATAAAGAGATATGAAGATCTGTCAATACAAAATAAAACATCCATCATAACAAAGCATGGCCCAGGTCATTGATGCGTCTAGATTTTTCAAACACCACTTCCTGGATTGTCCATGTTAAATGTTTAAAGCATGAATGCCTTCCCACAGGAGCAGTTCCTTCAGGAGCGCATCAAAGTGAACGGCAAAGCAGGAAACCTCGGCAGTGGGGTCATAACTATCGAGAGGAGCAAAAGCAAGATCACAGTTTCCTCTGAGGTTCCTTTTTCAAAAAGGTTTGTCTTCACCCCATTACGTTTGCCATTTGTAATCTGTCTGAATTTGCTTGCATCATTACAAGTATTATTTTATTCTCAGGTACCTGAAGTATCTGACTAAGAAGTATTTGAAGAAGAACAACCTCAGGGACTGGCTGCGTGTTGTGGCTAACACGAAGGAGAGCTATGAGCTCCGCTACTTCCAGATCAACCAGGACGAGGAGGATGAAGAGGATGAGGATTAAACTGTTTCTTTTTATATGTTTAAATAAATCAATTTAAGACTGAAATACAGCTTTTTAATATCTGTGTATTGTCTTTGCTCTTTACTAATTGAAGCAAACACCGATTCAGCCAGAACAAATAAACAGATTATTCTCATGGTCCAGAACACCCTGGTGGTCTAGTGGTTAAGATGCAGCGCTCCCACCGCTGCGACCCAGGGAACCATCCCCAGCCACTCTCAGTGCTGGTCCCAAGCCCGGATAAATTGGGGAGGGTTGCGTTAGGAAGGGCATCCAGCGTAAAACATGTGCCAAATCAAACGTGCGGAGGATCCGCTGTGGCGACCCCTAACGGGAGAAGCCGAAAAGAAAGTATTCTCATGGTCCAGAACAACAATCTCTTCAACCCTGTTATTAGTCAAAGCAAACATGGTAGATAACATTCTTTGAATATAATTGGTCAGGTGTTGATTTTTATATTAGTCAGTATAACTTTGAGATTCTTCTTTCGGCTGCTCCCATTAGGGGACACCACAGCGGATCATCCGTCTTTATACTACTCTTCTTTACATCTGCCTCTTTTAAATCAACTACCTGCATGTCTTCCCTCACTACATCGATAAACCTTCTCCTTTCCTCCTTCCTGGCAGCTCCATCCTCTGATTCCAAAGGAAACAAAAACAAACGTCCCTCCTCTGCACATGTCCAAACTATCTCAATTGGGCCTCTCTTACTTTGTCCCCAAAACGTCCTACATGCGCTGTCCCTCTAATAAACTCCTTTCTATAACTTTGAAAGATTGATTTATAATAACTTGAATCAGTTCTTCAGTACTAATGACTCACCCATAGGGACTTATATATATAATATGTATAATGGATGCTCTGAATAACCAAAGACAAAAAAATCGGTGGATGAATATTAAAAGCATGTAACTATTGCTGGGTTTATGTTTAAGGAGGTTTTTGAAAATCATTGGAGACCACTACTTTAAGTTACTTAGTAACACAAGCTTCATATTTTTGTCTTATTAATGCCAAGAGAGACTGGTGGAGGACTGATTTATAACTAGACATTTTTTTATACAAGCAATAAAAAGGAACCACGTCCTGGCCATTTAAAAGTAAAAATAATTAAAAACAAAATTTGTCTTGGCAGAGGAAACTACGCATCCCCACACCACCCTGTTGTGTTTTATGTATATATAAATAGAGAAATATCAGTAATACGTCTAAAATGTACTTTGAGAGCTAAATACCCAGAATGAATGTGCAGCTAAGAAAGCCGTTACCAACATAAACATGAACCTTTATTTAAAATTCTGAAAACATTTGGGCATCCTAATGAACATTCAATTTCTGAAAAAAAATATTTTTGGGCATTACACACACACACAATTCTCCTGCAGAGTTTATTTCCACATCCTGTGGTCAGGCAACTTAAATACAGGTAGTTCACTAGAATAAGAAACATGGGAACGACCTCAACGAGTAAGCACAGGTGAGCACACAAAAATGGCACAGTACATTAAACATTATTTTAAGTGACTGCAAACAAAAACACACACTGCCATGGTCCCAGATTACATAGTGACGGAAGATCTTCGGGACAACAAAGCATCCACAGCCTGAATTCGATCACTTAAAAAGGCACAAGCATGGAGTGTTGGTCTTTTCAGTGATGCCCACTAATGATTCATCAGCTGAAACTGTCCGCCTCAATATGATTTAGCACCAAATATTTGGAGAGAGCAGACACACAACAGTTCTTCCCAGCCAACTTAATGGAAAAAAAGAAAATACAAAAAAATAAGATTTTGAACTTCCTTTAGGAATGTATAAGTGAGAAACGGAACAAATCCACATGGAGTTTAAATGCATGGAGAGAGCCATATGATGGTTTCCCTCTCAGCTCCAGACACCATACGTATTAAAAACAGCTGCATTAAACCACGGTGAAGGACTTCCACCTCAGGCAAAATCACTTATAACAAGCCCCAAGGTTCTAATTGATTTGAATACATAAACTTGCAATCTGAAGTCCTTAAAAAAAATAAATTGCATTCCAACAAAATTGTGACTACACCAGTGACCTAATGAGCAGAGAGTCTGTGAAAAATCAGAAGCCTCTGAGGAATATGACGATGATGAAAGGACCTGGTTGAATCACAGTGTGCGTGGATTGTACTCTGGCAGCTTCTTGAGTTTCTCCTTCTCCTGATCCGTTTCCTGACGGGCAATAACCAGTGAGTGACAGTAGCCCATCGCCACCTGAAACAAAAACACCTCAAATTGTTACTGCAGTTACTTCAGCTGAGTGATACAGGCACCATGCACAATGCTAAACGTAGCATACGCACAAAACGGGGCTGGAAACTTGCGTAAGCCACTTTACACATAAAAGTTGTTGCCAATTCCTCTACTCGCCGTCTGTGTTTCTCCAGTCAAGTTTTTTTTTTTTTTTTTAATAAAAATCACAACCATTGCAATGGAAATTTTCTTTCCAAAAGTTTCCTTTTTCATTCTGCAGCATCTTCTGTGTTGCCTGTCCAGGGGTCGTGGCGTACGCACAAAAACAAGGCTGAAAACGTGCGTACGCCATGTTTAAAAATGAGCCCCCTGGACAGGCAACACTGCAGAATGAACAAGGAAGAAACAATAAAAAAAAACAGTGAGGGGACAGGAGAGGAGAAGATTCAGGCCAAAGAACACAACAGAAAGTTTCCAAAGTTTGGGATCATTTCAAACTTAAAACAAAGGAAACAGTGAGTTTACCTTTTTTTTTTTTATTTATTTGAAATCGATTTTTAAGAGACCCGTCTTATTTTCTCTTGTATATTTACTATTGCTCTTTGATAAAGGAAAAAAAAAACTTCTTATTCGATTACTCAATTAATTGATGAACTAATTGGTAGAATACCCGATTGCTAAAATAATCAATTGCTGCAACCCTAGAGCGAATACTCAGTGTTACAGTAGTTATACTATAATGTTTAATATAAAATAAATACATTTTTAAAAAGCCATAATGAAAAAAAAAAGCCATATAGCAACCCATGTTTCTCTTAAAATATATTTAGCAAGACAGCTTGCTTGTGATTTCTGACATACCACATATTCAAAATTATACCCACAGATTGAATTGAGTTTTCCTCTGCAATATTTCTCACCTGTTCTGCATACACTCCATCCAGAGTTTTGACCTCCTGAGCTGTGGTGGATGATTTAGGTTTATTGTCTCCATATCCCTAAGAAAAAAGATAAAATACTTATCAAATGGACTGTAGGGCATTTAGGAAGGTAAGAAATGGAAATAGCAAAATATGCTCTGCTCTTTTATGCTGATAAAATGAAACAGCATGAAATAAAACATGGCTAGATGCTGCAGTAATTATTATATACTAATTATGACCATTCAAGAAAGAAGTTACTTATACTTAATGTATTAATAAGATACTGCTTAATATAATTGGTGTAACCTTAATTTTAAAAACATGAAGCTGTGTTCACTATACTGGTTATAAATAAGATTATTTAAAATGTCAACACACATCCCCATGCAGGGTCACGTCTCTCTATGCACCTGCATTAACATCGCATTAACATACTGGTGTGGTTTTTGTACTATTTTTGAGAAAAAGGGAGCTTAGTGTTAACTAGAAGAAGAGCACAATTTTATTTATTCAATGACTCAAAAGCACATTCTCAAGTGCATGCAAATGTAAAAAGTGCACCCACATGCTTTTATAAATTTATGTATCATGTGCCAACTAAATCACACACACAACATGCTGTGTGCTCTAAACTGGGTTATGATGAACTCTCTTGTTTCTTAGGAAGTTTAAAATTGCAGACTTGGCAGAAAGCCACTCTCAGAAATGAAACCCCTTGGAATCATGTAAAAATGTTATTCCTAATTTAAAAATACCCACGATTAAAAAAATACACTCTAGAACATACCAATTCTCCAAAGGTAGGTGATGGTCCCCAGCTTATGGTGCTCTCATCAGCAGCAATGATAATACTGCTTTTTCTATATACAAGCAAAAAAAAAAAAAAACAACACAAACAAAAAAGCATTTACACTGGTGCATACACTATACATTAAAACTAATGTTATCTATAGCATTTGCTTTGAGTAAGAACATTCGAAGAATTCTTAAATTCTTCTTACCCGCAGGCCAGACTACGGATTTTCCAGCCACACAGGTCCTGCACAGCTTTAGGGTACATGGTGGATTCACGAGATGTATTTGTCACACCCCAGAAAAACAGACCACCTAAAAAACAAATAAAATAAAACAAACATTAATGAGCTTATTAATGACGGACAAAACAACAACCTCGTTCATTTACAAAGTTTCTTCTTACCCATTTCACTGACAGCAAAAGAACACTGGTATCCACAGTATATCTGAGTGGCCCCACGACCAGGGAAGTCAAAAAGCTTGACCAAACGAGGAACCATCTCATCTTTCTGTTCGGTGTGACCAAGACGCCCATAGCCACCAAACCCCCAGGAGAAAACGCGCTTCTGCGAGTCCAGCACCAGCTATAAACAAAACAACGCAGTGATCATCAGATAGAGAAACTGTCCTAAAAGTAAGGTTCCTTATTTAATTTCTAGGTCAGCTGTGTATAACAGCCTGTATAATATTTGTGGTTAGACTGTGGCTGCCAAGGACATGTTTAGACTGGAAACAATCACCCGCCACCCCTTTAATCCAATACATCTTGTGTTTCATGGCAATCCCCTGATCTGTCCTTGTTCATTTAAACCACAATCATGTCAACATCATTTCACAAACACATGAAAAGTGTTGTTCTAGAAGAAATTAATTCTGAATGAAAAATAAATAAATAAATAAAACACATTTTAGTTACTTACTGTGTGATTGGCCCCACACACAACATCTCGCACCACAACGTTGGGTACAGGCATCACCTGGCCATCTTTAGTTTTCTCAATGAAAATAGCCACTCGTCTAGGGATGAGCTCACAGTCAAACTCGATACGCTGAGCTCGAGCGATGAACTTCCCATCTGAGTTATGTCCTGTTTGGTGCAAAAACATTCCTTCAGAAATCCTGCCTAAAATGACAAAGCCACCTGTCCTTAAAATATTATAATGGATTACCTAGCTGTCCGTACTCTGGACACCCGAAAGAGTAAATGTTGCCCTTGCAGTCCGCCACCATACTGAACTCAGCACCACATGACACTTTAACTATCGGCTGTCCGTTGTACAAAATCTGAGGACAAAATGATGCGAATCAGAGTTTATTCATCAGACAGGAGTAAACACTCAAATACAACTTACTAATGCCTCAACAATGCACAATAATTAATACAAAACAATGAAATATGCTTTTTAAACAAAAACTGTACTGACTTGTGAATTTGAAGCGAAAGATATTCAAATATTTCAGAAAGATAAAGTTTCTTACGGGAGCTGGGCTCAAGACTGCATCTGTCTGATTGCCCTGCCCAAGCTGCCCAAGTTTGTTCTCTCCAAATGAGTAGACCGTGCCATTTTCTGTAGGGAAAAACACTGGTAAGGCCAAACAATTCAAACAGACTGGGATCTCAAACAATTCAAACAGACTGGGATCTCAAACAATTAAAACAAAATTCAGACTTTTATTCAAAGTAAAGCCCACAGCCCTGGTGGTTGTTTTCTAACTGCTAATGCTATCAAGGATTGTTTATTAGCTAGCTTGAAAATTACTTGAAGAGATCAGAGATGAACTCTTAGCTGACAAAAATTACCAGCCACAGAAATAGATATGAGAATATGAAATCTAAGTCTGCTCCTGACTTGTTACAGACTGAAAGCTTGCATGTAAAATCAATTATCTTCTTTAGTGAATAAAAAAAAAGTGTTTTGGGGTACTAGACTAACAGATTGCTAGACAATATTTGGAAACAAAAAATAAATAAATAAAATCACTGCAGAAGCTGACTAGCAGATTTGATTAGCTGTGAGATTAATCTTCTACATAAATGTTTCCTTCACTCAGTTAGCCAACCTGTTAAGGCGAGGGTGTGGTTCCGACCGCATGCAGCAGAAACGATCACCTCCTCCCCCAAACCCTCCACCAGCTTTGGCGCATCCAGCCGCTTGGTGTCTCCGTGACCTAGCTGGCCCTTATCGTTGCGACCTGAGAGCACGACAGAGGATATGGGAAGGTTAGCCTTATTATTGTGGCCTAGCACACAAAAATGAGGTTTAGTTTGAGTGAGTGTATGTAATACTCAAATTTTAGCACTTACAACCTACTTGTTAGCTCTTGCTCTGAATTGAATGCTCATTGCTTTTGCCCTGCTCAAAGATCAAAAACAATTCAATTACCTAACCCAACTTCTTACTTGACTGAGACTGTATTGAAGTGAATCATGCTGAAAGCATGTGCTCGATGTTAGCAAGCAATATTTTATATGAGTAATAAATTCATTCAATAGTTTGGAAGAATCCTTAGTAGAATCTTGTTCATGACAACCACACAAGCACCTAATAAAACCTAGATACAAACATTCAACATTTACAACCTAATACTTGCTCAATGTCTGTGCATCATAGTAAAACATGAAGCTGACTTTTGGAAGGTTAAAACACTACTTAATGACTGTTTATAGTATCAATAATAGCTGAAGTTATTAGTAAGTTATGGTGAATGCATATACCGTAAAATATTAAATGATTGTCACTATCAAATATCTTAGTTATTTGACAGTTTCCATTTTAAATAAAGAACACCACCACAGCATAAGGGAATGCTGTGTGTAGCACAACCCACCCCAGGTCCAGAGTTTGCCTTCGGTGGTGATAAGCAGGCTGTGGGCAGCACAGGGACCAGAAACCACACTGCTCACCATTACGTCATTCAGACAGCCATAACGATGAGGACCCCAGAGATTCTGGCCCAAGTTTCTGTACGCAGCTTTACAAATATAAAAGACACACATTAAAAATGCAAAACCAAAAAAAAAAAAAAAAAAGATCAGATTAATTAAAAGCAAGTAAAGCATACAAAATGGGGCAAATAAAACTAATCCACACAATTTACTAAAGAACAGAGCGTGAAATCACGAATACAAGCCGTTTGAAAGCATGCATATTTTCTTGAAGCATAACAATTAAAGTAACCATGGCCAAGATCAATTCCTTATTGATCCCATTAGACCATGGCCTACATGCTGCACAGCTGTTACAACACTGTCTGAAGCCAGAGTACACCATGGTAAACAGGAATGAATCCCTGCTTCAACTTTCTTTGACTCTTTTTAGCACAATAACCCTTATCAACTAGCTGCTTAATATTTATTCATAGCGTTCCTAAAAGCCGTTACACAAAAACTCAATTTGTTTATCTTAAAAACAATCTCCAAACAAAAACTAAAAACATTACAACCGTGATACAAAAACACAGTTAAGCAAATAACTGCAATTATGAACTGACTCATGATGGTAGGGATTTTTCCTGTAAACACATTACATAATGTTTACACAAGAATGATAGTTGCAGTTAAATTATTTTTAACATTTAATAGTAGTAAGTTGTAGACTAAAGTCCGTTCAGCATGAATAAGAGCAAGTTTGTGGGAAGGTCTGATTAGCACCTGAACTATATTTAATGTGCAACCTTAAAAATGAACATTGTAGCAGGAAAAAAAATGTTTGTACAAGAGAGGATACCTTGTTGCTTTGGCACTTCCTTGCGGCCAATCAGGTCCCAGTTAGTAGCTCCAAAAACAAGCAGCTGACCTTTGACCTTGGGTACCTCAAGTTTCTACAGGGAAAGAAAAAAAACAAAAAACAGGACATTTGGTGACACTTTCCTTCCAGCGGTGCTTCTGAAAGTGAAGTTTACTTAAAGTCTTAAATTTTTTTGGGAAGGAAATATCAAAATGCACCACTAACAACGAAATTTTATTTATAAAACGTGTAAAAGGTTATATTCCTGTACAAAATTGTGAGAAAAGCATAACATTTGAAAACCGCTGAATGATTGTGTTAAGCTAAATTTACAGTTTAAGGAAAATCAAGCAAAGTGCCTTTTAAAATGTATTGTACATTTTATTTTCTGTAACTTCTAAATTAAAATATTATTTTGAAATCATTCTTGTGGCTGGATGAGGAAGCCATCACATGGTTGTGTTGGACAAGCAGTAACATGCATAAAAACAGATGTTACCACGTGTTACACAAGAGTGAGAGACGGCTCCACTGTGTTAAAGAAACGGTAATGGTGTAGAGATTGTTCTGTAAATTAGGTTGCATTCTCTTATGCACAGAGACTTTAGGGACACCATTAAAAACCTGCTAATAGCAGCATCACAGGACTTAACCTTCACTTCATCTCCATTGACTTCCTAAAGAGACTAATACAGCAGTGCTTCAGTCCAACTTCAATGCTCTCAATTAACTCAGGTCTCATTAATTTGCATCAATGTTAAAAAGCTCTAAATGTTTTTTAAATGGACAGACAAACTGTTAGAGTTGTTGCCGCAGGTAACCAAAGATTACAAAGTTGTTTGTTTTGAATCAAAGGGGTCTCGTCGCATGAGTAAAAATACATTATCTGCTTTCAATCTCGGTTTTCTCAATCCATAACGCAAAATCCTGCTTCAAATCCGTCCCCTCGGCAGAGGGTCTTCAGGAAAATAAAACATTTATAATATATACTGTTCTCTTGGAGAACAGTATAGGCTTCAGTGTTCATCCAGATAAATGTAGACACACACACACACACCTCACCTTTCCATTAAAAATTAACTCCTTGCAATGAAAACGATCAATTTGATATGGTTAAACGTTTATATTTTATATACAAGTATAAAATCTAATTAAAAAGAGAAAAAAAAAATGAGTGGTGAGTGAGAAAATCTTGCTTTTAAAGTTCACTGACTTATCCTGGGTGTGTGAGTTTTTTTCTCTCTCCTATTCAACGCCATTATAATTGTGCTAGCATTGTCGCCTTGTGACGTCAGCGCGGGACGCAACCTCTCACCGGAAATAAAGCTACAGTATTGAACTACACGGTCTTCCAGCTTCTAAAGAAAATCTCAACCAAAAAGAAAAAAGGGGAGAGAGATGTGTATTAGGGGAGGCAAAAGTTTCTGGAGTAAAACAATAAAGTGAATAAAATCTTACAATCTTTTCTTTCACGTCCTCGGACACGGTGACCGGCTGCAGGCCGGATTTCGTGGCTTGCTTGCCGGCTTTCTTTGTGTTTTCCTGCTCGTAGTCATCAAACTCATCGTCGCTGCTGAATTCTCTCTCTTTCTTTTTACCACCAGCTCGTTTTCTCTTCACACCACCATTTCCAGACACATCAGTCACCTTCTTGCGCGGCATAGTAACTGCAATACAAAAGAGAGCAGACTAATCACACCGTCTGATATTAATGATGGAGCTTAATGAATTCATTACTAGCACACAAAGTTCTCGACTGAAATGTGCACGAGAGAAGCTGTAAAAAAAAAAGTCATAATAAATGTAACGTGGCCGTTTAAACGGTTGCATTTCCATATTCCCGTTTGCTAATTTCGACACGAATCTCTGCGCGTGAATGAGCATTAGCTTCCTCGTTACCCTTTAGTGTTCATTATTCATAGTTAAAAAGTGTTCGATTAAAAAAAAAAGTTGTTACCCAAAGTTATGCCTCACACCATTACCATCGACGTGTGAGTGGTGTATTTCCCGGGTTTAGAGAGTGTGTACGCGGTGTGTTCGGCTCTCGGCATCACCACCGTCGCGTTAACGGCTCCGGTTTGTTTCTTTGTTGTGCGTGTAGTAGCAGCTGGTTAGCAAAAAAAAAAAAAAAAAAAAAACACCTCAGCGCCGCTAGCAGCGCGCGCCTACCGACCATCCCGCCGAGCTAATCACCCGGCGCCGTATACACACACACTTCAGCACAAATTATATACACACACACCAAACAAAGGAGTCGCTAAAGTCGTTCGCACGAACCATAAATAAACTATACGGAGTCTACAGATGAAATCGTTGAGAACAAGAAACAAGTCAACGTAGCGGCGTTAGCAGCGCGAGCGCGGCGCGTGGAACAAAGCCGTCGTGTCGTGTCGAGCACCGCGAAAAAAAAAAACAGAGCAACATACCACTTCCAAACTTTTTCCGCGCTTCCTAAATGTGGATAATAATGACTTCAGGGAGGAGGAGAAAGAAAATACGACGGCGTTTGCGTGGATCTCTCCTACTCTGTGGTGAACTGTGGATTTCCTGATTGAGCAGGTCCGCTCATGTCTGTCCGTCTTCCTCCTGGTTTTTTTTTTTTTTTTTTTTGATTGATTTGGAACAAAAGCGCGTGCGGAGTCTCCGCCATCGAACCACGTGGGTTACAGCGGCGCTCATTCCGCTTCACGCACTCAGACACACACACAGCAAACCGCTGGATTTCCACCACAAAACACACACACACACACTCTGTACACGATATCAACTTCATTTCGAGCACCTTCTGGGTGAAGTTTACCTGACTCAAATAGATCGATTTGAGTTCACTTGCTGTCGCCTCTGGCTTGCCAAAAGGAGCGCTATAGTGATGCTTGGCTTTTATTGAAATAAATAAAACTAGGTGTGTTAGAAATGCTCAGTGGTATTCATTGTACTTTTAAAGCCGTGGCGTTAAATCCGTAGATGGACAAGAAAAAACAACAACATAGGCTTTGAATAAAGTAAGCGGCTAACTGGAGTCTAGGAAGTTCTTCTCACAAACATATTGCAGTGCCATCTCTTGGCTTGGAGGTCCTCGGTATGCTTTCCCAAGATTTCCTGCTGCCTGCAAGTGAGTGAGGGCGAGGTTGCATTCCCCATGTTCAATCTATTTCACATTTTAACAGTGCATTAACGCATAAAATGTATCATACAAATGAGGCAAAAATCAAAAGCATTCGCTTATTTGTTCATTCTTGATAATGTATAACAAAGGATTAGCCCAGGAACAAGCAGTGGAAAGCAGGAACACACCAGAATGGCACATGGACACTCGTCTTTTTTGTTTTTTGCTTCCTAAAATGTACATTTCAAAACATATTTTTGCATTAAATTGAGTTTCTTAGAATGAGATTTATTTTACATAGTAATGTATGTGTTTTCTGTCTGAAAGATATTGAATCTCAAGAAAATAAATATTTATTAATTTATTATTGTTACTATTATTATTATTTTTTTGTTTTGTTTTGTTTTACAGTTGTACTATTGTTAAATCCTTTTCTGGACAGATTCTATGAGTGGTTGAAGACAAAAAAAATGTATGTTTGCCTTTGAATATCACTGTCAAATTTGGTGTCTTTATGCAAAACAAAGAAATGTAATTTCTGTGCAATAATAAGTTTATTGGAACCAAGTCTTATATATACAAATGTAGATTTGTTTTGATGCATTTAGAAATATTTGTATTTTATGTTATTTAAATCAGTAAAACAATTAAAAAGGAAGAGTGCATAAAAAACTCTAAACTTCTGGCTACATACCGTTTACAACCTACACCCCCACTTCCTCCTCACCCCTGATTTGTAAATTGATTTATCTTATAATTAGTTTAACATGTTTTGGCATTATTTAACTTAAATTTATTTTATTTATTCATTGTATTATTGTTCTTGCGTTTATGATATGATGCTTGGATTTATTGTTAAATGTGTTTAACGGTGGAATGAAAACAATGCCTGTTTGTTATTTAAAGTTTTAATACACTGCTGGGGAAAAAAACAAACAAAACATTAATACACTCTGGTGTTCATTTAGTGTAGTCAGTTTCTCTCTGGTGTTTTTACAAGGTGGGATAAACAGAAGAAACCTGCATAGACACAGGGAGAACATGCAATAAAATTCAATAAAAACAATAACCAGACCATGAAGCTGTTCCATAGCAACCCATTATTCTGTGATACCTATATGGCAAACCCAGTAAAAACAGTGAATTTATTGCCGCTACACAATTTAGTGTAGCGACTCAACGTACTGTCATGTTTATCAAGCTGGAAATTGGAGAACCCAGTGAGTACATGCAAAACTCCATAAATACAGTAACCTGAGCTCAAGATCAACCCAAGGACCCTGGAGCTCTGAGGACGCAACACTACCTGTGCTGTTAATAAGTCAAATAGGTTACAGAATATATATAACTTTTGTTATAGCATAAACTGTAACAGATATTCCAAGACACAAAGTATACAAAAGATGCAAGCTAATCTAATTGATACTTTATTATTGATATTTTTACATACAATATTTGGCAATACAATACTTAATTATAATATTCTAAAGAGTATTTGTTTCACCTAACCATAAAATCTAGTCCCAGTGAAAGTTCACCTGGCGTTCCCGTAGCGAATTCCAGGATCGCCATCCCCAAATCATACAAACTACTCTCTAAGAGTCTTCTTTAGGAGGGGGAAATCGATTCATTTGGATTCTTAATAAAGTGAAGATTTGTTGCTGTTAAAAAAATTATTTATAAATGTTTTAACTTTCTAAAAATAAATTCATTTCATCTAAAGGTTATAATTAGTTTATATTTATTTACCTTTACTTAACTTTAGTAAACCTAAAAAAAAAAAAGTAGTATAGTATAGAATAGTCATTTTTGCATTTATGGACACATCACTGTATGAACATGTCTTGTCCTGTGTAGTATTGGTGCAGTGCTCAATTTTTCTAAGACAGCTGAGTATATCATGTATTACAGTTTGTCTTATTCTTGTCTTGGGAACGCCTTAGGAGTTTTCTCACCATTAATGTCAGCACAAATATTTCTTTCTGCCTTTCAGTCTGCTGCAGAGCTGGAAGACAAAATGTCAATACCCTGCCTTTGGCTCTAAGTGAAAGTGCCTTTGATGAGAAAAGTAAAAAAAATTAACACGGTCAAAATCTTATAAGATAAGAAGTATAAGGCAATTTATTTATGATAGAGGAGGTTCTCTAACTGACTGCCTATATCAGTGCCTGAGTGAAATGCATAATGTTTTCTTTATACTGTAATTTGTGTCACATTGGGTGACATTTTTACCTAAATACAAGTGTCCTACATCTTTGAAATATGAATGTTATAAAAAACTACTACTGTCAAGCCTAGTAGATTTAAAAATATCCCCCTGACAATGTACAGGATTTATTATGGGTGGAGTTTCCCCTCTCTAAAATGTAGTCAAAAACACTGTTTTATGAAAACTAAAGAAGGCTTGTCTAATGCTTAAGGCATGGATGCCCAGCCCCATTCTAGTAAATGTATCACACTGAGATTAGCTCAAACACACCCTGCTCTAATCATGGCATTAGACCAGGGCTGGAACCAAAATGTCCAGACTTTTACGTTTGAAGGATTTTTCTGGAATGACGTTAATCAGGAATAGTCTAATGAAAGGGTGTCCAATCTTGTCTATAAAGGGTTGGTGTTTTTAGGTTTTCATTCCAGCTAAGCAGGATCCACACCTAAGTTTAACTGATTAAACAGTTGGAATCAGGTTTAGCTCCTGTTTGGTTTAAAGAAAATATGTGGCCACAGGGCCAAGCAATTAGGGCCAAACAGAGATTCTTACAAATAACCAAGTGCATCTTTAGCCCATCTCAATTTCAACCAAATTTCTTACTGCTGTTCCATGCTTTAACTTTTTTTTTTTTTTTTTATGTTTAATGCAAATACATTTAAAACATAATATATATATATTTTTTTTATTATTTATTACATGCTTATTAACCATATCCAAATGTGCATGTAATATTTCTATTATCCTCCCTATTGTCATAGTAGCCATGCACCAGCCAATGTTTTTATTATTGTGTTTATTGCATCAAATTTTAAGCAGATCCTGAGTGAATATATTTACAGCACAGTTTGTAAGAAAAAACACAATGGTAGGGAAGATTGGGATTTTCTTCCAGCCACTGTCAAAAGTTTATTTGTATAGCACATTTAGCAAAGGTCAGTGTCATAAAAGCAGCTTTACAGAATTAAATACAATTAAATTATACATTTTAACATTATAACTTTGACTTTATATGTTTTATCCATAATGAGCAAGCCAGTGGTGATCATCAACGGGTCCTAAGCATCTGGCCTTGTGTCAACTACCTTCAAGCGAGTGAGGGTTATTCCCATTTTGAAGAAACCTGCTCTGAATCCATCGGACATCAACAACTTTAGACCGGTGTCACTTCTTTCTTTCTAAAACTCTGGAACACAGTCTGTTTATCTCTCACAGAACAACCTCCACAAATCAGTCTGGCGTTAAAGCGGCATATTCCACAAAGACGGCACTTTTGGCTGTCACTGAGAAACTACATTCTGCTCGATCAGCCAAGCTGTCATCTGTACTCATCCTCCTAGACTTTTCTGCAGCATTCAACACAGTCAACCATAAGTCTACCCTCAGGAGCCTTGGTATCTGTGGAGCAGCATGGGAATGGTTTGCTTCCTACCTATAAGGTCGCTCATATCAGGTAACGTAGAGGGGGTCCACATCTGCCCAATGCAGACTCTCCACTGGTGTCCCACAAGGCTCAGTACTTTGTCCCCTTCTTTTCTCTCTCGATACCCACTCTCTTGGTGAGGTCATATCCTCACCTAGGTTTTCTTACCACTGCTATGCCGATGACACTCAACTTTTCTTCTCCTTTCCTCCCTCAGATACCACAGCTTTCGCTCGGATCTCGGATGCTTGGTGGACATATCGTCGTCGATTAGGGCTCATCAACTAAAGCAAAACCGAACTGCTGGTCATCCCAGAAGATTCATTTCCACTTTAGGATCTCAGAATAACTCTTCATAACTCTCTGCTCTCCCCTTCAGCCACTACTCACAACCTTGGGATGACCATGGACATTCAACTGTCCTTCTCCTCACATGTTGCTAATGTAGTTTGTCTTTGCCAGTTCCTGGCTGCTCAGGTGCTGTTCAGTCTCCTGTCATTTTCGAGACTGGGCTACTGCAACTCTCTGCTGAGTGACTTGTGTTCAGCCTGCCCAAGTTCCACCCCACCACCACACTACTGCACTTTCTCCACTGGCTTCCAGAAGCTGCACACATCAGATTAAAAACACTGATGCTTGCCTACAAAGCGAAAAATGGACCAGCACCCTCAAAGCTCAGAGACCTCCTCACTCCTAGCACTTCACCACGCTGCCTAAGATCCTCTAGCACTGTTTGACTGGTAACACCTTCTCACAGTGTAAGTGGTAAGAATATATTTAGGCTTTTCTCTGGTCTGGCACCAAGGTGGTGGAATGAACTTTCTATAGCTGTCCGAACAGCGAACACTTTCCAGGTTTGCTTTGTTTAAAAAAAAATTATCCTTTTAAAAGGATTGAGAGTTGTAGGCTGATTTATCCTGTTTTTAATCTAGCGTACCAGTATTTATTCATGCACTTTTGTACATCGCTCTGGACAAGGGCATCAGCTAAATGCCACAAATGTAAATGTAAATGCAAGGAAAAGCGCTCTGAGATGGTACGAGGAAGAAAACTAAAGAGGAACCAGACATACAAAAGCAAGCAAGAAAAAAAAATGCAATGTTTCTTGTTTTATCTGTTTTAACTTTCTTACATTTTATCTTCACTTCCTTCCATTTGGTCCACGGGAGAAAGACAAAAACTCTCATATCACATTTCAGAATGTGGATCTTGGACAGAAACTGAAAATACGCCTTCCTGAATAATGTTAATAAAAACTTCCCATGTGTATCTCCCTACTCTGTTTGCCAAACTCTTGTAACAGTGTAACAGCACTAATTTCAGCTTAAAACTGACTATATCTTCATCTAAAAAAAAGACAACAGAGAACCTGTGAAGTATGTTTTTTTTTTAAGTTATATTCATACTTGCATTTCAAGCTAATGACATATAAAGAGTTCTTCTGTTTGATTGTAGTGATTGTGTGAACTACACTTATGTGTCCTCAATCAGCAGTTAAAAAACATCATGTCATGCAGAATAGATTCATAGGATGTAAACTAACACTTCCCAGTTCTGTTATTTGCCTATTTTTGTAAGATGGGTCTACTATGTTGCAGGATAATTAATTTACCTATTCCTCATTCCTATGAGGAACTGATACTGGAAATATATTCAAAAATCCAGCTATGTATTCAATATGAGTTGTAGATGTTGTAATACCAAAAGCATCTCTGTTCATTCTCTCCTTCTCTCCTCTTTTTTCATCATACAAGGCTCCACATTTTCCCATACCTACCCCCCATAGCTCTCTGACCCAACCTTCAAATCTCAAAAATGATCTTGAAAGGTGATTGGCCAGGATCTGGTTCTGCTGTTGTGCTATTGGCTACTGGGGGTATTTGCATTCTGAAGAGAGGCTGTGTCTATTGATGTGCTGCAGGGGGAGGGAAAAAAAGAGGGAGGCAACAGAAAGGAAAGGAAGAGGGAGGGATAGAGGAAAAGAACAGAAGGGAAGAGCCTCTTATTCTTTTATGTATGTGAGCGTGACAGCTCTTGTGAAAGGGTCTCCAGAAGTTGGGCCTTGTGAGAAAGCAAACAGTGGTGGACATTTTGCCTCGCCATCACTGACTGTTAGAAGAGAGATTCTGGATATTGAAACACAGGATGACTGAGAGCTGCACTGCGCCAAAGTAGGAGCACATATGACAATGGAGGATTTTTTAGCAGCCTGGATCTCAGAGGAAGGATTTTGATTTGGAGTTGGAATACGAAGGGTGGAAACATTGTGGTCTGTGAGTCTGGCTTTGGTATAAAAGGTAAGGATCAATGTGTATGTTTATGTATCATGTATCACTCTTTTACTCCATAACCACAATGCAAAAAAGCCACAATGGACACACAGATGGGAAGAGACTACACTAATGAGCATGAAAAAAGCAGGCTCAATGTCACTTCTTCAGTGAATTTTTAGCTGTTAAAGGATTCTCAGAAAATAGCAATGAATACTGAACTTGTTTCTACAGGTGAAAGCTGTTCACTTGAATTTGACTAAAAGGTGAATGTTACTTATACAAGCTGATGTCAAAGAAACAGCTACACTAAACTGTTAATGAACAACTCACACGTCTTAAACACAGCTCAGAACAAAGTTTTCTCTTCACAAACTTTGTTCAGCGTATATGTTTTGAACCATCATTAAAACACCTAAGTCTAATAGAAAATAACATAAATTTGATCTAGATTTACGCTTCTCATCTGTAAAACAACTCCAGTATGCAATAAACAAAAAAGTATTCATCCGTTGATTGACGTTTCTTAAAATTAAGTCGTTTAGGTTAGGTCTTTTATTGCACAATCACATATCTTTTTTATTATCACAAACCTCGTGACAGTGATCTGTTCTGCCTCGCATTAAATTTTATGTTTTGACAGTAATTCTTTAGCATATTTTGTATAGGGAACTGGTATATAAGACAAGCATATTCAACTCTATAAACTGGGAAAAAGTCATAAAGTCAAGATCTTTAATGCTGTAAAATAAAAGGTCAGTTAGTTCTGTTTAGACACAGTTGTACAAAAATAAGAAGCAAACTTGATTCAAATGAAACCAAATCAGGACTCAGAAGAACCATCATTGCTCGTAAAAGATGTTAAGAAAAATTCACACATTCTCTATATGTTATAGTAGGGAAGCTTACTTCAACAGAATTGTAATCATAAAACAATAAAAAAAAAAGGATTAATAAAAAAGTAGTGAGACAATTAATCTCGTCATTTATAAACGATAGCATTAGAACATGAATGCTATGTTTATAAGCAAAAATTATTACTATGTTTGGAGAGTCAACAAGGCCTATAAAGAGAAACATGCTGCTATCCCTTCTGTGGAAGTGGCTCTTTGCTGTTTTGTCAGAGTTTAAACAGGACAGGAATATTCAATTGAGGAAAGATCAATGCAGCAGATTATTTTTTAGCAAATTTAAGGAAAATCTGTATGTATTTATTTAGGTGTATTAAATAGCTTGCAACATAGTGCTCAAAGTGAATTTGTTTGAATCAGTTTATTAGTTTATTCTGAAAACACAGGTGTGTAAACATGTCTAGTGCTGTCAGTGAAAAACAGCTTTGTAAGATAAAAAATATAAAGTTAATAATTTTAAGTTATAACCATTTGAAAGCCACAGTTACTGAGCTGATACACACATTATCTGAAGGAACAAAACAACACTGCAGTTTGGCAAGTGTTCCAAGATGGAAAAAGTATTGAGAAGTGAGTAAATAGTGTTCATGGGGAGTAAATGTGTCTGGAGGTGCGGATGTTTCACTCATTGTCTTCGTGGTCAAGGCGATCCCTGGTATATTTATGTCACTCTCAGACTGTCTCTATGACGATGGCTGTTTGAAACACTCTGACTCTTGTTACAGCCTTTGCCTCTAACAACTGACACGTGACCAGCTCTTTGCAAAAACTCTTCTTTTTTTGCTGTAAATTACAAGTGCTGAGCTCGATGGTACACTGTGTCAGTTGTTCCTAAAGAAGCTTAAAATAAGCGATGCTTGTTTTTTCTGGCAAAAATAAAACTAGCATCGCAAAAAAGACATGCAAGTGAGAGCTGGCTAAGAGAGTTAGCAAATGATTGTGTTAAGGCCTTTCTTAAGTCTGTTGTACCATTAGGTTTTGATAATCTAAATACTGCTCTACTTAAATGAATGGAATCTATAAAAGTGCTTAGCAAAAAGAGTTACAATATTGTAATGTCAATGATTATTTTATCAACAATTTTAACAATTGTTTCTTATAAATGAACATGTCATGTTTTAATTAGTTAAAACAAGTCAGAATAAAAGAAAATCTGAGTTTCTCAGATTTATATTTAGCTGATAAATTGGAAATTCATTTTCTGTGGCAGTGAATATTATTAAAAAGTAGTCTATACACCCCTAATGAAAGTACAGCTTTTTTTAATTGTCTGTTTTTTAGCCATATAATGTCATATGTAAAAACAAACAGAAGAAAAAAACAAAAAACAAAAAAAAAGTACATTGAATTAGCCTGACTGCATCAACATTCCTCAATCACATTTAAACTCACAATAAAGTTAATTGACATTACACCTCTCAGCAAAGTGATTCTGATTACAGTAAATACACATCAGGAACAGGAAGTCTCTCTAAATTTGATGAGGACTGAACAAAACCTTATTAGAGATGCTTCCAAAAGACCAACAGCAACATTAAAGGAGCTGCAGGAATATCTGGCAATTACTAGTCTTTCCTAAGAGACAACAATCTCTTGTATTCTCTTATATACATGTCTGGGGTGTGGGGTAGGGCAGCTAAAAGGAAGCCCTTCCTCATGGAAAAAAACCCCCAAAACATTCATGCCTGCCTAATTGCTATAACCTAAACATACATCCAATAACCCAAATCATGTGGCAAAATGAGTTATAACCTTAAGGGCATACTTCTAAAAGAATTTTTTTTATTTTATCACCCTGTGAACATCTTAACTAGGATAAATCATGGTGAAGGTAGCATCATGCTAAGGTGCTGCTTCGCTTTAATTGATTTTAGGGCTATAATCAAGAAAATAAGAATCATGTATAATGCCAAATACCAACCTTGCATAATCAAAATGTGCTAAGTTGCTTTATTACAATCAAAGGGTCCTTTAACAAAGTTTTTAAATATATTTGTCCATTCTATGGCATTAAGATTTAATGCTTGATTTATATTGGTCAATATATCATTTAAAAAAAGTTAATCTATCATAACTGAGCTTAGTTTCATTTACTGCCTTTCAAAAAACGTGTTTTTCAAAGAAAGTGATGTAGACTTTTTATATCCACCGAATATTACCTGCAAAGTGCCATAAATGCTTTAAAAACATCTATTTATAGAAATCTTAAACATATTAACTGTGAATGAGTTGGAAATGATAATATATTGACAGCATATTTTGAATTATGGCCAACACCTCCTGGCCAATCAGATAGAGAGTTCATCAGGGTAATAACTATTATTACTGTAAGTACCACACTAACATGTAAGGTTACATACATAACTGTGGTTCTTTGTCCATCCACTGTCCTGCCACTGTCCTTTAATGTTGAATTATTTACACTGACCTTATGAGAACGTTGAGCTCAAAATGAACCTTGGGTGTCGAACAAAAAAATTACTTCCGGTTAACTTCCATTTTAGGAAAATTAGGAAAAGGATTGTTTTAATTTAGAGCGCTTAAGGGTAATCTGTCACTGTACAGGATAGATATGAGTAACGGAACTCCTGGAAATGCTCGAACTAGGCGGCGCCTCCATAAGCTATGATTATTCATTTTTAGGCTCTGCTCATTCCTTATGGCTGAGTTAGTAAGTTTGTGAATCACGTTTTTCGACTTGCCGAGTGTGACTGTGGGAGGACCATGTCAGTTTCAAACAAGCCTGGATTCGCTACATAGCCGGGAGGAATTTAGCAAATGTATACAGCACAACCACTGTCAGAAACATATTCATGTTTCTCCTACAGCTATCTTCTTCATCTTCTGTCTCACTCCCTTTCAACAAAATATGAATCCATTATAGATTATTGATCACCTCTAATCTTTATAATAATTAGTCTACTCAGCTCGGTTTTATATTACCATCACGTTGAAGCTCCTTTCAAGGCTGTGAGAAACTGAACAACAGTGATGACGCAATCATTTCATTATGTACCTTTACACACTGTGTGTCACTCTTAACATAATACAAGGCTCCTGTTTTTTGTACAGGAGAACAGATGTGACTACAGACTGAGCCCATGGCATCCCTGGAGTCCCTTACCCCCCAGCCTACAGGTGAATACACCTTTCTTCATTTAAACCTATTAAAACGATTCTTTGTACCCCATGGGTGGTAAAAGGTTTATGATATTAACAAAAGCTGCTTGCAATAGTTCCTTCAGAATCAATACAAACCCTAACTTGACCTAAAGTCCCCTGGGAAGCTTTTCTGAAATACGATTGGTTCATACTGCCACATGGTTCAGTAAGGCGTTTGTGAACTTGGCTCAGGCAGTGCAGTGCAGTGTGACCGTTTTAATCTCTGTTAAAGCACGGTGTTGTTTAATGCCAGCTGAACATATGCTGCACTCCAAGAGATCCTGCAAGTTTGCCTTATGCCTCATGGTATTTATACGCCTTCAGTGTACTTGCATTAATGGAAATTGCTCGCCCGAACCCCTCGCTTAAATTTCTAGAGATGCCAAAACTCTATTTTGCTACTGGTTCTAAACATTTAACCTGTTTCTGCTGGAGAGAGCCAAATGAGGACAAGAGAAAAGGTATGGCTGTTTAGAATGTTTAAAACAGAACAACAAGTACAACCAGAAACTAAGTAGGGTAATGTGTATCCTGAGAGTGTTTTCAATGTTTTATTGGTGTACTCAGCTGAACAAGAATATAATAATATTATATGCCTTGTTTATTCCCCCCAACACCTTATATGAATCATATAGGAACTTGTATTTTCTAACATGAACCTGCATAACAGCTACATTATACATTATACTACGTTATACTTGTTTTAAAATTGCATTGTTGTTTGTTTCCATTTCTGTCACATGGTGCTGGAGTATATTATTTTGAGCCAGTAGGTTATAATTATCCTTTGCGACTGGTTTGAACCCTTGGCATTTGCTGTAAAAAAACACCCAAGTTATTGTGGGATACAACATCTCCAGATCTTTTCCAGAAGTTATTATATTTCGTTTTTGGTTAATAGTTATTAATGTTAGTAGGATGTAGGCATAACAATTAAATTAATTAAGCAATCTATGTTTGATAGATCTGTGTTGTTATATGAGCCTTTTCATATAATTCATTTGTTACTCAGTTAGTAACGGCGGTAGTTAAAGTGACCGGTTAAATGTAGTTTTGTTTAGAATTTTACACCCACTTTTTATATTATACACTATATGGCCAGAAGATTATGCCCATTTGACCCTGTATGTATTGACCTATATGTACATGTTGAACATACATTTCCATATTTGGTTGTACTTTTTCTGTTATAATAACCTCCAGTTTTCTTAGTTAGATTTTCAGTTCATTCCAAAGGTGTTCAGTGGAGTTAGGGTCAGGGGCTGTGCAGGCCATTTAAGTTCTTCCACTTCAGCCTTGTGAAAACAGGATTGCATGGGCAGTGCACCAGTGCATTGTCATGCTGGAATAGGTTTAGACCTCTATGATCCAGTAAAGAGAATCTGTAATACTACAGCATAAATATACATACTAATATGACTGTACACATAAAAGACCCACACACAGTTGTGGTCAAGTGTTCTGAAACCTTTGGCCATATAGTGTGTATTGGTGGCATGGTGTCTTTAAAATGTAATGTTGACACCAGGGCCTCTGTTTTAATACTAATCTTAGATATTGTTTGTCCAGGTGTTCTTGTGTATATTTACATTTCTGTAATGCTCCACAACAGACAGGTGTTCAAAGATGAGTGCAACAGGCTTCAAGTTCACCAGTATTATATGTATTACATGTTTCCTTCTAACCTGGAAATTTACTCCAATATTACACTATCATCAGTCATTAATATCAGTCAAAGACACATTTTTTTCAGTTTTTTTTTATTTTATTATTTTCTTTTATTATAATTGTACATTAATACTAAAGATTGCCTGAGGAATGGAGAAGGAGTGTGCTTGTACCGGTTTTTAAGAATAAGGGAGATGTGCAGACCTGCAGTAACTACAGCGGAATAAAGTTGATCAGTCACACCATGAAGTTATGGGAAAGAGTAGTGGAAGCCAGGCAGAGAGAAGAGGGGACCAACAGCATGGTTTTATGGCTTTCCAAGGAAGAGCACCACAGACGCATTATTTGCTTTGAGAATGTTGATGGAGAAGTATAGAGAAGGTCAGAAGGAGTTGCATTGTGTGTTTGTGGATTTAGAGAAAGCGTATGACAGGGAGAGGAGAGAGGAGTTGTGGTTTTGTATGAGGAGGTCAAGTGTGAGGGTGGTGCAGGACAGTGTGACAGCAGTTAAGTGTGCAGTAGGAACAACGACTGGTTTAAGGTAGGATTGGATTGCATCAAGGATCGACTCTGAGCCCTTTCTGGGTTGAAGTGGTAAAGGACACGTTGATGGACGAGGCCAGACAGGAGTCTTCATGGACTAGTATGTTTGCGGATGATATTGTGATTTGTGGTAAGAGTAGGGAGCAGGTAGAGAAGAGCCCCTGAGAGGCGGAGAGGCACGCTGGAGAGAAGGGGAATGAAAGTCAGTAGGAGTAAGAGAGAGTACATATGTGGCAGTGGAGTGGTGTGGTTGCAGGGAGAAGAGGTGGTGAAGGTGGATGAGTTTAGGTACCTGGGGTCAACAGTGCAAAGTAATGGAGAGTGTGTTAGAAAAGTGAAGAAAAGAGTGCAGGCAGGGTGCGGTGGGTGGAGAAGAGTGGCAGGAGTGATTAATGATAGAAGAGTATCTGCAAGAGTGAAAGGGAAAGTTTATAGGACTTTGGTGAGACCTGTGATGTTGTATGGTTTAGAGACAGTGGCATTGACAGGAGGTGGAGATGGAGGAAGCAGAGCTGAAGATGTTGAGATTTTCATTGGGAGTGACGAGGATGGACAAGATTAGAAACAAGTTTATTAGAGGGACAGCGCATATAGGACGTTTTGGGGACAAAGTGAGAGAGGCCCGATTGAAATGGTTTGGACATGTGCAGAGGAGGGACATGAGGTATATCAGTAGGAGAATGCTGAGGATAGAAGGAGCCACCAGGAAGCAGGAAAAGAGGAATGCCAAAAAAAGGAGATTGATGTGGTAAAGGAAGACATGCAGGTAGTTGGTTTGAAAGAGGCAGATGTAGAGGACAGAGTAGTATGGAGACGGATGATCCGCTGTGGCTGCCCCTAATAGAAGAACCCGAAAGAAGAAATAGATTAATACTGAAGATATCCAGGCTATAAAGTATTAAACATCCTAGAATGTTGTCCAAAGTCCACCTTTTGCTTTGATGACAGTTTTGCACACTTTTGGCATTCTCTCAGTAAGCCTCATGAGGTACTTTGAAGGTGTTGAGTACTTCCCAGTCAGCAAACAAATTTGGCCCAGATTTGGCATTCATCTGGCACAGCTGGCATTCATTCGGCACTGGCATACAGCATGTGGGCCAAACATGGCCCGGTTTGGCAGAGGTGGTACTGTTTTTAAGGCGGCTCACAAGACATGGGCCAGATGTCATTTAGGGCCAGTTATGGGTATTTAACTTGGCTGAGACTTGGGCCAGTTATGGCCCATGTGTGGCCCTTGTCTGGAATCCAGACCTGGTCCACACTAGGACCGTAATTCATTGCGGTATGTGGGCCAAGCTAAAGCTGGTTGTGTGGGCCAGAGCTGGGCCAGAGAAAAATTGGTATGTGGGTTGTTGGCTGTTTTTTCCTTCACTGTCCAGGCCAACTTATCCCAATCCATCTAATTTGTATTTAAATTGGGTGATTGTGGAGGCCAAATTATCTGATGTAGCACTCAATCACACTCCTTCTTAGACAAATAGCTCTTACATAACCCAGAGATGGGCTCACTAAGTGCAAAACAGATGGGATTTCATGTCACTGCTAAATTTTGTAGTAGCAGTTAGAACCACAAATCTTAAATTCTGACTACTGATTTCTTTGCGCAATTCGAACATGAACACCTGACTCATGCAGTCTCCTTTGAACAGTTGACGTTGAAATATGTCTGCCACTTGAACTCCAGTAGCATTTATGTGAACCTTAATCTGTTGTGCTGTAAACTGGCAGTTTCTGAGCCTGGTAATTTTAATAAACATATCCTCTGCAGCAGAGGTAGCTCTTAGTCTTCCTTCCCTTTCATCTTCATGAAAGCTTTTTTCATGATAGCATTTGAGGTTTTGGCAACTGCACCTGGAAATTTGGACTTGATTGACTGACTTTTATTTCTTAAAGTAATGATAGACTGTCTTTTCTCTTACTGATTTTTTTTTTTTTTTTGCGAAAATATGGATTAGTACAGTAGTTGTAGTAGCACTTATAAGTTTTTTGATCCTGTACCTACCCTTTCCTCTGCACAAGACAACTGATGGTTTAAAGCACACGAAAAGGCAAGAAATGGCACAAATTAACTCTTGACAACGCACACCTGTGAATTGAAAACCATTTTCTTTCAATAATAAAAATGTTAAAAAAATTAATAATAAAAAAAAAACATTAAAAAGGAGCATGTATCCAAACTTTTGACTGATATTCTTTTGACCTTATACACCTAAAACACATTTTCTTTAAAGTAGAATACTACACTATTCTATCATTTAAATCCTTCAAGAGTGTAGTGGCAAACCTCAAATATCAAGTAATTCTAGTCTGAATCATATAATCTGATTTCAGAGTCTATGCCAACTGGTGTGGCCCAGACCCCTCAGCAGGAGGAAGAGGAGGATGATGAAGACGAGGAGCAGGGAGAACAGTTTCAGTTTGATGAAAGTGAAGATGAGAACAATGCTGGGGGGGTTCCAAACCCTGAGGAAATAAAGGACTGTGTAGCTTCCTCTACTAAGGAGTTTGCTTCAGGTGACAGCACAAACTCTAATGCACTTTACAGCCAAGCAGCGAAGCGTGTCCCAGCCACCCATTATGAGGAAATAAATGGAGTGACCTCTGCTGGTCAGGAGGGTCAAACTGTTCCTCAGCATTTGCTTATGACAAGCTCAGGTGAGGGTTTCTAACGTATTTATCTTGAATGTATTGTATTCGATTGTTAATTACAAGAAATATAAATGTATAAGGAGCTGATTTCTTTCTGTCTTTTTGTTTTACTTCAGACATGGCTGTCAGGGAGTCTCCTGATAGGTACATGTTCTACACTTTTAAATACTGTTTAATTGTACAGTATGTGTTCTTGATTCATCTTTGACATATTGTAAAATTTAAATTATGATCAATGTATATACTGTACAGTTATGGTTATGAACACTTGTGGACAAAATACCTGTAATAGGTACTTTTTTTTTTTATACCATATTGTTAGATCAGGAATCTATGAGACAAGGAGACTATGAGAAATATGCCTCTTTTCTAAACAGTCTATGTATCATTCTTTACTGGTCTGGCTAATGGCTGGTTTTGTCACTGTTTCAGACATTCTGTATGTATGGAGCTGAGAGTCACAGAAGAGGCTGAAGGCACAGGGAGGAAAAACACACATACCCATGAAGGTTTGCTTTAGTTCCTTTCAAAATACACTGTGTCTACTTTGGTTGGTACATTTATCTTTTACCTACAGTCATTAACCATTTATCAAGCTCACCTGACACATTTGGGTGGGTGTGCTGCTTGTTTAAGTGTATCAGGTACACCAGCATTGCTGTTAACTGTAGCTTTTAAATTCCAGGAAGTATTTGTCAAACATATTGCATATCAACTTGAAACCTACTAGAAAGTCTGTCTAGTCATAGAGATCTGTGGCTTAACCTTTAAAAAACCAACATGATTTCAGATCCACTTAGAGCTTCACAGTTTAGCGTCTTCACTTTAGCTTCACAGTTTTAAAATAATTTTTTAAATAAGTTCACTTGATGTTCAAGCTAAAATTTAGTTTTATTTATAAACACCAGCAGGACCACAGATTTCAATGAAGATCAATGGGGCATTTTGTTGTCATCACATTTCTGGTAATTCATCAACAGGATTTTGTGCATCATCAACTTATATATGCTGATTGACTAATAAAAAATAGTTGTTTGAAATGGCCAAAACAGACAAAAATGGACATAGACCTCTAAAGATCTTAGATGTAATTGTGAAAGTAAAACAAAAACATCAAACTAACAGCTAAGAGTCCAACTGAATAAATAAATAAATTTAGAATGAAAAAAATATATATTGTTTAGGATTATAACAACATGCTGGGCAAATGGGGTAGGTGTCTGAGAAAGTAAGCAATAAAGGTACAGCTGATTTTTGTGGCAGTGCCAAAACACACTGAAGTCAAAATCAGTGCCAAATTATATTTATATTCGGCTCTGGTGCTTTTTTCTTTTATTAAATATTTAGAGGCAAGCTAGAGGAATTGTGCATAAGCAGAAGGTCTATAGTCAGCAATAACCTACAAAGAGCACATATGGTATTAAATCTAACAGGACCACATCTAACAATAACTCGGCCAATGTATAGTTCTGTGTCTGTGATCTCCAGGTTTACATGCAAGACCCGAATGCTACTATACGCCCGTCAAAAAGAAGGTTGCTCGCAAGTTTGCTCAGACAGGTCTGTGACCCTCTGGATGACATGCGTCCTCCACCGAATGAAAAATTCCACACAAAAAAACCCACTTTTAAATAATCAAAACCTCAAATAATCAAAACCATCTGTTTTAATTTGTTACTATGCTTAGTAAAAAGATTTTTTGAAAGATTCAGAGGCTTAGAAAATATTTGAATCACTCAGGGAATTTGCTATGACGCCACCAATGTCCAGATGTGATCCTCACATTTTTTTATTTTTATTCAATTCAATCATGCAAGGAGATCACTAGCACTAAAGAATCACTGCATCAAATCTGATCACATGATTTTTCATTAATTATGCATGCAACTCCTAAATTATGGTACCACACTTGAATTTCAATTACATGAAATTGGGAGCACATACCTGTACATATCCACTGACTGAGCTCATAAACAATAAGGCAGTGTTTTTAGTGAAGTGTGTGTGTGTTCAGCTCAAGCACCAGCTCCCTCACAGGAATGGTTCAGTGTGGTGTCAGAACTAACACTATGACTGCACAAAGGTACATCATCTGGTCTCCACTTAGAACAGATTTGTTTACCTCTAACTTAGTGTTGCCCTAGACAGTCAGAGGTGTCCTCTTCAACCCTGTTGCAGCTTATTTACAATGTAAACATTTGTATCTCCTTTGTGTTGGTGCTAGATTTTGGAAATACTTAGCTTATTTGTGACCACTGTGCTGTTTAATACAAAATTTGTAAGACATTTTGTACTTTTCATGCATGACCTTGTGCTTGAGAAGGTGCACAGTATTAGATGGTCAAACTGAACAAATGATTTAAACTGCTTCTAAAATCTTGGTATTATTTTCTTCTGGAATAGAAGCAATTCATGTATTGCAGCACTTTAAGTTAAAATGTAACGTGTAAGATTTTGGGGTTCATGTTGCTGTCTAGCTTTTCTTTGTTGCGCCAGTTTGCTGGTGACATTGAAAAAGCCTTTGTAATTGTTCCTCTACTCTCTGAGTTACTTTTGTGCTTGCTACTGCTTCTGCCTGCATGGCGATCGATACCTTAGTCATTTAATGAATACCCTGTTTAGTTTAATGGCTGCTGCTTTTAACCAAAGAATCAATAAAATGTTCCGAATATTGACGTCATACTTTCTCAGCCTAAAATGTGAAACAGATGATTAGGCTGTCTTCTGAGAACATTCAACGATTTCATCAGAAGCAACCTTGGAAAGAAATGTTTTTCATGTAGTAATCTTGAGACTGTTTGTCCTCTATAGGAAACCTTGCTTCTGAAATACAGGCAGACCTGTCCTCTTTCTCATCAGAGGTAAACCCAGGTACACCCCATGACTCAGAAGTGATTTATGATGACGTCCCTTGTGAGAACATTCCGTTTACTGATGCAGGTAGGTGAGGCTCTGGGCTCAATATGCATTATTCGATTTGTTTTCCTTTAGATGTATAAAATCAGGTAATCAGTGATTGCCCAGTGAATCAGTGATTGCCCAATGCTGGCCAATACATGTTTAGTTATCTGTACCCCATATCCCTGTTAAAAGATCGCAATAAGATCAGTTTCAGTTGGGACATTTTGACCAAAATCTTTTAAAACATGCATGTGGATGGTAGCATTTAGCTTAGATTTTGAATGCACTAAAATAAAACACACAATTCAACCCAATTACTGTAAATAAATTATTATTTGCACATACTTAATGATATTTGTGCTGGAGTTAAAGGCATTTTTACTTACCAGTCTTGCAATTTCTAAACTATTAAAGCAGATGTCGGCAAAACGTGTTAAGACTAATATTTATTTGAGTAAAAATAATGATTACCAGGTCTTGGTTGGGGGAATAAACATTATATATTTAAATTGATCTAAAATATGTATAAATTTAAGAGGTTAAGCGTGGGAATACAATTGTAGATGTGCACTATTTTTAAATCATATTCAGTAAGGCACATTTTATTTTTGTAATAGTTGTGATAATAATCAATTTACATTCAATTTAATCAATTTTCTTTTGACAGTATATATGTTATCTTACATTTATTTTGCTTTCTTCGTCAATTTGGCAAAAGTCCAAATTGATCAATGACTCTGTCACTGATCAATGTCTATGCATTCAATCGAAGAATATTTTTTTAAGTTGAATAGTTGAAAGTTTTCTGAACATTACATTGTTTTTTGAATGTTCTTGCGAAATCTACATGAACATTTTACAAATATGTTTGCAGCATTCGTAGGTAAAGAAGCGTTAACACTAATGCTGTGAGAATTTAAAATTGTGAAATGTTACAACGTAACCTTCTGTTGAGTAAATATATAAAAATTCTACCATTGTTTGTTAGCGGTAACATATGCTTACATGTTACAACGTAACCTTCTGTTGAATAAAATATAAAAATTCTACCATTGTTTGTTAGCGGTTACATATGCTGTGTGCTCACAGCTGTACACTTTTGTTTCTTGTTTTGTCTGTAGGTGATGATATGATTTATGAGGATGTGCAGAGGCATGATGAAACAGCAGAAGGCGTGAATAATGGCTGGAGCTCCAGTGAGTTTGAGAGTTATGATGAGCAGTCAGACACCGAGACCAAGCCACAGGCACGCAGCAAGGTGGGAAGCTTTAATTTCTAAACTCTTATCTCTTAAGGCCAAAGCAGGGTGCAATACAGGGGATCTTAATAGCTGAACATCTTTATCACATTCTGGGGTTTTAAAGCACTTCCATTTTCATTTTATTTCAATATGCTCAAAAAGGACTACTGTTTATTTCTGTGCATTGTCACAAGGTGGCAATAGAAACATTACTACATCCACTCTGGTCTTACTAAACTGATGGGAAACTCACAAACCACTAACACATAGCAGTCACAGCATTTAAGTAAGGAGGAAGGTTAATTCACTGCATTAGTGGATTTTTTCCACCACTCAGCACTCTTTTTCAGTTCTCTTTCCTTCCTGGGCTTCCCCTTGTTCCTCTCCTGCTGTTGTTCGTTTTTAGTCTTTTCTCTGTTGCCAATGCTGTCTGTTTGATTTGTCAAGCTTTATGCATGATCTCAGCTGAAAACAGGTACAGAAACCTTTCACTAACCTAATCTGTGAAAATAATTTTAGGTCTGTGTGCAATGAATGCTAAATTTATGCATGCATGCTTAGCTATTTCTGCAGCTTGTATGTGATAATTATGATAATCAGAAGAGTATATAAGTCATAGCCAATCACTATCTGTTGATTGTTCTTGAATGTGTTAGTGTCCGGCTTGTCTGGCTTTCCCTCCATTTCCTCATTTTCTGCCTTCTTTGTGTGTTTCTGTCTGTCTCTGTCTACACATTGATCTAAACACCATCCCTATTGACCATGGGCATATGGATACGCGATGACCTTAGATTTCTCCTGATGTACGCCGCATAAAGGAGCATTATGCCCGGACCAAACGTGAACTGGCCATGCGGTTAGGGGCTCGAGACGTCAGCCAGATCAAACAGGCCTATGACATCAAGGTATATTTTCCCATCAATACTGCAACTAAAGTATCATTCATCATTCACAATAGTTAAACATAAGGTTTATGATGCGGGTCATAACTTGTATTTACTCATATAAATCATTCAACCATATTCAGCCACCCTTCCTCTTGTTCTGTCTTGCACAAGGAAAAAAAAAAAACAAGATCGTGTTTTGCTTCCCAGTGAAAATGAAACTGTCTAAATGCCCCCAAGCTTACAGCAAATGAACCATGAGGGAATATCTCAGCGACTTTGCCCCTGTCGCTGTACACACAGTTCTCTGTGCCGGATAAAACATTTTTTCCCCTTATTCTTTGAGCTGCAGATGTTCAGTTCAGTACTCATCTCTCTCACAGGTTCAACAGCTCATGAAAGCTGCACGGAATGGCACTAAAGATGGACTGGAAAAGACTAAAATAGCCATGATGCGCAAAGTATCCTTCTTGAATAAAAAGGAATACACAGGTTTGAAATTTTTTTTCTTTTTGAAACATGAAAGTTACATTTCTCATGAGCTGCAGCACTATTAGTCCATTTCGGTAATGTGGTTAATCAGAGAGCTTTAAAAAAAACAACGGGTGATTTTCAAATGGGCAGTAAAGCAACACTAACAAGGATTTAATATGATAATACAGATGAGACAGAAGATGACTCTGGATACCTAGATGTGACGGTTTCTGATGTGAAACACCCACCACCTCAACTTTCTCCCATGCCAAAGGGTCTCACTAGCCAACAGGTTAGTGTG
Source organism: Silurus aristotelis (assembly GCF_946808225.1). Taxonomy (NCBI): domain Eukaryota; kingdom Metazoa; phylum Chordata; class Actinopteri; order Siluriformes; family Siluridae; genus Silurus; species Silurus aristotelis. The sequence goes on along the minus strand of NC_139592.1, from coordinate 9,889,765 downwards.
TGTGTATGTGTGAGTCTACAGTGTAACCAAATTATAGTGGACATATAAAGAATTCATTAATTAAACTTTTTTTCAGACTGTAAGACGTCACATTCTTGGTTCTATTATCCAGAGTGAGATAAGCTACTTGGATTCTCTCAAAAGGATTCTGAATGTAGGTCACTGATTTGCAATGTAATCATGTGATTATCTAAAATGCCATCGCTTTTTATTTCATCTTTGCAATACATACACATAAATGAGCATTGCATTACATTGCTCTAGGATTCATTTCATACATGCTGATTCGATTCCAGGATTACCAAAAACCTTTATTGGAGGCAGAGCCACGTATACTGAGTACTAGAAAAATACAACCCATTTTCTACCGGGTGAAAGAAATCCACCAGTGCCATGCCATGTTCCAGATTGCCCTCTCGTCTCGTGTGGATGAATGGGACCAAAGAGAGACCATTGGAGATTTGTTCGTAGCCTCCGTAAGTGTTAGGATTTTTTTCCTAAATGAAAAATCATCTAAAAGGTTTCAAAGATGGTTATTCATACATTCGAATTGAATGAAACTTGGCTGCCTAGATTAGCTTGAACCTCCTTAAGATTAATCTTTTGGTTTCTACTACTTGCTTAAAATTATGTCATGTATTAAGCAATAGGAAACATCTGAGCAGAAGTACTGTCATGTGGGCTTTGGATTTGCCAAAAACTTCATATTGACAGCACTCACTTTCTGAAAATGACACGCAGAAAGTGCAGTTAATATCAGTGGTGTCCTAAAATGCATAGCAATGCTATTTCCATTGTCACTAAACATCAAATATTGAAGAAGTGTGATTTAACCGAGAGTGTGGTATGGGCATTATGGTTAGGATTGTTTTTAGGATTGTTTTTTAGGTGTGAACATATTTTTTGACTCCACTAAGTTTTACACTGACAAGCTTTGTTTTGTGCTGTTCTTATCATGTGTGTGTGTTTTTTTTTATTTGGAGAAAAAAAAAGAAATTGTCTACTTAGCATTTCCATTTAAAACAGTGCTGATTTCCTGTGTGGGCCAAATCTGTGTGCAGCAGCTGTGTTTATTTTTAACATTTGTCATAAATTTGGTTTGAAAGAGCAACCTTAGCAAAAAAAAAAAAAAAAAAGAAATTTTGCTGTTATGTTTGCTGGAATTTTTTTTTTTAGAATGGAGTTTAGTTATTTGTATTGTTGCTTTGGGAAATGATATTTTCTGTGTGTGTAGTATGTGTATGCAGGTTTTCATAAACCTCTGTATCCCTTTCAGTTTTCAAAATCAATGGTCCTGGATGTATACAGCGATTATGTCAACAACTTCACAAATGCAATGGCTCTCATCAAGAAAGCCTGTATGTCCAAACCAGTGTTTCTGGAATTTCTTAAAGTAAGTTTTGCTGCTTTTAATGAGTTGTCAATTTAAAAGACTAGGTACTAAGTCGTTTCCTGAATCTGCTGCTTGACATGTACTACTTTCAGTGATTGTGAGCTGCATTTTAATTTAAAATATAACAAGAGGCACTGTTGTATCTGACCTGCTCATGTCTCTCTCTGAATCTTAGAAAAAGCAGGCTGTTAGCACAGACCGGATTACCCTTTATGGACTGATGGTGAAGCCAATTCAACGTTTCCCTCAGTTTATACTCCTCTTACAGGTCAGCACTTTGATATTCTTACGAATATCTTCTCCTCGTCTGTCTCCTATTGTTTTTAGACCATGGTTTCTCACAAGAGAAAGTGAAACGGAGAAGGAAATCTCACAAAATTAAACACAGACTTACAGGTTGCAGAGTGGATGGCAAAATGTCTTAGCATGTTATCTAACCTACTGCTAATTAATTGCACCTTTCCCATATCAGAATAAAGCAGGACATTCGTTATATTTAATGAGCTTTTGTCTGTACAAAAGATTCACTTTTAAAACACACTTTTTAAAATTATATCACCTTAGTTGTTACATTGTCTTGCATGATTTTGCTCGAAAGACCCCAGAGAAAGTACTATGCCTGATCTTCTGCATACACAAGCACACGGATGCCCCAGACTGGCTAGTCTTGCTCTATGTGAAGGGAAGCTAATCATGTTCTTTGGGACACTTAGTCACATACGGCTTTGGCATCAAACTCGTGACAATAGGGAAAATGCTTTTGTCTTTCACTGTTTGAGAGCCACTTGTTGACATTTTTATGGCATTTTTTAACATGTTATTATTCAGGATTTTCATTTAAAATGTCTGTTTTTTTTTTATAAATAGCTCATTCTGATAATTATGCTCATGATATGGTAAACCTTCTTAACCTTATTAAAATAATAATAATCATAGTTTTTTCATAGTCATATTGTAATATTAAAAACTTTATATTCTTTTTGCAACAACTAATTTATTGGTATAATTCATTTATTAGTAGCTTTGGTGAGGTTATTATGTGAGATATGTTATTATGTGTTATTTTTGTATTCATGTAGTAGAAGAAAAATTACATTGCCAGCAATTTTTGCCGGCAAAAATGTAGTCCTAATATCTTCAATCAATAACATATTGCTCAGCCCTTGTGTGCAGGTGGTAAAGGATGTATCTGTGGTCTTTAACAGTAAATCTTGTGTGTGTGTTTGTTTAGGACATGCTGAAGAACACTCCCTCTGGGCATCAGGATAGACTTCCACTGCAGCTGGCTCTGACTGAACTGGAGACCTTAGCTGAGAAGCTGAATGAGCAGAAGCGTTTGGCAGAGCAGCTCTCAGAGATCCAGCAACTAACACGCAGCAACAGTGATCGTACCCTCAGCAAGGTCAAACACCAAAACACACTGCCATTTCTCTGCTAGGCAGATGTCACTGATGTTACTGCGACTCCATTTAGCAGCCACAGAGAAAAAGATGAGATGCCTTGCAGAGATAATTTGTTTTAAAAATGACAAAAAAAAAAAAAAAAAGTTTTTTGAACATCTGCAGCTAACCAGACTTATACAGATCAATAATCCATTACAGTGATATTAAACTTTGTCCCTAATTTTTATTAATTGCTGGCTCAAAGTGCCAGAGCCTGTTTTTTAACCCGGCACTGCAGATATTCGACTCTCACTGTGAGCTGTCGTGACTGATGTTCTGGGTCATGCACTGCTGCAGTTTGGGCTCACACATCTGTCTTTGGCCTGTAAATGAAGCCCTTTATGATGATTCTCACTAGAGGGTGCTCCGGTATCTGCCATCAGCCTCACAGTGGAGAGGGGAAAAAAACCATTTCCACCCAGCCTTCTGATGTGAATGATCTAAAGTTAAATAGCTTTGTAGATTCCCTGAGGTTCTAGAAATTCATCTTCACCCGCTTGGGGTGAGTGTGTAGAATAAAGTGGTGACATTACTGGAATCGCAGGAAGGAAAAAAACAAGGAAAAAAAATGAGGGTTTCAAAATAATCTAGGTTAGAAATACTGAAGTGCAAAGATGCAGCTAGAATGTATGTGCTGGGTTGTTAAGTAAAGAATAAACCACTTCTGGAAGTGCTGTTAAAGGAAAATTGTAGCAGCACATCTCAAAGGGTTTCATTCCTCTCTGTATTAATACAATTAAATATATACAAGGCTATGTATAGGACTGTATAAAGGGTGAAGTAAAAATCTTCATATATTAAAAGACCGAACTCACAGTACACATATAGGCAGGTATCAGCATCAGCTATTAATAATGAGGGAAGTTGAGACATCCACTATGTTATCCTGATCTGATATGGCCTCAGTAGCCTTGTTTGCTTCATATAACCTGAAAAGCCAATAGGTGATAAATGGATAAGAAAACAAGTGACAGTAAAGATATTTAGAAAGACAAATTACAATCTGCCAATTAGAGGAGGCATATATGTCTCATGCTTGTAGCTTTTAAGAACATGCACTGAAGAGAGCTTATCAGTGCTCTGTCTTAATACCAACCTCCTTTATTGCAAAGGTTTCCCTTTGTAATACAGTTTCTTTCTGATGTTGGAGTTAAGTTTGGCTTCCTTTTGGCTTACTTGCTTTTCCTTAAATATATGTAGAAGACAGGAAAAATTCCCTACGATATAAAATAAAAAGACAATATGAAGAACTTATCTATTTATAATTACAGGTACTGTATTTTTCGGACTATAAGCCGCTACCCTTTTCCCACGTTTTGAACCTCGCAGCTTAAACAACGAAGCGGCTAATTTATGGATTTTTTCTGGGTTTTTCACGGTTACACAAACTTCAAGCCAAAAAACTGAGCGACATAACATTAGACCAATGAAATATCCGAACGGAAACGAAAAAACGCACTTCACCTGTGTTCTGAGCTGCACGGCATCGGGAGAAAAAAACGTTTTTTTTTTAACGCACAACGCTGCCAAGAGATAAACTCCAGAGAGAAATAGTTGTGAAAGGAAGGAGGAAGACAGTGAACAATGACTTTCTTGGTAGGCTACTGTTTAGATACAAGCCGTTGTAACGCGTTGAGTCTGGGTGAAGGGAGAGCTCGCTAACTCCAGTTGCAACAGAAATCATATAGGCACAGACAGGTTTCCAAAACTCATGCTTTTTTATTTTTATTGGCAACCGCGTTACGGGTTAGTCAAAGAAACTTAGAAATGAGCATCAGAAAATAATAAGGACATATTCCTCGGTCTTGCACACATGCAGTAATAGCAGAAAAATGCGGCGGTAGGCTATTCCCAAAATACCGGTCTGCTCTTAAAGGAGCCACAACATATTTCACCTGTTACACCGTGTAACAGACACTGTCTTTCATCAAAGCCTGCGTAAAGTTCATTAGTTTCAATGTAGACTTATAGACAGGTGCGGTTTATTTGTTTAAAATGAAAATCTTTGTCAAAATTCAGCTTATAGTCCGGAAATTACGGTAATACTGTAGAAAGTTAGTATAATGCTTGTACATTTCAGCACCTGTGCCCCTTAAATGCCTTTCTTTTCTTTTTTAAAGTTAATACACAGAAATGCTGACACAAAATACTTTTTTTTTTTTTATATATTTGTTAAAAAAAGAATAGGGCATTTTACTAATTCCTTATTATTAGGTATTAATATTATGGAGTGCTTACCATACAAGTTCCCATAAATGAGCTATTACTATGCAAATTATTTTATAGCAGAAAGAGTGCATTAATTTACTGTAGACGTGTGATTTTTATCAACACCTTATGACCAGCCTGGTGTAAGAAATTTATAATAAGAATTATATAATGTGTCTCCACAGCAGCTGAATTCAGATCAGAAGCAGCTGATTCTGTGTGAAACCCTGATCGAAACAGTGTATGGGGACAAGGGGCAGGTTCTCAAGTCCAAGGAGCGCAAAGTCTTCCTTCTCAATGACATACTCATCTGTGCAAACATCAATCTCAAGTGAGTCAGGTGCACAGTTTGCTTTCTATTATCTGTGCACTGAACAAATCTTACATCTTCTCAGGTCTTAAACCTTTGTAGTTTATATAATTTTTTTCTTTCATTTAACGATGGCCTAGATTCATTGAAAGGGGAATTGATTACTTCGTTAATGAAACAAGGTAACATTTGTCAAGTCCGCTAAATGAAAAATGAGCCAATAATAAATGTTATAGCATTCAACATAATCCAAATAGTATCATTTCACTGCAAAATGTGTGTTATTCAACTTATATATATATATATATATATATATATATATATATATATATATATATATATATATATATATATATATATATATATATATATATATATATATATAACCACAATGAGAATCACACATGACACAAAATGACATGGGAATTTTAAAGAGAGTTACAATTTCTTTCAAATACACTCTGCTTCCCCAGGAAAGATCATCAACAGTTAATTTTAATGCCTTTGATTCTTCTCTTTGATTACGCATTATAACAAACAAAAAAAAACATCGGTTTTGTTTTGTCACAGTCTTTAATACAATTATGATTTGTCTTTAATAAGAGGGCTTCCCGATATCAGCAGCCTGGTTCCTGCTGGCCCAAAGTACATGGTGAAATGGACAGCTTCTCTGCAGCATGTTCAGGTGGTGGAGGTGGGTCAGGAGAACTCACAGAACAGCGACGGTGCTTACCAGCCAAGTGGGACCAAACGCCTGAGCTGTGCCAACCCTCAAGGTCAGATCAATTTCTTAGCCATTACCTAAGTGAGACAGGATTTAAGAGCAATAACCCGACAGTGCAAGCTTTTACTGAAATGAATCTTCTTTTCTTTTGTAGCACCAATATTTAAGCAGTTTGCTCAATGTTTACCCTGTGCTCACTTCCAGACTGCTGCTCATGCTCTATTACTATACAGCTATTTCTTTTTATTACATTTTTATTTTATTTGTTTAACTTTTTTAGCAGTGTGACAAAACTGCTTTTTATTTAAAAAAAAAAAAATAATTTACATTAAGATTTGAATCTCTAATTGGCAAGCCAAAAATGGCAGTGGCAAGGAAAAATAAATGCCTGAAATGACCAGAGGAGGAAACCTTTAGAGGAACCTGACACACAATGCAACCTATCCTGCTCTGGCTGGCAATATGAGTCATTACTTTCCCACAGATGGATACAAAAAAGTGAAAAAGTTCGTGGCTTTAAGTCAACAGTATCCATTATCAACGAGTTATCAGTTAAATAATAAATAATGAAGGATAACTTTAGGGTATTGTGGAACTTATGTAAGCAATCTTACACCAAGTTTCAGGCGATCCATGTGGGGCAATACTCAGCAGCAGTAAGAGATTCTCAAAAAGCTTCAAGCAGCGTAAGGCATCAAGATGGATCAGGCAGAGCCGGAGGGCAGAAGTCACAAATACTGGCAATTTCATCAGGCTGTAGGAGTAATGTGTAGCTCAACTGAAAGAGCGAGTGATAAAGACAGGCAGTCACAACGGGGGTGGAGGCGCTTTAGTCAGATTATTAGATATGCAAAGTGTAAGCAGGGAATCCAGCAGGACTAGCAACGGCAGGATAATTAAAAGGAAGAGCCAGAAGGTAACCCAGGAATGAGGGCAGACTGGGACATAAGGTGGTGCAACACTCCAATGTCAACAAACCTGAGGAAATTTTATAGGTTAAACATCTAGACATCCAAGTTTACTAAAACTCCCTATGCCCATGGGCCCCCTTGGTCTGTGCCTTTACCAGGGAGATTAGAAAAGCTATTAAGAAAACGATTGAATAAACAAATAGTTTCTCAGTCGAGAGTTAAAGACTGTATCTGAATCCTGAATACTAAAAAGAAGACTCATGATTGGGGGCTTTGTCACATAGATAGATAGATAGATAGATAGATAGATAGATAGATAGATAGATAGATAGATAGATAGATAGATAGAGAGATAGAGAGATAGAGAGATAGATAGATATTATTAGTATAGTATTATAGTAGTTGTGTTTTATGTAAACATTATAAACCTTGCTAATACATCAAAATACTTGAGATGAATTAAAGTGAGAATTCAAACATTATCAAAGTAAACATTGTAAGCAGTGTAACAGCAGAAGAGTGAATGGAATCAAAGTGTTAGTGCGAATGGTTGTAAAGAGCTCATGCTAGTCTTATTCATATCTTGCTCATTTAGCTAATCCAAAGACAGTGTTGTACAGTGCTATCTCTGTTTGAATAAACATCCTCCTGTAGCGCTCCTTTCTACAACCAAGCTGAATAAGTCTTATGCTAATGGAGCTTCGCTGTTTTGTAATTTGGTCATGAAGAGGGTGCTGTTTATTGTCCAGAATGGTTGTAAGTGTACTGAGTGTCTTTTGTCCAGAATGGCTGTGAGCTAACTATGTGCTGTACATGCTGTAGTCTATCTTATTTTGGACACTTAAAAAGAGCCTGTATCTTTTGAAGGAAGCATGTGTGGGGAACCATGAAAGACCAAAATACACTAGTGACACTCTGATTGACAAGGGAGAGAGACAGTATGCATCTAGCTTACTAGGAGAGCATGGCCACTTTATCTCTCATGTATCACTAAACATGTATGGCTTTGCCACCTAAACAATATACAAAAAAAATAGTATACATACAATAGTATACAAAAAACAGAACTTTATATTTCCAATAGAAAAATAACTTTATTTGCAAATTTTGTCTAAGATGGTTCTTTTGAACACTGATTCAACTTTTTTAGATGTGCATTGTGTATAATAATAATAAAAAAAAAACAAATTCTAGTTGGTATTACACAACATTGAATGAACAATTTTATTAAAACCTCCAACTATTCCAATTCCACATGTCAAACTAGAAGAACTCTATAGAAGAACTATAAAGAGCTGCCGTATATATTGTTTTATTTATTTCTTTTGTTTGGAGAAATAAAAAATACAGTCCGAAGGATTTCTAATTAGCATTTTTCTCTCAAACATATTCAATATCAGAGGGCAGCAACGGCTTAATGCTTAGTTGCAGTTATGTCCTTGGAGATGTTAGGTCCTTTAATTTACCAAAGATTGAGGTTTTTTCGTATTTGTAAATATATAAATGTACAGTCATTCAGAATGTATTTAATTTTTCAGAAATTGAAGAAAAAAATAACATTCAACATGCTGTTGACTATACTACAGGTTCTCAATTATCAGGACATGGACCACTATCCAACCTTGTTTTTTTGTGCAGAGATGAATCACTGAAATAAACTGTGTGAAGAAAGAAACTTTCTGCCAATAACCTTATATGAAAAATGTGTTTTTGTACAGCAAAATACTGCTGCACATTTTACAGGACTATGTTATAAACAACTAGGGGATTAGCAGTGAGCAGTGTATAATTTAGAGTAAAATACAGAAAATATTGCATATTTTGATCTTTTGCAGTTTCGGCAGAAGTTAGAATAGTAAAGATTTTCTCTGTGTTCATTTTCCAGTGTAGGAGGTGGTGTCTTACTGGTTTGGTTTTTTCGAGCTACATATCAGAAGGTTGTGATTCATATCTTAGCCCCACCAACAAAACGAGTCTTGAACATGAACGCACAGCATCAAATATTGCATATTTATGCAGATAGCTAATCAACCAATCATGTGATACCTGCAAAATGAATACTTTAACTGTGGCATGTTTGTTGGTATTAATTAGACTGTTTTTAATATTTTTTAAAACTACTGACCTCTTGAGATTTTTACACAAAATGGTCTCAGAATGGTCCCTAAATAGTTTCCAAACATCATTCGACTTTGAGGGGTCTGCATACTGAAACACCTGGTTGAGGATAGAAACTAGATTGGTTTGAGCTTACAGGAAGGCTATAGTAACTATAGTATAGAATAGGAAACCTATAATAAAATAATCACTCTTTAATACAATGGTGAGCAGAAAGTATAGCAATTCTTACGGTAGATGGCTTACAACTACATTAGTTTCCACTCCAGTCAGCCAAAAACAGGAATCTGAGTCAATCATGGGTTTAGACTCAGTGACTAGGTGAGATTTTTTTTCTAATCTTCAATTGCCTAGAGCCTGTGTGCCTGTGCCAATTATAGCCCCAGACTTCTGCTCTTGGCTGACAGGAATGGAACACAATGTGGGCTTCTGCTTTTAAAGCCCATCCACTTCAGTGCTTTATGTTTAGTGCATGCTGAGATTTGTTTCTCACCATTTTAAACCAATCTTTCTCTTTAACTCACTTATCAGTTTCCACCCATATAACTGCCACTCACTTTTCTCTGTGAACCCTTGATAATGTTGAGTGTAAAAATCCCAGAAGGAATTAGTTTGCTAATTTGAAAACAACTCAATAACTCAATTATAACCTATTAAATTGTTGTTTGAAAAGTTTGGGGACCCCCTTGTCGCTGACTGATGCTTTTGGGATTAGAAAACACTTTGCTCTGCTCTTTATAAAGTGATAAGTAAAGTAGTGTATGCTTTAGGTAAGCTGATTCTGGGGCCACCCAAACTGTACCAGGAACTGCACGAGCTCCGGCATGACCTCTCAGTGGTTGAGGAGGTCACACTCCTGGTGGGTACGCTGCAGGGATCCTATCAGGTATAACTTTTATCCTCAGCTCATTTGACATTCTTAGTTTTTATGTATCTAAAGATTGGTTAACTGATGTTACAATATCACATTTGTGTGTGTGTGTGTGTGTGTGTGTGTGTGTGTTGTGTGTGCGCAGAATCTTAACACAACAGTGGGGCAGGACTGGTGCCTGGCTCTGCAAAGGCTCATCCGCATCAAAGAGAGCGAGATCCAGTGTGCCAACAAGTGCCGTTTACGGCTAATGGTGCCCGGCAAGCCTGACAAGTGAGTAGTGAAGAGAACTGGAACAGGCTGGCAAATTGCCTTTGAATGTGGGCATGCTTGCCCTAGGCCACACATTCATTCTGTTAATCGATTTAAAGCGTTTTGGGTTATTTGGGATGATTACCAGAGGGCTTCTGCTTTGTGGATTTGTTCTGGAGCAGCAGCTGCTCTCGATGTTGCCTGCTTACACAGCCAAATGGACTGGGCTGAACATAGCTTTGGCAACAGGACTTTGTTGGGAACAGATTTCAGAACAGCTGGTTATTGATCACCCAAGTGCCATTTTAAAGTGTGATGGTTTAAGCACTAATACTTGTGTGGTTTGTTTATTGTTGTTGAGATTGCATAGGCCTATTAGCGAGCTCTTTGTATAAATTTTTTGTGTAATCCTGTTATAAATGATCATTGTGGGGGTTGTGCCAGTAATCTGACTGTTTTATTGACAGCTTGTGTTGAATTCCTGATGGAATTTGAGTGTGTTTGTACATGTTTTTGCAGGTCTGGGCGTCCAGTCAGTTTCACAGTGGTGTTCAATACTCCCAGCCCAATCAGTAAAATCACATGGGTCAATCGCTTACATCTTGCCAAAGTCGCTCAAAGTAAGTAGGAAGAATTTATCAAGAATGTATGTACAGCCTTGCTCTGGATTAACAATTATTTATCAGTTTAATTCTAATCAATGTTCACCATCTCTTGCTGTGTGTATAGGTGAGGAAAACTTGCCTGGTTGGGTGTGTGCAGAGGATGACGAGAAGACTAAGCCTCCATTCTGGTGTCCACTCCTGGCTTGCCATGTGCCTATTTTCTCTATGAAAACTCAAGATCTGAAGGTGAGACCCAACATTTAACTTTTACAGTACTTGTGATCTATGACCCTCGTGGTAAATCGTAAAAAAGAACACATCCGCATGACGTAAAAAAAAGGCTATATAAAGTCTAGGCTAAAATGTTACTTTATATATTAAATGTAATTTCATTTATGAAAAAATGTAAATATTTATTGTCGATGGATTGAAAGTGTCACCCATTCCCTGTCTCCATTGGTCAGATGGGTAACTATACCTGTCATTTTGTCTTATTAGAAAATCAATGAAAATTCAGTCTGGACAGCTTAGCAATAAGAAAATAACCTCAAGATCACTTTAAGCACAAAATGAAATATCTTATTGATATGAATATCTTTTTGATATGAATATCTTATTGAAGTCAATTAAATTTAGGGTTTGTATAATCTGCATAATGGATCATGAAGTTGCATTGCCGCTTTCAAAAACATTTTAGGGACGAGAATTTTATTAATCATTTCTGACATTCTGCTATATAAATAACAGTGAAGATCTTTTGGCAATTAAAATTCCTGTTGAACTCTTTTCCATAAGGTACCCTAGCTGGTACACATTTTTGTTCCTTATCCTTATTTTATGGTGACTAAATATTATGTTTTCTATATTTATTCCTCGAGTTGTTTTTGATAAACCTTTTTCCTTTCCTATAAAGTAAATGTGTTGAAGGATAAGATGGATAAGTGTGTATAAATGTCTTTATTGTAAGACCCTCTTATACTTCAATGAAAAAAACCCTTTCTGTAGACATTGCAAGTTCAGTATGAGTAATTAAAAATAATAATTTCAAATAACAGCATTTAATATTGCAATCAAATGGCATTTCTCTGCTTTGTAGTGTATTATTAATGTGCACAGCATGCTATATTGTGGATACATCTAAACTGTCAGCAAGTGACTTAATATTGCCCGCTTGAGTCTATATTTATTCAAGTTAAAGGTCAGAATTGCACAAAACATTGATATGCCTTTGTGTTCAGCAAACTCTCCCTGCATGTCAAAATCTCACACAACCTGTCTATAATAACATCTGAGATTCAAATATCAATATCACAATTTTTTTTATTAACTCCCACACTACTCAACTAGGAATGTATTTCAATCATTATTATAGATGCATAATGTTTTTATTGTATTTCTTTCTCTTGACATTTCACTTACCTTTTCACATTGTCAATTTGTTATTGCACTGACAAACACAAAACCGAATCCTCCAGTTAAGTGCAAATTCTTTCCAACTACAAAACTTTTAGTAAAAGTGCATTAAGGTGATAAACAAACAAAAATGTCTTGCAGAAACATTTACTGACTGCTACAACAACTGTGATTAGACTTCCATTGTAAGTCAGTTTCAGTACAATGCATTTTTGGCATCTACCCAAAATAGAGCAATATCAGTTTAGTTCAGTTTTGTCTGTGGCACTACAGATATAGTAGACAGTAATTAGGAAAGTAATTAGGGAAGTGATACGTAATGTAAGCATAGGTACTTGTATAGGTAGATTTGTACAATTATACTATATTGCGAGCCAAAAATAGTTGGACCGAATTCTTTTTTGGTTACTTGAGGCAATACTTGTGCCTATATGTGCAATAAGAAAGGAAAATTAATAAGACCTAGATATTGAGGTACAATTGGTGTGGCCTGACAGTCTTTTGTGTGTAGCAGGTTAGATCATCTTGGTCAAACTCTCTGATATCTTGCTCTCCAGATTTTGTGACTCAGTATGGAGAATTTAGGGCTTGTACCAAGTGCCAAGATTAAACAAAACATAAATGATAGAGAAAACTGCTACCGGCTACCAGACGAATCAAAGACAATAAGGAATGGAAATGAATGATATGTGACTTGTGCATATAGGACCGTGATTGCAGGGTAAAACCTTTCTATTCTCTGCATGTATACATTCTTTTTTTTTTTTTTTTGTGAGGAGACACAAGCAAATTAGTGGCTGTTTATCCAGGCTCTGGCAGAGCAAATGTAATAAAATGCCTTAAAAGTGAACATGGCGGTGTCTTCAGCACTGTAACATAACCTCAACCCCCACTTCCCAGTAAAGCAATCAGGATGCAGTAGAGTAGAAAGCTAAAGTAGGTTAGAGGAAAGGGAGGCTCTTCTCATTGACAGGTAATTCAATGTTCCTAGCTTTCTTGCGCTAGCGTTTGGGTTTGCACAGAAGTAAATCTAATCACAAAAGGAGCTAAAAAAGTAAAAAAATAAGTAAGTAAGAAAAAAAAGTAAGATTTCAAACTGACTGGAAGCGTAATAACTGCAATGTTTCATTACATTGAGATGGAAAGTCAGATTGCCTATGATCAAGCCCCAATATAAATAGTTCTAACTGGCTAATTAATGCACATATTAAATAATCCAGCCTGACATTTTCATAGAAAAGAGAGCAGACAGAGCAAAAAAGAACAGGCCCCGAAGATAATTCTAGATTAATGCAGCTCCTACTGAGCAAATTAAGATGGAAAGGAGCCTGCATATTGGCTTTTGTAATGTACATCATTGAGCTACAGAGCTACATATCTCTACATTCCAACTTCAATCCAAAAACACTGAATTCCAGCATTGCAAAAAATTGATCATCTGTATTTTTTCTCACAACAATGAATCTATTTTTAATCACATTTTGCATAAATGACTATACCTGAGCTGGCCAAAGTTTATCCTATGAAGGGCCAAAAATCAGGTTTTGAAGTAGTTCAAAGAAAATTGTAGTACAATAATAAACAAGTCAGTTTAATGTACAATAGAGATCAATGCCTAATACAGCTATTCACTGATCTCTAATGAAAGATTATTTTTATTTTATTTCTAATTTTTTGAAGGTTGTTTCTAAACCCCCACCAATTTTTTTTTCCTCCCATATATGGCATGACGAGCAAAATGACAGGTCACCACGGGCCTACTTTTGCCTGCAAACCCATATCCAGATTTGGATTGCAACTGTTATGCTTCTGTACCAGTCCTAATTTTTACTGCTTTTTTTTCTATACTTACATGTTGCATTAATTGCGATTAAATACGTATATGTTACATGCAGAGAATTTCATGCCATATGAATAGACTTTATTTGTCACATATACATTACAGCACAGAGAAATTCGTTCTTCGCATATCAGAGCACAGGGTTGGCCGTGATACGGCCCCCCCTGGAGCACAAAGGGTTAAAGGCCTTGCTCAAGGGCCCAAGAGTGGCAGCTTGGCAATACCGGGGTTTAAACCCCCGACCTGCCGATCAGTAACCCAGCGCCTTAACCACTAAGCCACCACTCTCTCGTATATTAGCAGCAGAGTTTGTTTTATCTGCTTCTTACTTATTATAATTTGTTTAAAAGTGTTTTAAAGAAGCTGTTTCTGACTTTCAGTCTTTAAATATTAATCTAAATTTCAGGGAAAATTGTATTCCCTTAAAAGCACCATTGCTTTCACATTGAAGCAAGTATACTGCATATGCTTTAAATAGCTTTTTTTTTTTTTTTAAGGTGAAGGGGCAAAATCTAAAGTCTGATACAAACAAAATGGTGAGATCCATTGCAATTTTTAACTCTGACCTCCCAACCTCACTAATCCTCTGTGGGAAAGTGGGAACAATGTACAATGACTTCTGTTATTTTCTTGTTTCTTTGAGTTTCTGGTTGCACCTCATACTTTACTTTCACTGCATTTTTAAAAATAATTTTTAGGCTCAGACAGCTTCAAAGCTAATCAATATCAATGTGAAATAATTGTATCACTATGATTTATCTGTCTGCATTTATCAAGGCAGCAACTAGATATTAGCATGCCACTAGTTTGTATGATCATCATAGCAAACATTTGAGATTGAGATTAGAGATTAGCAATAAAGCTGTTGCTTTCCCATTTTCTTTGACTCCTTAGTTAATAAAAAGACACATTTAATCTCAAGTAAAATGAGTTGATTTTAAGACAGATGAATTTTTTTTTTCTCTGTGAAACTTTCTTTTACTTTTACTTTCATGCTCTTCAGAGAACCTTTATGAGGGGTATATATTTAGATAAATATCTATATACGATGCTATGCATATAAATACATAATTGTGTTTTGATTGCACTTTCTGTTGTGCTGCACTGATATTATATTCCAGCCTTGGACTGTGTGTAATGATATGTCTTTTCTTTCTTCTCAGCTCCAGACGGCACTTCATAATTCTGTCCAGTGTTCTCTGCTGGGTTTCTCTGCAGCCAGTACCTCTCTACCTCAGGGCTATCTTTGGGTGAGCAGGTCTTCATTACACCTCAGTGTCGTCAATACCAAACATCGATAGTCATCACGGTGCAGTTCACGTTCAAGTTATTTATCTGTTTTTTATAATCATTTAAAATGCTTTGATGTGTTTTTGATCAAGGTCCATGAGCCCAAGGACCCAATGATTTATTACTCTTATTCACGTAATAAGAATACCTTGCTAATACCTTGCAAAAGTATGGCCTTAGAATTCTTGTAGGAAAAGGTACTTTATTTCTTTCATAAAGAAATGATTTTTCTTTGTGGATATCTACTACTATTAGCTGAAGGAAACAGGTTGTGGAATTACACCAATTTCACTGTAAATCTTTTATGTTTATGAATTTCTATAAACCTATTTTTCTCCAAAAGTAACCTTTTAAATGGAGGTGAAGGCGAACTCTTGCTTCTATTCAAACAGCTTTTTGAAGCTGCTCTTTTTAACTGAAACACGTACTCAGAGCGAAGCACTATCTACCTTCTTATGCATACATAAGACTACATATGCCTACAATTAGGCTGTGTCTCACAACAAAGTGAGTTTATGCCAATTCTGCCTCCCCACCCTCACCCCTGAAGACCATGGCCACTTTTGCTCCATTGGTGGCTGAGGCAAACTATGTTATGCCTCTAGCAACCTCCTTATAACATATTTTTACTTTCAGCTTTTAACTAAAACTATTTTAGGTCTTAAATAGAGTTCTAAGACTTAAAAGGTTTTTTAAACAAAATTAGACACTAGCTGTGGTTTTTCTTGTGTTGAACCTTGCTTGTTATATATTACTTGTCATTCTTATTTTGCATGTCTTCATTTTATTGCCTGCTGTAGGCTATTGCTTTTTTATAAATTATTGATGATTAATTCCCATATGGCAATACATCTTGCTAATCATTAATGTGCACCACTTTAACTGTTATCGAGTCACAAATTTAACTTGCTATCTCTGTCTTTCTTCCTGTCTTCCTCCATCGCCTTTTACACACACTTTTCCCTTTGGGCTACACAGGTGGCCAGTGGTGGGGATGAATCGTATGGACAGGTGGAGATTTTCTCCCTGAACAGAGCTACTCCACGCTCTGTGAAGACTTTCCTTTTCCCCTCGCCTGCGCTGAGCATCGAATATGTGGAGGCCAGCACAGAAGAAAATGAAGAAGGACAAGCATCCGAAGGAGCTGCCAGAATTGGGAACACCATCTGTGTGGGGTTACAAGATGGCAAGTGAGTGCAACTTCGAGATTAAGTGATGCGTTTTGTTTTTCCTAATAAAATCTTTATAACATTTCAAGTGGCTTTCAAGGAGAGGGAGTAAATCTGAAGTTTGCATGTGTGTGTGTGTGTGTATGTGTGTGTGTGTTTGTGTTTTAAACAGTATTCTAGTTTATGGCAATGTGGAAACTGCTGCCCAGTCCCTCCTGACTTTCCAAAACCCTGAAGGTTGTCCAGTTCTGTGTCTAAAACATACACACAACTTCCTCTTCGCTGGACTGACTAACGGCAAAGTTGCAGTTTATAGCAGAAAGACTGCTGGTAAGAATCTGCTTCTAAGCTATATTTTAAATGTGGGTATTAACACCAATTAAACATTATATAGATAGAAAAAACATACATTACATTTTACAAGGAGTAAAGTCAGATCAAGTCAAGTCAGAACATTTAAAAACAACAACTGTCATCCAAAGCACTGGAGATAGCATCAAAACCAGGCAAACAGATAAAAGAAAAGATAAAGTAGAGAGTTTATACTAAGTCAAGCTAAAAAAAAAAAATATGTACTGTATATATTATAAGATTTTACTTAAAATCCTCATGATTTGGTGAGGACTTGATATGGAGCGTAAACCATTCCAGAGCCTAGGTCTAGCAACTGAGAACGCTCTGTCATCCTTTGTTTTTAATCATTTTCTGAGGACAGTTAGCTGTAAGCTATTTAAGAAATTGGTGGCTCTGGGCAAATGCTGAATGGAGATAAGATCTGAGATATAGGCAGGTGCCAGGCTATGTAGTCTCTTATATATAAATAAAAGAACTTTATATTTCTCATTCAATATGAGACTGGGAGCCAGTGGAGAGAAACAAAGACTCAAAAATCAGTGGATAGTCAATAAAAAGTGAATACAGCATAACACATGCTGTGCAAATCTCTTTTAATTATCCTAGTGTTTGGACATGTTTTCTCCACTGATTATTCCAACTCGCACCATATGGCTCGAATGATTTATTTGCCTTGAATTCAGTTTCTCTGCATGCGCTGTACAACTGCTCTACCATCAGTTCACTGTTTTGTAAAAGCGTTTGGCACACTTCTAATGTATTTGCTTAAAAAAATACAGATGAGTGCAAATTTTTTTTTATTAAACTGAGGAAAACAGAGAAATGAAAAACATTAACCTCCTAAGACCTGAGCTTTGGTTTGGCTTGCATTTTAGATTTCTTCCAGTTATTTGGGGTTAGGAAGAACCAAATTATAATAACCATATATTTTATTTAAACATGAAGCTCTTCTTGGAAAAAAATGATGTCACTTATGTGGACACTCGGTCTGTAACTACAGAAAACAATAAAGACACCATTGTGCGCAATGTCCACGTATGTGGACACCCAGGTCGTAGGAGGTTAAGAAGTCATAAAATATATGTAGTACATATGTAATATGTAGTACTGTGTATATTATCTTATATTTGACAGCTGTTTCTTCATTATTATATAAAAACAAAATAGCCAAATAGTGTTTTAAGATAATAATTCAAGTCACTTTTATTTGTATAGCACTTCTAACAGTGGACATTTTAAAATAGGTTACAAAGCAGCTGTAAAAAAATATATATATTCTGTATAGAATTTTTTGATATACAAATTAGTCTCTAATGAGCAAGCCACACATGACTGTAGCAAGAAAACTCCATGGACATTATGTTTCTTCCTTTTTTCCATTATAAATTCAAATTCAAAACAAATAAATTCCAAAAGATCTACACTCACTTTATAGCATGCTGTCTAGCTGGCTAGATAGCACACATTGAGTTGTACAATCATGTTAGTGGTGCTTCCGGCCAAGTTGGCTTCAATTCCTCCTTTCATCTTCTTACAAGTTTTCAAATTTTAGCCAAAAGATATATTCCTGAAAGTATAGTTTGTCTTGCCAACTGATGATGTCACTAACATCACTGTAGAAACTGTTTTAACTGAGGATGTGGAACTGTATCATGTGGAATTGAGACAGAGTAAGTTTATAGGAAATATAGACCTATAATGAAATATAATGAATAAGCCTTGACCAATGAAAGTAATGAACTGGACTTCCCTTTATACCTGTCTCTCAACCTTTTTGTATTTTCTAATTTGGAATGATGTCTGTTTTAAAATTTGATTACAAATTTGTTATTACAATTTAATTACAAATATTGTTAAAATTTGCTTGCTGGCCTAAAGTAACATTTTTTAAGTCTAGAGGTGGAGAAAGTTATGATAACACTTTCTAGTTGTAAAGTTGTGCATGTTTTTTACCCGCCAAACAGAAACAAAAATTGCTAGGATAAAAATACAATTTTGGTAGCACTCCTGGGAATGATTTATAAGGAAATGTGTTAATTTCCAGTGTAATAAATATGGGCTAGAATTTGCCTTATGTTTCTCAATGCTTGGTTTATTACATCCAAGTTTCCTTCAAAACATTCTAGCTGACGTAGACCTTTATATTTAACTGTATAATCTTGACTCCTGAGACTACTATTATAATGCAGAAAGGTAACAAAATGACTTTTTGTGCTTCATTGAGTAATAAAGTATACAGAAATGATTTCTCTCATGTTTTGCAGAAGCTCTGTGGGATCCAGACTCCATTAGACTGCTTGTGATCGGATATGCGCCTGTGCTCAAACTCCTCAATATAGATGAGTGCGTGTGGGCTAGTTGTGCAAACCAAGTGGCTGTGATTGACGGCCATAATCTCAGCACACAGGTAAATGCTGTCAACACTTAATCGAAAATGCATGTAGGGAAAAGATTTTTTTAACACAAATATTCTTGTGGACAGTGAAACCTGTTAAATGTGACGTTTGGCTTGGTGCCATCGTCACTGAACTGAAAATATTGTTCAAAGATCTGCGCCGTCTCAGCACTCTTATCACTTCGCTGGTTCCTGGAGACCTTTTTTTGAAAGGTGTAAACAACAAGGCAAGATAGCTGCCTCAGTAGATCAAAGTCTGTACATTCCTCTATACTGGATGATTAATGATGCAGATACAGTGAGGAAAATAAGTATTTGAACACCTTGCTATTTTGCAAGTTCTCCCACTTAGAAATCATGGAGGGGTCTGAAATTGTCATCGTAGGTGCATGTCCACTGTGAGAGTCATAATCTAAAAAAAAAATCAAGAAATCACACTATATGATTTTTAAACTATTTATTTGTATGATACAGCTGCAAATAAGTATTTGAACACCTGTCTATCAGCTAGAATTCCGACCCTCAAAGACCTGTTAGTCTGCCTTTAAAATGTCCACCTCCACTAAATTTATTATCCTAAATTAGATGCACCTGTTTGAGGTCGTTAGCTGCATAAAGACACCTGTCCACCCCATACAATCAGTAAGAATCCAACTACTAACATGGCCAAGACCAAAGAGCTGTCCAAAGACACCCGAGACAAAATTGTACACCTCCACAAGGCTGGAAAGGGCTACGGGGAAATTGCCAAGCAGCTTGGTGAAAAAAGATCCACTGTTGGAGCAATCATTAGAAAATGGAAGAAGCTAAACATGACTGTCAATCTCCCTCGGACTGGGGCTCCATGCAAGATCTCACCTCGTGTTGTCTCAATGATCCTAAGGAAAGTGAGAAATCAGCCCAGAACTACACGGGAGGAGCTGGTCAATGACCTGAAAAGAGCTGGGACCACCGTTTCCAAGGTTACTGTTAGTAATACACTAAGACGTCATGGTCTGAAATCATGCATGGCACAGAAGGTTCCCCTGCTTAAACCAGCACATGTCCAGGCACGTCTTAAGTTTGCCAATGACCATTTGGATGATCCAGAGGAGTCATGGGAGAAAGTCATGTGGTCAGATGAGACCAAAATAGAACATTTAAGTCATAATTCCACTAAACGTGTTTGGAGGAAGAAGAATGATGAGTACCATCCCAAGAACACCGTCCCTACTGTGAAGCATGGGGGTGGTAGCATCATGCTTTGGGGGTGTTTTTCTGCACATGGGTCAGGGCGACTGCACTGTATTAAGGAGAGGATGACCGGGGCCATGTATTGCGAGATTTTGGGGAACAACCTGCTTCCCTCAGTTAGAGCATAGAAGATGAGTCGAGGCTGGGTCTTCCAACATGACAATGACCCGAAGCACACAGCCAGGATAACCAAGGAGTGGCTCTGTAAGAAGCATATCAAGGTTCTGCCGTCGCCTAGCCAGTCTCCAGACCTAAACCCAATAGAGAATCTTTGGAGGGATCTCAAACTCCGTGTTTCTCAGCGACAGGCCAGAAACCTGACTGATCTAGAGAATATCTGTGTGGAGGAGTGGGCCAAAATCCCTCCTGCAGTGTGTGCAAACCTGGTGAAAAACTACAGGACACGTTTGACCTCTGTAATTGCAAACCAAGGCTACTGTACCAAATATTAACATTGACTTTCTCAAGTGTTCAAATACTTGTTTGCAGCTGTATCATACACATAAATAGTTAAAAAATCATACATTGTAATTTCTGGATTTTTTTTTTTTAGATTATGTCTCTCACAGTGGACATGCACCTACGATGACAATTTCAGACCCCTCCATGATTTCTAAGTGGGAGAACTTGCAAAATAGCAGGGTGTTCAAATACTTATTTTCCTCACTGTATATATTTATTTTTTTTATATTTATATATTTTAAGACATATCCTGCTTCCCCTCCTGTGAGCTACATTATAATAGAGCATCCTAGGAAGTAGATAAAAGGTATCCTTTTGTAGAAGTCCAAGAGCGTGTTTGCATGCCAGCCTTTGATCAGTTTTGACAGCTGAGCCTTCCTCAGAAATTTGCCGCAAGCAGCTCTCCTCTCCCTCCTGCATCCTGACGCTTAATCGCGGGAATATATTTGGCTCCAGCAGTTGAAAATTGAAGATGAGCTAAAGATGAGAACCTTTCTGGGAAATGACTATGGCTCAGAGGGTTTAATTATAAACCAGACCTTAAAGATCTTCTGTGTGTTTGTTTCTGTGTCTTTTGGAACAAAACAAAGTATTTACATGCAAATCTTACATAATTAAGCATTTATACAAATCTGATGCATTCATGCTATTCATATTTGTATTGACACTGTTGATTGGTGATGCTATATTGTTTCTTTTGCAATCAGAAATCTTATAGTTTAATACAGGTTTACAAAGCATGGTATTGGAATAATATTCAATTTAATATCAACGCAAACCCATTTTTTCATCAATTTTATTAAGTTTTGTTTCACTTTTTCCAATTTTAAAGGCCAAACAATTTTTTGTGTTTGTAAGCACCTTATATCTGGCAGCAGGTTCATAAAGTTTTCTTTTACTACTTTCCACTCTGTCTTGTTTCATCCTATGACTTTTTTTTGTCATATTTCTCCCTATTCTTTCATGAAACTTTCTGTTTGCTCCCTCACCTTCCCTCTGAAACCCACATCTCTTGTGGATGTCAGAGCTTTGACGCTGACCCAGACCCCATGGTGAGCGTCACGCACATGGTGCGAGCTGGTGGAGGAGTGTGGATGGCGTTCTCAGAGAGCTCATCACTTCGGCTTTTCCACACCGAAACTCTGGAGCACCTGCAGGAGATCAACATCTCAACACGCTCTGCGTATCTGAGCCCAGGCAAGTTTAGGACATAAATGCTGTACGTTTGTAAACACCTGACTATACGTATCATATGTGCTTTTTCAACATTTATAATAACCTCCACTTTTCTAAAAATATGTTTCACTGGATTTTAGAGTACAGTGTGCTTGTGGAGATTTGTGCTCATTCAGCCACAAGGGTGTTAGTAAAGTCAGGTACTGATGTAGGGTGAGGAGGCCTGGGGTGCAGTCAGTATTTCAATTCATCCTAAAGGTGTTCAATAGGGTTGAGGTCAGATATAGCAGGCCACTCAAGATCTTTCACTCCAACACATGTAAACCATATTTCATAATGTTTTTTGGGTCTTCTAGTTCAAGTGAAGTGTGATTGTAATGTTAGCACATCCAAAGACTTTGTACTACTTTGTAGTAACATTTTGGCTGGAAAGTCAATTGAGGGGTCATGTTTAGCAGCTACATTGCACAACATTAAATAACAATCTAATCAAATAAAATATTTAACATTCAGATTATTCAAACATATTTTTATCGTTTCATCATTCTTGCGCACATTATTAATCCTGGCCAGGGTTGTGTTGTATCCTGAATCTATTCCAGGAAAACTGAATATAAAGCGGGAGAAAAGCATGGGTGGGATGCTAGTGCATTAAAGGCCATCACACACACACACACACACACACACACACACACACACACACACACACACACACACACACACACAAACACACACACAAATTAATTCTGTATTTTTGGGAGGTGGGCGGTGAAAACCTGCAACATAGAACCATATGCTCAAGCTCAGGATTAAACCATGGACCCTGGAAATGTGACAAAATTTTGAGATATGTCTGTTTTTTAATGCACATTTAGAAAGTTTACTTACAGTTAGTTACAGACATTAGTAACAACATTGCAATGACTTCAAATGGAAGTGTTTTTTTCTAAACCTCTGAAAAAGGTATTACTAGATAAACAGAGAGAACAGGGGCTGTGCTGGCAAAAGAAAATGCGGCACCCAGATGGCTGACACTTTAATGTTATTTGGGGATGCCCAATAATTGAATTGTCTTAGAGGGAGATTAGAAAGGTTATAGAGAATATATTTCGATTACGCTTGTGCTTTCATGTTAGTACCTTTACTTTGTTGAAGTGATTCAACTAGTGCAAAAAAGGATGAATAAGATCTTAAAATGCTACCAGTTGCTTATCAGAAGGCCATGATGTGAAGATGAATGTGAGAGAAACCTCCTATGTATAGATTTTTGATTGATGTATGTAAAATATTCATCTAAGCTTCTTGCTGTACAGTAGTATGTTAAATTGGAGAATTAAGTAATGCCCTCCACCACCCCCTTTGCCCTTTGTCTTACTGGTGTTTGGTGTTCAAACCTGAATAAAAATAAAGGTAACAAAAAACACCACAATGACATTGTATCTGTTTGTTCTCCTAAAGGTCAGACTGTGTGTGTCACCAGCCTGCTCATCTGCCAGGGTCTCCTGTGGGTGGGTACAGCCCAGGGCATCATCATCACCTTGCCAGTGCCTAAGCTGGAGGGCATTCCAAAAATAACAGGTGAGTACTGTAGCTATAAGTTGAGCCCAGTGTTAAACAGTCTTAATGCAAACTCACTTTAAGATCCTTCCTGTTTTTTTTTCCCAGGCAAAGCAATGACCTCCCTCAATGCTCATAACGGCCCTGTGGATATCTTAGTGGCTACTTCAAGTACTTTATCCCCAAACTTTTTAAAGCGGGACTCTCTGGCTGATGGGACTGATTCAGGAAGTGGAGGAGAGGATTTGAGCCACTCGTCTCAAGAGTCGTTACAACAGCAGCAAGTAGAAGGCTTGTCTCATAAAGAAACGAAATCCAGAGGAGTGCTGCTTCAGTACCACCTTCGCTCCACCTCCCAGCTCCCTGGTAAGCTTCTGACCGCTCAGCCCGCAGAGGTATCCAATTCCTCCCAGGAGTCTCTGGCGCACACTACAGAGGATGGTTCTATCTATGAGCTGAGTGACGACCCTGAGGTTTGGGTCAGGGGACCAGGACCATCCACAAAGGATGGGACACATAAAGAAGGGGTCATGTCATTTGCCATTATATCAGGAGGAAGAGGTTTCCGCAGACTCAATGCAGCTGGCTCCTCCACTTCTACTTCCTCAGGAGCCAATGAAACTACACTTATGGTTTGGCAGCTCCCACTGACGGTCTGAAACAATGACTGAATGACACTGAACTATCCTCAGCAAGACAGGAAATTAAAGAGCGGCGAATAGACCAAACGTCCCTCCAACCTGATTAATCAGAAACATCACCCACTTCAACATTTAGCTTCAACGTCTACCACATTATAGCACACATCTTAAATATATAGAATTTACAAATCCATTGCAGAAGAAACACATTTCAAAATGTCAAAATGATTACACGTAATTATATGCCCAAGCTGCATGTTGTTTTTCTAGATGGAAACCAGAAGTCGTTGTGAATATATTTAAAAGGTTTGTGACTCATCTAATTTTAATGCATAATGAAAAAGAAAATGTATTTTCTGAATGTAGCACTGCAATGGATGTATTTAGAAGCTGTAAGAGAAAGTAAATGCCAACATCTTCGACTCATTCTATTTCAACTGTTATTTCTTCCTCCATTTGTCCAGAATGTGAAGCAAAGGATTTTTTTCACTTGGCTTAGGTACTTGATATCGACGGTACTTAATTCACACTGTCACTTTGTTAAAAAAATAAATAAAAGAAATCAATGTGTTTTGGATAATTTATTTATCTGTATTTGTTTTATTTATTTATTTCAAATTTGGTCTTTAATCCGGGTCATTTAAAATTCCCAGGCGCTGCCAAACGCCCTTTTGTTCTATTTATTGAACACAGCAACTTGTGTTTGAGACGCAGTAGTTTGCAGCTTCAGCTCTGAAGCTGTTTACTCCTTGCCCATTTTCAGCTTCTTATCTCTACAGGCAGCCCTCTCAATGAACATATCAGCAGACGCAGTATGAAGCAGCTCACACAGCAGCTCACGCATGCCTCGCCGTGACTCAAAGTCAACGTGACAAGGAAACCAAATCATACTGTATACCTCTGAGACGGTGTGTCAAAGCTGATCTTAGATGTTCCGGCACAGCTGTCAGCCAGACATGATGTCTCCTGAAATTACGGGAGCATAATAAGTAATAGCACTTGGATTTGGATTCAGTCAAACCTGCTTCTGTGATAATCCCTGCCTGGTGGTATTCCGGGTGAACTTTTTTTGTTGGTTTATTCATCAGTGGCCCTCTGATCATCCTGGGATTTGAAATTGGGTACAGAGCACATGCTGTACTAAAAATGTAGACTTCTGAACAAAATAATTTCATCTTAACAAAGATGAGAAATGCAGTGCAAGAAGGAATTGAGGAAGGAAGTGTGGAAAGAAGAAGTCATAGTGGTCCTAAAGTCCTGAGTCTAAAATATAGCAACACTATATAAATGTTTAATGCGGTATGGAGTCTTTTTTTGGAAGACATGTGCTGGGTCTGTTAGTACCATTAGCAAAAAAAAAGACTGGATTATTTATAGAGTAGCAGTAAGAATATTTTTTTCCCTTTGTGGCAGAAACTTAAAAAAAAAAAAAAAAAAAAAAGTTTTTAACTTGGCAAAATTTTAAACCAATCTGATTCCCTTCTCTAATGCGCTTGTCTTGCGTGCTTGTTCAGTCGCTTGCTTGCTTCATAAGTTGTAGCTTATATTCATCTAGTGAAGAACTATATATTTTTTCATCATAATCAATGTGTTTGTCATGACAAAAACACAAGTTGGCTGCTGTCCCTAACGTATAGTAATTAGATGTTGCTGCCTCATGTCAAATGTCACTTCTAATATTTTGATGCACAGGCACTCAAGGAAAACACGAAAAGCAGTGATCATTTATTAAGTCAGCTGGGCTTGCTAGAAGGAATGAACATTGCATGTGAACTGCGAGACGCTTTTTGCTTTGAATGACTCTTTTAAACGAATCAGGTGAATCAATGTTCAAGTAAGAGTGAATCGTAGGACTTCTTTTAGCAAAGCACTAAAGGTGCCCTGATAATATAAATTGTTCAGATATAATTTGTTTTTTAATAATGAAATTATATATAAAAATTGTCCACACATAACATTTTTGTTTTTACCTTAATTTTTTCTGATTTGTCCACTAAAGGACGAATGAGATCCCCTAATTTTCTATTGTGTTGCTTGGAGCCAATTGAATGACCAAATCATAAATGTATCAGTTTCAGTAATGTTTTATTGCTAAAACACACATGCTTCACTTCCTGATGAAGGACTGAATGGTGAGTAACAGATCCAGTATGCATTTAAAGTATAATTTAATTAAATTATTGTATCCTAATGTAATACCTGGTAGTTCAGTCAAAATATAATCACGTATTACAAACAGCCTAAACTACAGAATCACTGTGAATATATGATTTTAATAGAAATGTTTCATCCTAAATGTATAATAAGAACCAACTTACTACCTTTAGGACAACATCAATTGATTATCAGGCCCTAGGACACTATAAACCAGAGATGGACCATCAGGGCCATTAGAAACACTGACTCATTTTTACTTTCTTTGATTTTGATGGTCAGAGAGCACACTAGTCGAAGCTCACATCATCTGCACCAAACTGCACAAGCTCAAATATATTTGTGTGGATTTAATAGCAGTTTTTATATTCTACACTGGCTGACAGAGGAGAAGAAATTGATTTGGTTGCAGATAAACTTGCATGGCTTTTTCAAGACAAAACAGCTTTTTTGGTGTTTTCTTTCCTGTAGAATTTGCACAAAAGCACACAATGATTATGAGGTTTATTTTGATGCTTCTACTAGAGATGATGCATGCAGGCGGTGCTGCTGTGGCTGCAGTGGAAAGAGGCTTGTTGAGATTCATGCTTTAGCAATAGCATTCAATGTCACCGTATAAGACACCAGTCTGTGATGCGGTGCTCTGTTATACTGTGTTTCTGTATAATATTCACTGTTTTTTATAGCAATGGCATCATATTGATGGTAATAAGAGGTGGACTGATTCAGGTAGGACACCACTGAAGGCCTAGGTGTGAAATGCATGGCCCACTACTGGTATAAACATTAAAACCATCAAATTGATCTAGGAGTATCTAGCTAAGTCTGATCAGGTATCAAATAATGGAATAAGCTGGTCAAAATGGGAGACTGTCATTGTCATTATGCATTCTGGAAGAGGGGAACAATTACTGAATTACCACTACTTGCATGAATTTTAAGTTATTTAAAAAAAAACAAAAAACCTTTATATAACAGTAAGACAATGAAATCATTTCAAGCATTTACTAATCAATTTAGTCACTTGATAATGAAGTTGGAAAGATTTACCAACCAGTATGACCAGCTCAGACTGTGTTTTTGGTATTTGATAGCTGAGAGACTCAGCTTCATTAATTGACCAAATAAATGTGCATACCTGACAATATGTGCTTGTTGAACATCTTGCTCAAAAATCATGACCATAATTACAGAGTAGGTCTTTGTTTTTCTTTTATGAAGGCTTTTCACTAGATTTTGGAACCCTGCTATTCGTTTGGCCACATGTGCAATAAGACATGATCTGGAAAAAAAATATAGAAGGTCTTCCATTTAATGCCAAAGATGTTCAGTAAGGTTGGGGTCAGAGCTCTGCATAGACCACTTAGTTCTTCCATAACAAACTAGGCAAACATCTTCATGGAGCTGGCTTTGTGTGGGGTATTGTCATGCTGGTACAGGTTGGGCTAGTGAGGTTCTAGTGAAGAGAAATCTTAATGATATAGCATACAAAAAGCATCCTTTACTATTGTATGCTTTCATAATAGTGGCAACAGTTTGGGAAAACCCACATATGGGTCTAATAGTCAGGTGTCCATATTTGCCCAAATTTTACACATTTCACATCTGAATGGAAGTTACAGAAATCTGCATTGCTTTCTAGTCTATTTTTCTCCTAAAGTGGAAAAAGTTATATGCTACATTGTTGATTTAAACGATAGATATTATTCATTAAGTGTACATCTACATTGACATATTCAACTGTGCATTAACAGATGCCTCCAGAGCTTTAAAGTCTCTATCAACATATACAT